>NC_052500.1:35747006-36078748 GCF_016617805.1 Bactrocera tryoni | reverse complement strand
TGTGTGTGCGTACAACTTTGCGTTGGTATGCGAACAACCGACCAACTTGTTTGCGCCGCCAAAGTGGCAGCTTTCTTTCGTGCCTCGCTATTTTTTCTGCTGTTGTTGCCACTAATGCGTTAGAATTATTTTCATTAGGCATATTGTTGTCTATGAAGGTGTTGTTGTGGCAGCAGTCATGTCAGCGGCAGCAGCAGCAAAGGTAGTTATGCTACCGTCACACTACCGTACCGTTGTTGCTGGAACCATATGTGGAGGTGCAACTTTTACGCTTACATTTGCATACGTGCACACACACATAAAAACTACACACGCACAAACCTACAAAAGTATGTGAGAACAACTCGTATCTGTTTTGGTGGCATGCGAGGCAGTAAACTTTTGTTGGTGTATGTAGGTTGGCCGTACCCGAGCCTTGGCTTGCGGCGCTTTGTTTGCTGCAAAATTCACAGTGCTGTTGCAGTTGTTGTTGCTGTTGATATCAGTTAAGTTTATTGATGTTTTGATTGAAATCAATGCCTGTGGCTGTTGCGGCTTTCCCGCAAAACCGCCAGACGCGCACTAGCGACACACAGCTCCATGTGCTGAGCTCATGACGAGGCCCATATAGTATGTTGTATATATTTATTTAGAAGCATATGTATGTGTGTGCGCAGTGCAACATAACAACATATATACGCTTTATCGTTCCATAAGTAATTTGTTAATTTTATTCCATTTGGCATCGCCACTGGTGTACGCAGTCAGATTACGCGAATGTGGGTAAATCCGAAACCTGTGTGTGACATATGCAAATTTCGAAGTGAAAACATATACAAAAATATTTGTACACGGATGACAGCCAACATAAACAGCGGTGACAAGGTGATTGTATTTGATCAGAGGAGTGTATTTTGAAATTAAACAAGATAAAAACGTTAACTTCGGCTGCACCGAAGCTAATATACCCTTCACAGGTGCATTTCTTTTAATAACTATGTGTTCAGTTTGCATGGCAGCTATATGCTATAGTGAGCCGATCTGAACAATTTCTTCCGATACTACATTATTAATAAATTAAAATAAAATTTAATATACCCTGTTCAGGGATGAAAATATGATGAAAATAATTTTTTAAATGATTGCCATATTGACTGAAACGAAGGTTTTATTTTATTTTTCGGGATTTGACACTTTGCATTGTCGGATAGTATACTCTATAAAAAAACATTCTGTCCAATTTTTAAATCGAACTCAAATTATTACGGTCGCTACAGCGAACAGAGTACGGAACACAGTGACTCCAATTTTTAAAGTTTTCACATTTAAAGGAAGAGTTTTGAAGATATCTAGTACCAATTTTTAACGTCACTCTCTATCGCGCAATGAAAGCTTTTTTGTTTCTTTTGTAATCTTCCTATTTTTTCATCGAAAAACTGTCGAAAAAAGTGCCAAATACGATACTTTTTGTTCAAACCGCCGCCATTTTGTAGAATTTGAAAAAAAAAACAGTAAGGAAGGGCTAAGTTCGGGTGTCACCGAACATTTTATACTCTCGCATGATAAAGTGATAATCGAGATTTCATTATACGTCATTTACTTATTTTTCAAATACCGTATTTTTGTAAAGTTTTATTCCGCTATCATCATTGGTTCCTAATGTACTATATATTATACAGAGAAGGCATCAGATGGAATTCAAAATAGCGTTATATTGGAAGAAGGCGTGGTTGTGAACCGATTTCACCTATATTTCGTACATGTCATCAGGGTGGTAAGAAAATATTATATACCGAATTTCATTGAAATCGGTAGAGTAGTTCCTGAGATATGGTTTTTGGTCCATAAGTGGGCAGCGCCACGCCCATTTTCAATTTAAAAAAAAAAGCCTGGGTGCAGCTTCCTTCAGTCATTTCTTCCGTAAAATTTAGTGTTTCTGACGTTTTTTGTTAGTCGGTTAACAACATAACCTTTGTATGGGAGGTGGGCGTGGTTATTATCCGATTTCTTCCATTTTTGAACTGTATATGGAAATGCCTGAAGGAAACGACTCTATAGAGTTTAGTTGACATAGCTATAATAGTTTCCGAGATATGTACAAAAAAATTAGTAGGGGGCGGGGCCCCGCCCTTTTTTCCAAAAAAATTACGTCCAAATATGCCCCTCCCTAATGCGATCCTTTGTGCCAAATTTCACTTTAATATCTGTATTTATGGCTTAGTTATGACACTTTATATGTTTTCGGTTTTCGCCATTTTGTGGGCGTGGCAGTGGGTCGATTTTGCCCATCTTCGAACATAACCTTCTTATGGAGCCAGGGAATACGTGTACCAAGTTTCATCATGATATCTCAATTTTTACTCAAGTTACAGCTTGCACGGACGGACGGACGGACGGACAGACATCCGGATTTCAACTCTATTTCCTCACCCTGATCACTTTGGTATATATAACCCTATATCTGACTCTTTGAGTTTTAGGACTTACAAACAATCGTTATGTGAACAAAACTATAATACTCTCCTTAGCAACTTTGTTGCGAGTGTATAAAAATCAGCGATTTTTCAGTGATTTTTCGGAGAGTCGCACTGAGGCAATTCCTTAATAATCTTTTCGTAACCCCATGATAATAAAACCATAAGGAAAGTTCATATTAGAATGCTATCGACTTAATTTCCTTAGATAATCATGTAGAGATCATTGACACGCAAAAGCAATCACAAAGTTAGCTAGTTGGAATCGACATAAGAAAGAATACTCGCTAAAGAGGTAAAACTGCTGACTTTATAGACCCATTTGTTCACATTTTAGTTCAATTTGAATATCTTGAATATTAAAATGGAAAATTGCAGTTAAAAGAGCTAGCAGATAATGATATAAACAACTACAAATACAATATCAGACCCATGAAGACTGCATGAGGCTCATAGATGATTGTGAGAGGCATCTGCAAGGGATATATATGTATAAGATCGAACCCCTGCTCTGCTGAGCAAAACCTAGATCACATACAATATTTCTACAATATAATCTATTTATACCCCGTAGATCTACGAGAACGCACTTGACAGCTTTTAGCTTTCAGCATTATTCATCAGTTTCAGAACTATTCCTACTTCAACGGCTTTTCATATTTGTATGCTCGTTTTAATAATTAAGAAATTGGTGAATTTGCGATTTATGATAAAATCTGTTAAAGTGGGAAAATGTTTATAATTTTAATATTGTCCTTGAATAAGGACTATTAACTATCTGGCATTAGTCAGAAAGAATCTTAGATGCATGATTTCATTTTCGATTTTCATGCAGGAAGTTAAGTTTATTTAAATCCACATTTATTTGTTATAAACACCGATATATAGTATAGTATATAGAAAATTATGCCTACTTTTACAATACTTTCTCTTTGTGCTCGCAACTGTTGTCTTTGCCAAAAGCGGCATATATCAAATTTTCCAGACTTTTACTGTACACTCCTAGCAGTTTCATACTTAACCCTAAACTTCAAATTTCGGCAATAACCAGATTTGTATGGACACAAACAAAAGACTTAAGCAACAAACCTGCGCGCTTAAAAGTATTTCCTCTATTTTTGGTGCGTTAAAAGGGCAGCTGAGCGGCGAGTTACCTGCTAGATCTAATACCGCGCTCACATTTAAATACATTGGCTCACTTTGCTGTCTCATTCGTTTATTTGTTTGTTTGTTTCTTGCCGCCTAAGCAACGGTGCGGGCCTAACGCTTGCGCTGCTGTGTGTCTTTCAAAAGCCGCAGCAGCACATGTGCCTGGACTTGGACCAACAGCCGAGCGAGTGAACAAAACAAACGCAATCAAGCAAGCAGCAAAGCAGTAACCAAAACCGGCTTATTCGCTCGATTGTGCGCCAGCAGCGAGCCAACGCAACCACTCAGACGGCCAGCCATGATTTTTGCTGACGTTTTGCTTTGAATAACAAACCGTAACTATGTATACGTGTGTGTGTAGAACAGCGGGCAGTTAGCATTGTCGAGACGTGAGCGTGCTGTGCTGAGTCTTGAGTCGAAGGAAAAAGTAAAAGGGAAATGAGAAAAAGAAAAATACGAAAACACAAAAAGCAAGCAAACAAACGAATAATAAAGTGACAGATTAAGGCACCCAAGGAGGTTGAGGGCTGGGCTGTGGGGAACTACGAGCGAAGCAGTGTGGCAACCAACCTGTTCGTTGCTGTATTTGGTAACAGGCAACTACCGCTAAAGGAGCAAGCTGCTGTATGCGTATGCGAGAGTGTTGGAGCGGAGAGAGTAAATGCAAGTATGGAGAAACAGAGATCGAAGAGATAAAGCGTATTTGTTAGCATATTTTTATGGTGCAACGGTGTGGTGAGTTTTAAAAAAGAGAGTAAAGAAGCAATGCGTGGTTTGGAATAAAAGAATATACTATATACTTTTATGGAAGAGAACTTATACATTTAGGTAATTGTATGTTTTTTTTTCTGAATATATAATTATATTTGAACTACTGAAATTCTCAATTAATGAAAATTTTTTTTCTTGCATCAGAAATATTAAAAGTATATAGTTTTCAAGTATAAAAATGAAAAAAAAATTATTTTCTTTTCATTTTGGTGTAAATAGAAACTATTTCCAGTAATATTTCGGTATATTAATATATAATTCAAAAAGCACTAAATTTTCAAATTTCTTCTTTCTAATTAGACTTTTTAGTGGCTTTAACGGGTTAAATTTGAGACTGATTTAAGATATAAAAACCGTTATTGCGTGCATATCACAAAAAGCGCCCATTAAAATCAGTGATTTTGGTTCATAATTTAAAACCCTTCCACCAGGTCTGTATATACACATACTTATTTCAAGAGCATTTCGAGTTGAAAAGACCTCAGAAATCGCAATAATACAATATACATAGTATGCTCTGTAAATCATTTCGTGTTCCACACACATGCTTTTATTTACTTATTAACTACTGCCGCTGCTTGCCGCCTTTATCACTCGCTCCCTTTATTTCTCATTTTCTAATCGATTTGTATTGCTGCTTTGTGCTTGGGCAACGCTTGAATAGCTCTACTCGGCTTTCGAGCTGAGTCGAGTGCTTAGCTACTCGCCAGTTTGTGCGCTTGTCAGCTGCTTGTTGTTATTGTTTGTAAGCGCCTAAGTGGCATTGTAGTGGTGCAACCGACACACATACGCAAGTGAATTGAGCAGAAGAGTACGTGAAAAGTGGCAAACAAAAATATTTTCCTTTTTATTATGATATCAATGTGCGTCTGGAATTTCTTTGGGGCAACTAATATAACAACAACATTCACAACTCAGGCAAGTGGCAGCGAATAGTAGCACGTCAGCGAGTGCGTTTAGTATTTTGCCCTTCAAGCGCACTTATATATTTATTTATGTCTTTTCTGCAGTACACATACACACACATATTCATATATACTAATATTTAGTATTTGTGTGATTGTGTGAGTGAGTATGAGTGGCATTGGTATGTGATCGGCAAGTGGGAATTGTTGTGGGAGTAAATTACAAATTGCCCAAACAATGCTGGCAGCAACATCAACAGCAGGCACATTTCTTGCCTCACTCGCGCACACGTACTCACACATATGACACACTTACGGCTCTGAATGCTTCCCACATTTGGATTTTTTTGTTTTTTTGTAGAATGTCTTAACACTTAAGTGAAATACGTCAATTGTAACAGCAGAAACAACAACTACAACAACAGCAGCAGCAACAACTGCTAGCAATTCCAGTAATGCATCGAAATGACAGCAACAATATTATTAACCCCACACATACATACACATAAAAATGCATGCATGACCACAATCTTGGTCGTGCCACGCTCCTTTAGCAATCGCTGGTGGTGGGGTGGCGCGTTGCACGGTGCAAGTGCCGCAACATGTAATTCTATGTAATTTCGTGAACCGCACTGCACCAAATTGAACTCAACTCCTTTGCTCAGTTCTGTTCTAAGCGAAATTGTGTGGCAGCATAGTGGCAAGACAATGAAATTATTTGCGGTGTTAGTGCTTGAACTTGTTGTTGTTGCACTTGATGGAAATGTTTCACAAGCAAATCTACGATTTTTTCGAAATTTACATAATGACTCGCTTTTAATTCTAGCACTGTGAATTATCCACTTCCTTCCAATGAGGCGGGCTTAAATACATGGCAAGTAGCTCGCTTAAATCTTTTGTTTGATTTTCGAAACGATTACCGTGAAAAGTTAAGAGTTTAATCGGTGGAATTTAGGTAAGACAGGGAAAAATTTGTGCAAAAATAGTTGTTAAGGTAAACACTCATTGTCAATCACTGAAAGGGGATCCTTTAATTCTTTTTTTCAGTTTAAGTTTTTTACATTACAGAATTAAAGTTAAATTCCAATCCCAGTTTTGGTTAAGAAAGTGACCGTTAGTTTTAACTCGTTTTAAGTGAGTTCATTCAGTAAAGTTTCTAATATATTTTTTCATAATTAGGCTCAGGGGTGCTAATTTAGTTAAATTTAGTATTATATAATTATGTAAATTTTTTTGCTAGAACTACAAATTTTTGCTAATTATCTTGTATAATTCACTTTACTTTTTAAAAACAAAATATTAGGAAATTTTTTAAAGTTTTGAGAAGAAATGTAAGCGTTTATGAGAGAGAAATTCCAACAAAGCATAAATCAAAAAAGTTCCTTTAAACAATGAGAAAATGATATGACATTAGTTTTTAGTATTACTACTCATAAAAAGAGATAGTATTCTATCTATACACATGAAGTGTTGAAGAATGTCTTATGATCTCACAATTTTGTATACTAACAGTTAGATTACTATGAATTCGGAACTTATGTATGTTAATATGATGTGCAGGTAACTTAGGTTCCCATGGTAGATTTGAGGAAAGTTTACCAAAGTCAGCTTCGAATAGGTCATGAGATTATACTTAAATTAAGGCTAATAAAATGTCTTTTTTTAGTCAGAACAAACTTTTTATGTGCTGTTCTGTCCCTAATAAGTGGTAATTTTCTAGAAATATCTACCTAAGTTAACGTTATCTTGAAATAGGTTCCAAAATTTCACTTTTACAGAAGCCAAAAGATATTATACGAGGTTTTGATTATCTTACTCAGAAATAAATTCTCCACACTAAAAAATATTACTGCTGTAACATTTCTCAATTAAGTTTCCAAAGCCATAGAGAACTGTTCCACAGCAATTGGAGTAATTATATTCCGTGGTGATATTTTGCCAACCTTTTGGTCACGACTTCCAGCTAGAAAGCTCAAACTTTAGAATACATGATTCCCAATGCGAAATTTATCAATTAATTTTTGAATAGTTTTGTAAACGACTTGCGTAACCTTTTTTATTTACGGCTCCATACCAAGTCGATTAAGAATGCCAGAATGAAATTTTTCAATACATCTTGAATTACTTTGATATTTTAAATATTTTCTATGAAATATTTAAGGTCACCACATTAACCGTGCGATACTGTGATACTGTCTCAAGTCTCTAAATTGGAGATTTTGAGTTAGAGACAATTTTTGAGACTTGAGACGGTTTTGCTATTCTGTAAGTGACAGTCACAAAATCTATTACATTTCATTATTCAGAGATGTTTTTAAACTTGAATGAAAATAAATACATATGTCGATAACAAATATTAAATTTTCTATAACATATTCAAAAAACATATTTATCAATAAAAATAAAAATATACATATGTTGACTTTGTTTCATAATCTTTACGAAATTTATGTAAAATTAATTTATTTTTAACCTTTTCGTATTTGAGTTGCTTACAAAATGTAAAAAAACGACAACCGATTAATTTCTATGATGATCTCTATTCAGTATATTCAAAATGGCAGAAAAGAGTTCTTTTTGGTTTTGTGACCTGCTAACTAGCAGGCCTATCTTGGAGACTAACGCTAAAGACTGTTTAGTGAATAATAACTAGTCACAAATTGAGATTTTACCTCAAAATGTCTCAAATAGATACTAGAGCAGAGCCGCTCAAAATAATGCGCAATTTATTTACCAACGCATACAATCACACATTTGATATCTGCTAGCGTATGATTGTGTGCGTGCGCTTGCTTAGTACACTGAGTGAAATCGTGCTATTTGTTTATTTTGTTATTAAAAATTTAGAAAAAAATTAAAAATTATGGTTTTTGATTAAAAAAGCAATTAATAACAACAATAATAACAACAAAAACAGCAAATACGTTTGTTAATTTTTTTAACTTTCCATGATTTTTTCCATATCGCCTTCAAGATCGTAAGTTTTGATTCTCATTAAGTCCTCTATATGCTTATTTGAAACTGAATTCCTGTATTTGGAGTGTATTTTTGACGCTGGCAGAATTAGCGTCATAGCGTGCATGTTTCGACTGCATTTGCTTGCCTATACTCCGAGTATAGGCATGAATTATTTTGAGCGGCTCTGTGCTAGAGACTGGTTACAGAATCCCGCTATAAGTGTTAGTTTCTCTTCTTTTTACTTCTCTGTTTAATGATGAGAGAAAATTTAATCGTTTCGTTATATTTTACTGAAGCTCAGATTTTACATAACCTACCTCTTGTATCAATTACCGAATGCAAACTATATAACACACATACCAAAAAAGATGTAAATGCTTCATGATAATATAATTTAACTAATAAATGAGTAGTTAAAAGAGGAGAATTTGATATAAGCTTATACGCAATGTAGAACTTGTGTATACGAGACGGATTTGGTCAGAGTTTTTTGCATTCCCAAGAGATGTAACTTTCCTTAGACAAGGAGCGATGATACAGATATTTGGAAGAATAAAATCAATTGATTGAAGAAGCAATGGCTTATTTGTTTTCGGATATGCGTTTAGTTACTATATACTTATATATAAATATTTATAACCACCAACGGACGCGCTCAAAAGCAAAATTCTAATTTGAAGTATGCCGAAAACACTGAATTACACGAATTATTATGATTCGCAAACAAAATTATATTTCCATAGAATTCTGCATCCCGCAAATCGTCATGTTTTTCAGCAAGGCGCACGTATGTATATATGTACATACAAACATATATACAAAAGTAATATAATAAGTATAATAATAACCAGCAATCACCGCTGATCGCCAGACAAATATAAAATAAATATATACTTATGCGTACCGAAGAAATGCGAATATAATTTTGAAGAGAAGAAACGAGCCAAAAGATATGTGGCGGAAGCCATAATCAACGGGATCAATTATCCTTTGCATTTGGTGAAATTAACGCAAACGACAGACGCAGAAATACATAAATAAAAAATCAAAAAAAAAACAAAAAAAAAACAGAAACAAAAACGAGAAGCGAACCTGCAATAACAACAATAAAGCAACAAATGAAATCGTAACGTCCGAAATCAGCAAGTTGCCTGCCGAGACGCGCAATGCGCATGCGAATGAGCAATGTCGGCACGTACAGCACAGCGGCAACGCCAACAGCCACCAGTCACCAGCCAGCAATTGAAAAAATCGCACGAAAATGAAAATGGAATAACAGCACTTGCAGTCAGCGCAATTATCCCCATTCGCCGAAATTCCATTCGCAGCTGCCCAAAAGGTGAGCGCAATTTGTACGTCCCTCGGCCGCGGCACATTGCAGCCGAAGCGCCGAATCGGATGCGGCATTGAGCGACGGCGACTGCAGATGCCAACGTGACGTCCGTTGCCAACTCATCAGGTCATCACAGTGATGCTCCGGTGTCGGGAGCAGCGACAATCACAATCATTACAGTAGCAACAAAAACAATGCTGTAAGGCCGATAACGACAACAACAACAATGTCAAAAAAAATGAAGAGGGGTATAAACGGTAGCGTTCGGCAAATATTCATGCATGCGCATTTCTATTTGCCATTTCGGTTGTTGTTTTCAATGTGTTTTTGTAGTTCTTGTTTTTCTGGTATGCCCAAGTTCTGGTTACCAATATGAAGGTTTATAATCATTTCTGCTAACAACAGTGTCGTGCTGTTGTCTGCTGCCAACAAGTCAGCAACAAATCAACTTAAGCACAAAAGTGTAGAAAAACCCGCATAAAACCTTCGACAATGACAAGCAGTTGAAATATGCCTTTCGTTCTCACTCGTCTTTGCTCAGTTTTTGCTCTCCCTATTCCGATTCGGCATGCGGACCTCAGTTAGGGTTTATTTTTTCTAACGGTTTTTTTGAGTCATACATTTCGGAAAAAATCTGTTAATTTTTATTGTCCAAGAGTGGCATATATTCACCTCAGAGTTCCTTCTTCTTTATTACTAAAACATATTTCTAATATATTTGACATAAAATCCAGCGCTAAAAAATGGTTACATTATTTATAAGTTTTATATCTGAACACCAGGATACCGAAAACACTTAGGCAGCAAAGCAGGCATCCCAAATCTTAATTATTTGTAATCCAGTAATGGTTCTTGACGAACTAATAACTTTCTTAGAATTATTCGGATTCGTATATTTTGTTTCATTTGCCCATTTGTACTATGCTTATGTGTATTGCCAAGATATCTGAAAGACTTGTAGAAAAAATGTTTCAGCTCTTTCTTCTTGACTGTTCTCAATATGCGCAATTAGCTCTTGCTTTAAGATATACAGGAGAGCTCTATGATATCGAAATTACTTAACTTTGCAAAGTGCCAAAAGATCTCATCGTATGTCCTTGTCTTTAAAAATCATCTAAAAAATTGCAGCTGAACTTTAAACTTTCTCTTAAAATCTGTTCGACACCCATCCTGGGGTCGAATCGTTGCATCCGTGCATGGATCGGCAAACATACGAAAGAAAATTACGTGATACGTCAATCGTATGCGGCGATTGGCATTATGACATACGATAGCCAATGGATCGTAATCTGTTTTCAATTCACAATAGTTTTTAAATTCCACATTGCTTTGGATCGTATTTTTAGGTCACAATAGATGTGGAACTGTCAAAACTATTGCAAAATATTCAATAAATTTGTTAGTTTAAATATCAAGTGGTTGAATATCAGGATGGATCCGACTTTGTTTTTTTATTTGAGCTCTAGTGAGGGTGATGGGGATGAAAAATAAGTGCGGAGGCAACTAAGAGATCGGAGCAATCCTTCGGCACTGCCGAATATATAAAAAATAATTCATGAAACCTCATTAACGAAGTTTTCTTTGCAGATTTTTAAAACGATTTCGTCTAACTAAAGAGGCTTTTAAATATGTCCTAAATAATATATCTTTAACGCAATCTGACGTCAGAGCAGTGCCTCCAGTGCTACAATTAGCAACCACGCTCTCACATTTGGCTAGCGGTGGATACCAGCACAGTGTAGGCAGTGGCTATTTGATTGGGATTTGTCAAAGCACTGTTTCGAAGCTGACATCCTATGTGCTTAAAGAAATGGAAACGAAGTTGTGCCCACAGTTTATACGGTTTACACCAGAGGATTCCCTTACGTGTAAAGAGTGGTTTATGCACCAATATAAAATTCCTGGAGGTAAATATACACTTTACTAAAATAGTAATATTACTAAATATAAAGAAATCTTAATTATTGGGTGCGTTGATGGTACCCACATCAGCTTACAAAAACCCACAGTAAACGAGCACATGTACTTCAATAGAAAAGGCTACCATAGTATCAACGCTATGATAGTAAGTTGCTATTATAATAAATTTCTTGAATATACACATATGTATATTTGTTCAATTTTGTATTGTCAGATATGTGATCACACTTACAAAATTATGGTTATTAACAGTCAATACGGTGGTGCAGCCCACGACTCATTTGTTTGGAAACACTCGGACCAGAGAAGAGTTTTGATTTCAGCACAACAGGAATGAAAATTTATGGCTTTTAGGTATACATATTTTCACTTTGTTCTTTTTACGATATTGATTTTATTTATATTTTAACAGGGGATTCTGGCTACCCATTGGAACCATGGTGCATAACTCCTTACAGAAACGCTTCGGATGGCTCAAATGAAGCTATGTTCAAGGCAAGATGTATCGTCGAATGAACTATCGAAATTTTAAAAAGACGCTGGAGAATTTTAGGATATGGCAAGAGAGATCCGACAAAAGTGGCAAGATTTGCTAACGTTTGTGCAGCATTACACAACATCTGCCTAAAATTTAAAATAAATTATGATCCTCAGAATTGCTATTCTGATCAAACAACGGATATCGACACCGAGGTAGCGAACCGCCTCGCCGCAATCGGCCAAGCAATAAGAGATCAAATAAAGTAGGTACTCTTTAATTAATTGAAGTTGAAAATGTCTATGTCTTTACACTTGTAAATATTTTTTTTCCTTCTAAACTGAAATACATAAATTTTGTTCATATAAATAATAATTATTTTTTTTTTAATTTTTAATGAGATATTCCATTCATTGGTTTTTTATTTATGTTATTTGTTACTAAAAATTATAAAAAACATAAAATGTATAAAAATTTGCTCAAATTTTCATAAATTGTATATTACGATTGGTAATTTGCGTTCGAATGACGGTTCGAACGAACGGACACGTTTATATACTCGCTCACGTATGTCATCATGCCAGATTACGATATAAACGTTACGATCACGTATATAAGCGCTACGATCACGTATGTCATAATACGAAATACAAACTTTTACGTGACGAGTGATACGTTCACGGAACGATTCGACCCCTGTTTCTTAAAGCAATGTATCCATTGCAGGCAAACTTTCATTATCCTGAAAAACTTATCTTTCATACATCATCATGATCGGATTTTTTAGATTTAATTATATTATAATATTACATCATATTAACATCGTTTTTGAGATATTTAGAGTCTTTTTAAAGTTGCATTTTGACTGTGCCCAAAAAATAAGGTGACATTTGAATTTAAACTGCGCGCGTCGAAGGATTTGGAGAGTTATTGTTTTTTTTTTAGGTTGGTAGTACTGTCAGTCACATTTATGTCAAATTTCATGTCAAAATATTCATTAGTGTTTGAGATACGTGTCGTTTTGTGAGCTGCTAAAAGTGAGTTTTTCGTTTTTTGCGATGTCGAAATTTGTGGAGCAAAGAATTTACGGAATCAATTATAAGGAATCAATTTTCTGCTGCGGATACGTGGAGGATAGTGTAGAGAGTTTTTTGTGATGAGGCTATGTCAAAAAAATACATATGTTTCCAAGTGGTATAGTGAGTTCCAAGCCGGCCGTGAACGTGTCGAAGACAAAGAGCGTCCAGGGCGACCATCAACCTCAACCGACGAAGCTCACGTTTAACAAATCAAAGATTTGGTGTTGAAAAACCGTCGATTAACAATTAGAGACCTTGCTGATGAAGTTGACATATCGAAAGGCTCAGCCAATACCATTTTGATGGATGTTTTGGGCCTCAAGCGCGTCAAATCTCGACTGGTACCGAAAACATTTAATTTTTTGGAAAAAAGGCGTCGCGTTGAAGTGTTTGAAACGATGCTTTCTGACTACCAGGGTGTCATGAAAAGCATTGTAACTGGCGATGAGACTTGGATCTATGCTTACGACCCCGAAACAAGCGATCAATCGAGCGAATATCGTGCCAAAAGAGAGCCGAGACCAAAATATTGGCGCAATAGTCGCTCAAAAATCAAGGTCATGTTGACTGTTTTCTTCGATTATCGTGGTGTTGTGCATTACGAATTCCTTTCGGTCAAACAGTCAACAAGGAATTTTAAGGAATTGTGGAAAGACAATTCTTGGTTTTTACACCACGATAATCCACCATCCCATACTGCCCTCGTAATTCGTGATCATTTCGCTAAAAACTCAACCCATATCGTTCCGCAACCACCGTATTCACCTGATCTGGCGCCGTGCGACTTCTGGCTGTTCACCAAGCTCAAAAGACCGCTCCGGAGACACTGTTTTTATACGATAGAGGAGATTCAAGCCGCAGCGAAGACGGAACTGAAGGCCATCCCGGAAAGTGACTACAATCTGTGTTTCGAAGATTGGAAAATCCGTTGGCATAAGTCCATTGCATCGGGAGGGGATTACTTTGAAGGGGATAAAATTGATTTGGAAGAATAAATAAAGAATTTTCAAAATAAATACAATGTCACCTTATTTTTTGGGCACAGTACATTGACGGTACCATTTTCAAAAACTTTTCAACCAAATAAATATACCTATATTTATACCTGGAGGGTTTATACTGACTCGACGAATACTGTTGCTTTACACAATGTTGACACAAGCATCTTTACATAACAAATTTATTCGTCAAAGTTTTTTTTCTGTTAAATACAATATTTTCGCTTCTTTATGCGATTTAGCTTCGCTTTGGAATTCAAGAATTCCAACAAAATGCATATTAGTTCTGTAGCAAACTTTTTTGTTTTGCTAACACGACCACAGCGGGGTATATTTGATTGTCCATCTATTGTTATAACTCTTGTTCTTCTCAGGCCAGCACATGCTTCCCTCTGATACTCGACCGACTGCTGAATAGCGTGCAAAACGCTTCTAAGTTTCTTTAGAATTTTTTTTCAAAGTTTTAATGTTTTTGGGTGACTTCGTTTTGGTTTTGTATCTTCAGTGCTTGTTGGCCAATCAGTCGCCCCTTGCGTGAGCCAATTCTACATATTGTATTCCCAATAATTCTATTATTATTATCTACATTGTTGTTTCCTAGTTTCAAATAAATTTTCTTCTCGCAAATCTTCACATTGATTCACATAGCATTCTGCGTGACTTTTTCGCATTCGATTATTTTGGGCAAGACCTCGACGCTTTAGGGTTAATTAGAGAAATAGTTTTTTGTTGAAATAAGGCATTTAAGAGAAGAATAATTTTAATGAGCGTGACTTTAATTGAACTTTGTGCTTAACTGGTTATTGAGGGCAACTTAAGGTATACATTAATCATTTGAATAAATAGGTGAATCAGTTCGAAGTTAAGCTCTTCTTCTGAATAGGGTTTGTCTAAGGGTAATGACAGTTTGGAACTCAATAATCGATTTAAACTCCATTTATTTGTTGAATCTAAAGATCACCGTCAAAGTTGATGAGAAGTCTAAACATACTCGTAATAGTTACCGATATCGGGGTCGCAGAGTCTGCAAAAGTTCGCGTCAAACGCAGGCATCCTAAATGATGACTACTCCCTATGAGCCTAGCAACTAAACTCCATTTGGTATGGGAAAGAACCAAAACTCATATATGCGTGGCTTATTAGCCTACCAGATTAACGTAACCCAACCTTTTTCTTTATTAATTTTGAATGATAAAATGAATGAATATGACAAGTTTGTTAAAGATTTTCGACGGAAATATATTTTATAGGAGTTGCCACATGTTAAATAAATACTAATTAAAATATATTTATAGCAATGGCTCAATAATGTAATATTGGTTTCAAAAAAAAAGTAGTCTGCTTATACCACTCAACGCAACAACAACTTAACGATCGTAAGATTACTACAAATTTGGTCTACTTATATCAATACAACTAGAAACTTAAAAACCATCTCCTTATTTTCAATTCCTATGAAATGGCTGTTTCTTGTTACATAGCAGGTCTCAAAATTAACACCAAACCAATTCCAGAAACAGTAGTTCAGGCAAAAATCTCCAATTCATACCGATTTTCTTCAACTACTTTGCATTTATTCACAACAGTTTGACTCAGAGTTCATTGGCATGCGGCAATTTCACGCCTCTTTAACCATATCCCTCACTAATTTGCACGAATATCTTGCGGGTCAAACAGAGGTCACATAACGAGCCACAAGCAAGAAAGAGCACATCATTGGTGTTATGTTAAATGATGTGAACACTTTACGGTACTCTGATGTCGCTACAATAAGAAAATGAGCATGTAATCATTTGATGATGAATGGATTAAAACACAATAGCAATTTAGTAGTGAAAAGCAAATAACACCCACGGATCGGCAACGAGTGCAGCATAATGCCAAAACAAAGTGTACAGGCACTTCAAAATTCTTCAAATTACAATTTTATCTGCTTGATATCCACTGAGTGCATTCTTCTGTAAGTACTTACGCACACAGACTCCGCTATATGCTTAGAAGCGAGATCTAACAGAAGAAGAGAAATGTCATTTGCTCGTCACACTCGGTTGTGTTATTGTTGGGTACATAGGATTAGTGTTAGATATTCCGAAAGATAGCGCGACCTGAGTTCTCACATCAACTTTATATTGCTTTTCGTAGATTGATGGACAAATGGGTGGCCAGCTACATTTTATTTTTATATGCCCATTTTTAGCTATTTCTTTCGTTTTTTTCGAGTTTACTTATTTTTTCCTTCAGCATTTTTTCTTACCCCGTCGTAGGTTTTTTTGTCGCTTGACACTTTAAAGGCTTAAGAGGTTTTAAGTGTTAAGTCTGAGTTTTATTACGCCCAAAGCTAATTGAGTGGAAATAATGCTAAAAGTGCAAGCGACCAGGTGAGAATTCACCAAGCCGATCGACGAATTTGCTCAACAAATACTTTGAACTGCTCACGTGGGGTATTAACAGTTGCAAGATTTCTAATAAACAAGACGCTCAACCGGCAACGACCGGTTCGTTTTGCCAGCGCCGTAGAACCATATCCGGCGACGGTTTTTCTATCGATTTGTTTTGCTCGCAGGACTAAGCTCTTATGTGACTAAGGCAGGAACATTTTGACTACAAAACATTGTTTATATCACTTACCTTGAGAATACAACGTCCGACCGGCTCGTTCTCGGCTACTGAAACATTGTAGAAACTTTGATCGAAAATCGGTTCATTATCGTTGACATCATGTATGGTCACTAGTACTGTAGCAGTCGACGAAAGTGGCGGATGGCCATTGTCTTTGGCAATGACCGTAAGCTGTGGCACCGGTTCAGTTTCGCAATCGATATGCGCGCGCGTCGTAATCAAGCCTGTATGCGAATCGATTTGAAACCATTCGGCATGCGTTTCCGGCGTATCGGCAAGCGCGTAAATAACCGCAGAATTGTTTCCTTCGTCACGATCAAAAGCAGCTACTTGCAGCACGGATGTGCCCGGATCAGCGACTTCCATCACATTGGCGTGATACACTTCGTGCTCAAACTCGGGCTCATTGTCATTGATGTCCGTTACGCGTAGGTAAATCGTTTTTGAAGCATGTAGTGGTGGCGTACCATTATCAGTCGCCACAACGCTTAGCGTATAGTTTGACTGGGCCTCACGATCTAGCGGCTGTGAGACGATCACCAAATAGATAATGTTATCACGTGTATTCAGACCAAAATGTCCATCACCACCGTTGAGCGTAACATTTACATTCGAGTATTCAGCCTTCGAATCGGGATCATTGACAGAGATGCGGGCAACGATTTCACCAGGTTTTGCTGACTCGGATATCTTAGGGGTGGCGTCGTCACTCAAAAATATTACATTGATTGTTGGCAGATTGTCATTGACGTCAGTAACACGTATGGACACAAAGGCGGTGGTCTCCAACGGCTGTTCGCCATGGTCTTTCGCCACCACAACGAGCTCGTGCAGCTCCTTAGTCTCAAAATCCAAGGGTTTATTGACCGAAATCAAACCAGTTTCTGGATCTATGCGGAACATTTTATCTTTATCACTCTGTCGTCGGTTGATAGCATACCCTACGAGCCCGTTTTCATCTGCATCCGTGTCTGTGGCAAAAACCTGCAGCACGCTCGTACCAACTGTCGCATTTTCGGGCACAGTGGCAAAGTAACGACTCTGATTGAAAATTGGTTGATTGTCGTTGACATCTTGTATCGTTATGTTCACAGTCATCTGTCCACGCAAAGGCGGGCTGCCGCCATCCAAAGCTTCAATCACCAAACTGTAGGCTGGTGTCGTTTCACGATCGAGAAAACCGTTAATTTGCAAATCCAAATACAGCACATCATCACGCTCGCGATGCGACGATAAACGAAATGCATTATTTACATTGCCCGACACGATATTGTAGCGCTGTGTATTATATTGACCCAAGTCAAGATCACGTGCTGGATTCAACGTTCTTTTCACATCGCGCGGCGTATTCTCGGGAAATTCGATATTCATTACCGGTTGCGGAAATGTCGGTGCATTATCATTCTCATCCAAGACACGCACTACAACGCGCACATTTTCGCCACTTAACGGTATGGCTACTAAACTGTACGATGCACGAGTCTCCCGATCCAAATACACTTTAGTCCGTATCTCACCGGTCGTATGATCGATAGCCAGATCGGTATCCACGCCACTACCCGGTACCGGCACGATTAGATATGGCGGACCGCTATCGACGCCATGTGAGAACTCACCGATAAAACCAATCTGATGTCCGATCGGCACACCTTCGGATACCTCCAGTTCTCGCACATGTTCGGCCGAAACGCTCGCGACAAACAGAAAAATCGTTAAAAGTAGGCTGTAAGCGTAAAATACGAACTGTTTTTGAATGCGGGTGCTTTTGTGAGTATTCAAGTTGGTGCAAAATTCAACTCTGTTGATGATTCCTCGTGTAGTGTTATGTTCAAATTTATGCGCTTTTGTAACTGTTTTCAAACTTATGACGTCAAGCGGTTGTACAACTCGTCCCAAGCTGCACATTTTCATATTTACCTTAAATTTTACCATTTTGAAAGCAGTTCTTCGTTCCACCTGCGCTGCTCTCTGAAGAGCAGCTCAAGGGGACTTTTTAGTGTACGACTTAAGGTACTAGTGGCGACTAGCACATTTTCTATGCTTGTTTATATTTGTCTATGTCTTCATTATGATGTTATACCAATAGAAGAGCACCGCTTATGACATTACAGGAAATTTTATCTGAAATTAAGAGAAAATTTCAATTATTAATAATTTATCAAAGGAGTTTCAGTGTTTCAATTGGAAAGTTTTGTTTTAATTTAAAACTAATACATAAGAACAAAGAAGGTTGTCACCTGTTTAAGAACTTCAAGCCACACAAATTTTCAAATTAAAGAATTATTACAAATCAAAGAAATTTAAGTAAGTTTTCAGCTGAATTTTTTTGTTTTGAATATTAATGACACACTTTAGTTTCATACGGTAAATAGATATTCAGTCCAGTTCACTTGATTAGAGGCAATGATTTTTATGAAAGTAAATGATGAATATTTTGCTCCTTATTGAAAGGGCAACTGTACTTTTTTCAAAAATACACTTTCATCGAAATATAATTTTAGTTAACGGTATTTCGTAACTGTAAAACTTCAGCACATCAAAACAGGAAAAACGAATAAATAAATACGGAGAAATTTTTAATTTTCCTTAATTTTTAAAGTAATAATATTTTGTGCTACCACCTTCATTATAAATAATCTCATAATTTCTTTCAGGGATTTTTAGTTTCAAATTGTTAACCATTCACATAAACATAAGAGTCAGCCATCCCTATAAATTTTCATCGATGTTGAGATCTGGAAAATATGATGGCCATGTTAATTTATTTGGGTATTTATTTCAGTCTGGTCATCTATTGATGTGTGTACAAACGCAATATCCTATTCAAATATTTTGCGAATCTCAGGAAAAGATGATTCCAAAATTGTTTTATAGTTCTTCCTCGTAATGTTGGTATCTACGATTATCAATTCGAATGCCCTTTGACGCGATGTTTCTCCCCAAACCATAGCACCGCCTTCACGGCTATGATAATGGTTCAAGAACCTTTCGTCCTCAAATCATGGAAATAGTAGTTGGATCTGTTCAGCTTACCCAAACTAAACTTCTTTTCGTCACTGAATACAACTTTTTTCCATTCACCAAGCACCAAACCATGTGGTCCTATATAAAATCTAAGCCACGGTGCTTTTATAATAGCCCTCTTAACTGTTGATTTTCTAGATGCAACATTAGCCATTTTTTTAATTTTTTCTTTTAAATCCTTAAGATTTTACGGGTTTCCTTTTGTGTCAAAGCCTTTGCACCCCTGCCTTTGAAATGGTTTATTTTTTTTAGCAATTTGCCGCTAATGGTATAAAATGAAATATATTTGAGGAATAATTTAGAATCATGGAAAGATTTATAAGAAATACAGCACAGTCTGATATCAGTCGTCTGTAATATTATATACGTATATATGTATGTTTTTTTCAGTTATATTATATTATGGCGGTGAAAGTTTATTACGAATTTGTCATCTGAAAATTCCTCTATATTGACAAGTTATTAACCCTTAATATATAATACAGAAAACGCTTAACCTTTGTTTGTTAACTTGTTCGTTGTGGGTTTTTGGCTTATTTATAGCTTTCATCACAGCCATTAATAAGATTTTGGTGCCTGCGCAGTTTGCCAATCAAATAACACAATTGTTTCCAAATTGAACGTGCCATAGATGACAGGTTTTTATGATAATCGGAATGAAAATCATAATAGCGATCATAATCGAAAATCTAAATAAAGATACACAATTACAACAATAAAATAACAAGAGTACAAATGGAAACAAAAAGTCATTTATTTCGAGAACTGTTGTTGGAGAATGAATTAGACATTTTTATTTGCATACATGTATGTATATTTTATATTTTAAATAATTTTCTAATAACGCTAAATTGCTCACCATATAAGAGCAGCATTAATAGAGTGGTATTTAAGATATACATTATATGTTTAAAAACTAGTCAAGAAGTCTCCAAATGGCATTCGCATACGTGCATACAAATACATAAATAAAGAGAAATATCCTCTAACACGAAATACTCCAGAATATCGAAGGCCGTAGAAGTGTATGAAATACACTCACAGATTTATCAGATCTGTACTTGGCCATATTGTTATTGCCAGGCAAGAAGCGTTATCGATGAGAAAAAGTAAACACGACTGCGTCTAATGAAGGTCATCATTGTACACGTTTTAGTGAAGTAAATCTAACTGTCACAGGAACGGGTGGATAAATAAGATTTACGAAGTGACAACTGGTTGGACTATTCGAGTTGAAATAATTTACACTTTAGGCGACTGCTTTAAAAACATCTTGAATTTCCGTAATTATCTTCCATAATTTGCACTCAATTCTTCTCTTCTGAGAGACAAATTTGCAAACAGTCTTAAGAATCAAACATTCTTCAAATATAAAAACCACACGAGTCTAAAATATCAAACACTTGCACAAAAATATATACTGCGAGTATATACGCAGGGGCGCATCCAGAAAAAGCTTTTAGAGATCGCATTCATCACAGAAAGTATATGCAGAATATGCGAATAAAACTATGAATTATGGGTTATAGGTCTGCATCGCAGTTCATCAACGTTTCCTATGCACTAGTGGGTAACATGCTATCTGTTGACTTTTGCTTCAGTCCCCAAAGACACTGTCAGTGATCAAGTACACCTTTTAGCTTCAAAAGTCGCACGACGTTCTCGTTATGCAAAAGGCCTTTGAATCTATCTATCAAGCAGTCAGTAAGATTTCTTTGGTTTTCAGAGCACATGCTTTTTCTGGAAGTAGCAAACTCAGTTGAAATCTATCCAACACTTCTCTAGGAAAGCACTTCTTTTGTATCCAACAGAGGAATCTACTATACATACGCTGAGACCCTGTGGATCGAAAAATTCCTCAGCTTTTTGTCTTCGATTTTGGAACATTACAATTTCCCCGTTATTTCCTCCTTTCCTAACACCCGAAGATAAATGTGTATCACATAGTTACCTCAAGGCAGCAAGGTCAAAAAGAAGAGTGGCTAAGGAATAAGTCTTAAAAGGGTAAAAACTATGGTACATGGAACTTATAAGGTTCATAAATGCTCTTTTTTATGTTTGAAAATAGAAAAATTTTAAATAAAAATTGGAAGAAACTTGTCCTTTTTCTGGTAATTTTCCTAAAATTTCATAGTTTAGCCTAAGGCACATCGATATACTATATGCATATAAACAAAATAAAAATATTTTTGGCAATTTAGAGACATTTTTCCAACTTCGAAAGAATTCAGAACAGCATATTACATAAAAACAACACATAATACATAAAGTTTTAATTTCTATTCAAACAATGCCATAAACATATCAATTTAGTTTTCTTATGAATTTCCACAGTTTTACAAGTACAAACGCACACACACAAAAGTATTTTTGAAAACGCTTGGAGGCACTTTGCTATATCAAAAAACGAAATCCTCAAAGGCCGTAGAAAATATTGTTGTATTCATTTGTACATAAAACACAAGCCTTGGCTTGTTGTTGCTTTTGGCGTTGGCGTTGGCATTGGCGCTAGTGCTTATAAAGATTTCAAAACGGAAATATGTAATGTACAACAAATAAAAAAATAATGATGATGATTATTGCTCTCAAGGTGCATTCACAGCGGCTTACATACAAGCATAAATATAGTGTGCGCATGCGTGTGTAGGAGTGCATTTATTGTGTGAGCATGAGTGCACATAACTGTAAGTATGTATGTACTTCCAATTCTGCTTGTAAAAACACAGGCGTTGCTCTACAAGTTGCCGACAAAAGCCGGCAAAGAGAATTTTCGAATTACAACAATTTCGAAAAGTCATGGTCATGGGTAGCGGAATGCATTTTCTACCACAAATCATGTGTATGTGTGTGTGTAAATGTTTGCGCATGTATACAAATTAAAAACAAATTAAAAGTATTAAAATACAAATGCAATGCCACTGCTCGCCTGTCACTTTTGCCGCTGTCCAACTGTCCGACTGTTGATTCCTATAATTGATAAATGAGTTTTTCCTCACTAAGGGCGCTTTTTAACTGCAAGCAGTTCGACCGACCCGCAAACAGTCAGCCAAGCAGTAAAATAAGAACAAACTTCCTTTTTATACAAACAACTGTCTCTAATTATAAAGCAATGCGAGTACAAATCTAAGTAAGTGTGTATATGTGCATGTCAGTTAGTTGTTCGATTTAATCAGTTGCCTGAAAAAGCGGCGAAGGAAAACTACATTTTGTTCAGAGCAGACAATCAACCACCAACTTGACTGATAATATCAGAGAAAGTGGCGCTGGGAAAAAAGATTTAGTGGAAGATAAACTTCTCACAACAAATTTGTAGCTTCTTTTATTTATATGAAACCCTAACTTTTTGGTATTTTTAGACTCAACTCCGCTCAAGAGATCGCATTCAAAGCATTAGTAAGCTAAAGCTTGCCACTACTGTCGAATAATCCAGCCTCAAAAGTCTGTCTGAACTCCGGAGGCACTTCATATTATACCTTTATGAATTGCATATATGCATTTTTTAAATTTGAAGACATAATCACACTTAATTGCCAAGGCACGATACGCGTGAGCATTTCACTTAATATGTTTGGGCTTGCCTTGTGGAAGATGCAAACGGCTCTTTGCCGATTCGGGGTGTAGTGTAACATTCAGATGAAATGTTACTATTTTTGCTGCTTTTGTAAATCATGAATTTGGGAAAATGCATATCTAACAAAATGAGAAATAGTTAATTGTAAAATGATGTTAAATATCACACTTTTTTGTATTTTTTGTTTGTTTTAAACAATAAGCAATTAATTTGCTAGTTTGTGGTCTACTTAATTAAGCTATATATATTGTCTGAATACCATATTTCGAGACATTTTCAAAGTTTTAGCTGACGAGAGTCCTTACACATTCCAAGCAGCCCCATTTAAGATCTTCTTTCGCTAATAGCCAAGACCGATTTATTTTCTTGGAAGTCTTACTTTAATAGATGTAAGTAATTATTAAAGATGTTTTACTTTAATAGATGTCTTTATTGCCAAACTGTTTATTTCTTTTATAATACATTTAGGTCGAATGCGGTTAGCACCCAAATCAAAAAATTAAGCTCAACAAAGAGTCCACACCAATAGGCGGCGCTTCGGTAAAATGTCTTTTTGACTCCACCTCAAGAAACACTTATTAAATGCCAGTTTAACTTTGTAATTTTCACTTCTCATATATTGCTACGTGTTGCACCGATAAACTTGCTAGGTGATGACGATGTGTCTGCTATTATGCCCAAATGTAGGTGTTTTGAATTTAATGTTGCCTACCTTTAGGCGAAAACTCCAATTACTATTATAAACTGTGTATTTTCTAAAATAGAAGAACGCGAAAAATTACGTTATATTATCTCTACGTGTTGTCGTCTATACTTTTTAAAACTCGGAGCCGCTTAGGAATTTTATTTATACATAGAAAATGTTTCTTACAGATCACATTTCGTTTTGCTTTTGTTTCAAAAATGGATAATAATTAAATAAAATTCCGAAACATCGTGTTAAATGCGAGATGAAATAGTTTTACATGGTTAACTTTGTTTCTTTAAAACTTAGTGGCAAATGGTAATACACTCAAGTTTAGGCAAAACATGAAAATACTGTTAACATATTGTCTCTTCTCCAAAAATTCTTTCCAAAACATGGATTTTTCGTAAATGATTCATGACTTTCCTTCATAAAATTGTCACCGGCTTCTCGATTATTTGTTTTAATTTGTGAATTTTTAGTTGTGAATTTCAAAATGAGTACTTTATTTTTTATAGCCACCGTCAACGGCATATTGAAAGTGTAATTGTTCAGCATTAAAAAGTTACTTCGCGTAGTCAGCTCATACTCTCACATAATTCTTTACTATTATTAAATCCCTTTACCGCCTATTTGGCAATGACTTTGAATTTGTAGCGAATATTAGACATGAAAGTGTGCGGAAATGTCAGTTGAAATGTTGTCATAACTCCAACGATTGGATAATTGTCGGTCTAAAAATATTGCAGCTGCTTTCTTCGCACATAAACAACGACCAATGGCTGCAATAGAAATGAAATAGAAACGGCAACAGATACGATAGACATGCAAATCTTCGAGTACTTGAGCGAAAAAGAGTGGCAGAATGGAGTGCAGTGCAAAACCCCAGCAACAACGATAAAGTTACTATCAAGACTTCATAAAACGCATAGTTGTTGCTGTTATCTACGTTTGACTGCGAACATGCATAGTTTTGCTTACCAAAAAAGTTTTTGTGCAACATAAAAGTCAATTGTAGCAGTACGGAACGAATCTTAGAATCACTCATTTCGGGAACACACTAGTCCGAATTTTGTATAACTTTAAGAACCCAATTGTAAGCACCCACTGCATCTTTCTCTTAGTTACGCTTGGCAACCTCCTCTTCTCTTCAACCTCACTTTGAGGTTATTTAAGCATTGTTTAAAACCAACCTTCTCTGACGAGTTACTAATCTTTCCAACTACCAGTAGGTGTATACCTAGTGCGCGCTGTACTGTGTCGTTAATAGCAATATTTACTAGTAAATTAAAAAAAAAAAACAAAAGAGTGCAAAAGTAAAACAAGAAAAATAATGCATCTTCTGCGTTGCTTTCTCAGTCACCTTAAGTACATACGCACGCACAACGTGTTCTAATCATTAAAGAAAGCCAACAGTAATCTCGCATCTTTGCTGTGGCACCACGGTTTGGATGATTGAAGTTAACTGCGCTCAAAATGACAACAACAGCAACAACAAAGGCAAAGTGATTGCAGCTTGCTGTTTAGCAAAGACTTCCATGAAGCCAAAGGAAGCTAAGACAAATAGCAGCGTGCATTTCCGTGGCCAGTATTCCTCCTTTGCTGGGCTGCTTTTACCAGCGCATGCGTTGAAACCTATTTATATTCTCGTAGGTGCATATATATGCACATACTAACTTCAAGAGTTTGCTTTCGTTGTTTGAAGACAATATTTGTAGTGCTGCGCATGTGCACTGTTTGTTCACACTGACATTCTACTAACTCCTTTCAACCATTTGAAGTGTGCCTCAAATGAAGCTATTAAATTGAGGTTAAATATGGAAAAGGTCTAGAATATTTCTTCAGCTCAAAGACACCTAGGCAGTGACTCACAATTATGATATAATTTTAGTAATAATATATGTTTTTAAGTAAAGTGAAATCTTTTTTCTGTTTGGGGAACGCCTGATATTATCCCTTAAGGTCAATAGTTATTTATGCAGTACAATCTGTTAAAGTTGCTTAAACTTTATCTATAAAAATATAAATATTTCTTCATTCTAACTTCTTTATAATATACATATTAATCTTTTATGTAATAAAAAAATTCAAACACTTTTTGCTCGCGTTCCATTACTCTGAATTTGTATATTATGTGTGTGGTATTTGGTATTTTACTTGGTAGAAAACCATCTGCTTTGGAATAGAGCTGCCGAAATACATATTCTTAATAGCATTTTCCAAAAATTCCACTGTCGAATAAACTTTAATGGTAATTAAAAAACAAATTTTGGGTAGTTCATAATTCGAAATTATTTTTAGATGCTTGGTTCTTCAGTGAAGCTTAATATGCCCATATCATTTTACAGAACTGTGAACAGTTGATATCAAAGTATTCAGAATACCCCCTAAAAGTGCCGAAACTGAATTTATAACAAAAAGATAAATAATCGTTCCTTGAAATTCAGTTTCGGCACTTTTAGGGGGTATTCTGAATACTTTGATATCAACTGTTCACAGTTCCCTCATCTCAATCACTACAAATTTAATTAGGGAACGCTGTAGAGAGAAATGTGAAGAAAAGTCTGTAGAGCTTAGTATCATGTAGTTTTTGGTATTTTATCAGGTCTTTTGAACGATTTAATGTCAGTCTGGCCTCTCTTCGTCTGCAACTTTTGCCAACTTAATCATGGGCCTAAATTATATACGAATAATCCATTTATAGTATGTTTGGTATATACTAAGCAGTTTGACGCCTTCATGAGTCACATTTTACAATACAACCTGTTAACAATATGATAATTACTGTGCAGTTCTGCTAAAGCTAGAAAAAGCTCATTACAAGCACACTTTAAAAATCCATACCAGTAAAGTTATTGCCAAAATCAATAAAAACATCACTTTTCATCCTTGAGTTCATCACGATATCACGAGATAGATCAGGCCAACTAGTTTCAAGATTTTTAAGGCCCCAAAAATCACACATGGTCAAACTGAACGAAAATTTTAATATCCAAAGATTTCAATTTCTTGTTTCTATAACCATATACCAACATAAAAGAAAAAAGCTTCAAAAAAAGTGCTATTAAGTGTCAAAGAGATTTACGTTAAGCATTTTTTACTATGAATTTCCAGCAATCTTAAATATGCAGTATAATTTTTTTAAATACTCCAGGCCTGGAGTTAAATCTTGTTTTAATTAAGACACAAAATAAATGCTTAGAATGTGGGGAGACTAAGCACAGTTCTATAATAAAATGAGCCGCTCTCTAAACTAAAATAACTGAGTAGCGCACTCGTCAATCCCTTACGGCAAATGTTGCGTGGAATAAGTTAAACAAATTTAATAACCACTTCATTTCGTTATACATTTCGAATATGTATTAAAATTTTAATGTACAAGGAAAACTTGCAAGCAACTTAGCAGCAAGTGCTTTATTCGCATGTGGAAAAATTTGCATTAAAATCACCATAAATATTGAAATCTTATGTGTGTAAAGAAGCATATCTGCAATAGTAAACAGCAATAAATTGCAATAAGGGTATAAAGAACCTGGAGTTCACGTCAAGTTCATATTTAACCAGTGCATAGCGCTAATAAGTATTGAGAGCGCACCTGGTTCTCTTCGCTTTACGGGATTTGGTGGGGTTAGAAAGTACGAGCATATGGAATATTTGAGCAATTGTTTGTGAAATAGTTTTAATAAAGAATAATTTAATTAATATCGCAGAAAGATAAGAAATTTTTTACTTCAGCTAAACAAAGGATTTAAATTTTCTGTAAATAGTAAATTTTCTTTTAAGTTATTCCTAGAATGTTGTTGCTGGGCAAATTACAATATAAACTCAAAGCCGACTTTATTATTGATTTCTCTCTACCTATATTTGTCAAAAAAAATCCTAAAACACTGGTATAAAAGTGGGATACTAATGATATAAAAACTGCTGACATTAATACTGCATTTTTATTATCTGCATAAAGTGAGTATTGATATTCTTCTTCTTCTTCTTTATTGGCGTAGACACCGCTCACGCGATTATAGCCAAGTTAACAACAGTGCGCCAGTTGTTGTTTCTTCTCGGCACGTGGCGCCAATTGGATATTCCAAGTGAAGCCAGGTCCTTCTCCATTTGGTCTTTCCAACGGAATGGAGGTCTTCCTCTTCCTCTGCTTCCCCCGGCGGGTACTGCGTCGAATACTTTCAGAGCTGTAGCGTTTTCGTCCATTCGGACAACATGTCCTAGCCAGCGTAGCCGCTGTCTTTTAATTCGCTGAACTATGTCAATGAAGATGAATGATGAGTGACTTATAGAGTTTGGTTTTTGTTCGTCGAGAGAGGACTCATTTTGCTTTGCTTCCTTGTCCAGTCTGGAGAAAGCAGGACTAACGGCGCGGGTGTTGAGGCCGATTATATCAATATCATCGGCGTACGTCGGCAGCTGTACACTCTTATAAAAGATTGCACCTGCTAGATTAAGTTCTGCAGCTCGAATTATTTTCTCCAGCAGCAGATTGAAGAAGTCGCATGATAGGGAGTCGCCTTGTCTGAAACCTCCTTTGGTATCGAATGGCTTTGAGAGGTCCTTCCCGATCCTGACGGATCCTTTGGTGTTGCTCAACGTCAGTTTATACAGCCGTGTTAGTTTTGCAGGTATACCAATTCAGACATCGCGGCATAAAGGCAGCTCCTTTTCGTGCTGTCGAAAGCAGCTTTGAAAACGACGAAGAGGTGGTGTGTGTCGATCCTCCTTTCACGGGTCTTTTCCAAGATTTGGCGCATGATGAATATCTGGTCGGTTGATATTTTACTGATAAAAAAACTGTTATAAAAACTGGTATAATAATTTTCGAAAGTGGCAAAAATACCAGTAAACCAACTATACATATATCAAGAACACAGAGATGAAAACGAAATTATTTGAAGCAGATAAGGGCAAACTTATGTCCCCAAATTTGTTTGCTAAATTATTTCAAATAATTTTTTGACTGGTCTGAAATGCATGTGTGAACATTTCAAAATAACCTTTCGAAAAAAGGTTACTCTTAAAAATTAAATCAACCGGTTGAGTTGGCTCCAAACTGTAGTAGAATATCAATGCAGACTCTATCTATAACTAACTTAAACGAGTTCAGGACCCTTTAAAGTACTTCTCTTGCCATATCCACAAATTTCCTCTACCTCTACAAATTCGGGCTTCGGGTATAAAAACGCAATAGTAATAAACGCAAAAGATCCGTAGTGAAATTTTATGCAGAGAAACATTTCGCTAATGTTGCAAATGACTGCTCAGTTGCGGATTGGCTTGACGGCTGATGCTGAAAATGATGTAGCTCCAACGGCAATGAACGCTAATGCAGCAACGGCGAGTCTGTTGACTGGCTGAGCATCAAGCAAGTACAAGCAACCGCTTTGCGCTAGTCGCCCAGTCAAATTCATTAGGTGAAAATATTTCATTTCACAAACAAAATTTACGAGCAAACTCTTAATTACAATGCTAAGTACATGCTTATCACACAATGGCCAAGGAAATATGAAACTGAACAGCTTTGCAGCAGCACAGCAACAACACAACATAGCCACCGACCAACTAACATTAACTAACTGCAAATTTACTAACTGACCGACTGGCTGATGAGTGTTCGAGGAGTACGGGGTTGGTGCTCATGTTTTCCTATGCGCCAGAGGCATAAATCTTGAGTGAGGGGTTTTTCGCATTGCCGCATGCGCGCAAAAGCGTACAACTGCCACGATTGGCGTTCGCACACACATACATATACACTGGAACCAACGAGAAAGGCATACGGTTGGCTACGCTGTCTGTTGTTGGTTTTAAGCTGCAAAATTTTTACCATTTTCGCCGAAAACTAAAGAGCCGAAGGGTCAACGGCGGTGGTTGTAATAACATAGACTCAAACACATGCACAAATAGGTAATATCTGCTTTGGTAGCACAATGACAGCAGTGGCAGCGATTCAATTGGTATGGCAGCACTGTCTGTCCGGGCTGTCATCGACACGGCCACACTCAAACGGTGCTTGACTGTGGCCGGCAAGGCTGTAAAAATCTTACAACATTGCCATAAAACCGCAGTTGCGGCAGGAAATTAGCTGCAAGATAATGACAATAACAACAACAGTAGCAAGGCCAACTCTTAACCAAAGAGGAACAAAACAAAAAGCTAAAAACAACAATGTCGCTACATTGTTGTGTGTTTGAAGACAGACATGCGCATGAAGCTGCACTTGCCACAGAACGCTTCTTTGTTGCATTCGAGGCCGCCTATATAACCAGAAGAAGAAAGAGCAGCGAGGAAGCATCAGCTCCTAAATAACAAAATCAATTTCTACCAAATAAATGTTGACTCTTTTGGTAGCTTTTCCTTTTATTTCTCTCCCTCTCTCTCTCTCTTTCAAATACCGTTTTATTACTGTAAAATCTACTAATTGCCAAAGTTGTAATTGTCTTTATTTATTTAGCTAAACAAGTAAATATTTGCACAAACACACAACATACACATATTTATGTATATGCATATCGCAATAAGTCAAACGCCAAGCGTGTGCACTTGCGCCGCTATTGCGCATGCTAAACTCTTGTGAACACTTATTTAGTCGCAGATATGTAAATTTTGTCAGCCGAGTTGTGCAGACGTAAACAATAATTAATAGTGGTATTTGCATTTGTATTCATAACGAGTAGCGCGATTTTAATTACATGCGCTCAGTAGTGTGGTGGTGGACAGTGGAACAATTCTAATCAAAACGAAATTAAAATTTGTAATATGTAATAAAAAATAATTCTGAAGCTTGCCAAACAGTTTTAACTAGTTGTCCAGAATTTATCAAAGGTGATATGTAAGTACTTCTTTCGTACTTGTAATATTTTTTAACTGAATAAATATGTGTCTCTTGACTATGAAAATATTATTATTTTTTGTTTAAATATTTTTTATTTGCAATCTATTTCAAAAATAATAAGCAAATTAGATTACAAAATCATAATCTGACAGTGATTACACTGGATATCAGTAATAATATACAATACACATTAGAGTGATTCAAAAAAAAAATTTTTTTTTCGTTTGAAAGATATTAACAGTTAAAGTTTGATTATTTTTGGGAAAATTTTGTATTTCTTATGAATTTTATAACTCCATGAAAAAAAATTATTATGAATAGATTTTTGGAGAGGCTTTGTTAGAGGTGTCTAGGCCTAACTATCTAACCTATCTTTCAGAGTACCAAACGAAAAAAAAACTTTTTTTTGATCCACCCTAATATGCATTGATGTTTGACGATGAATATCTCGTAAACGCTTAACTTAATCGAAAAATCATATGAGTCCATTTTTGTAGAGCAGTAAATTTCCTACAAAACTGTGAGTTTCATCATTCATAATAACTGTTAATATCTTTTAAACGTTTGGGTTTACGAAAAAATCATATTAGAACTTTTTTGTAGAGCATTCAATTTCCTACAAAATCTAAGGAACAAGCTATTTTTTTAAGTAGCTGGAAGCGAGATATAAATTTTTCTATCTGATAATAAGAAAAAATAGAAAACTGTATGTAGGAGAACCTTCCCGTTACAATTAAAAACTCATGTTTGGAGAGGCTTTCTTAGATGTGTCTAGGAACTTATTTTTCCGAGTAACAAACGAAAAAAAAAATATTTTTTTTGAATCACTCTAATACACATACATATCAATGGTCTTATTTAAGTACTTATATCAACAAATTTAATAATACATTTAATATCGCATTAATATACATATGTAATTTAATATTTAGTATTTAATTCATAAATAAGATCTAGAATATATTGTAATTTCATTCCTGTCATCTAAAAACATGATCACCAAAGGGTTGTCATGATTCTGTGTAAATGTACTAAATCTTTTAAACTCAGTTTTAGAAAAAGGCATTTTAAGATGTGAATGATTGGCTTTATTTGTTATGAACCAATGGGCGTTTATAATTAATCTTAGATTTTTGATTTAAGTCTTTGTAAAATTTAAATATTTGAATTACTAACAGTGCCCCAAAGCTGCAAAGCGTAGGTCCATATACATTTTAGTATGGCGTTAAACAGTAGCAATTTATTTTCAAGATGTAACGGCGACTTATGTCCGAGTGGCCAATCCAGTTTTTTAGTTAATATTTTTGGTTTGTTTGTGCTGTTTCCATGTTAACCGTTTGTCGAAGTGCAGGCCGAAGCATTTAACGCTATCATTTTTAGGTATACAAGGTGTGTTCCAAAGTAAACAGGACTTTTTGAATCTAGCGCCCCCTGGTGGCGCCATCTATATGTCAACTGGTGTGAAGTTATTGCGTTTTAAGTGTCAGTGTGTTTGTGTTATCGGTGCGAAAATGAGCTTCGAACAAAGAGCCAACATTAAATTTTGTTTTAAAATTTGTAAAACTTTTACCGAAACGTTTCAATTGATGAAACAAGTTTATGGCGAGCAGAGTGCACGAGTGGTTTCAACGTTTACAAAGTGGTCGTGAGGACATAAATGACGATCAACATGTGGGCCAATCAAAATCCGTGATCACCGAAAATTCCATCGAAACTGTGCGTAAATTCATCAAAAATCAGCCGAAATCATTACTGAAATTCACGGAAATGGAATTGAACATCTCCAAAACATCGATTTATCGCATTTTGACCGAACATTTGGGCTTACGAAAGGTGTGTGCACAGTTTGTTCCGCACAAATTGACTGACGACCAAAAATTGCTCAGAATCCAACATTCGAAGGACGATTATTTGACCAAAAATCACATTTTAATCATTAACCACTCCCCGTATTCACCAGATATGGCACCGTTCGACTTCTTCCTTTTCGGAAAAATGCATTTGCCCATGAAAGGAAAACGTTATGCGGACGTAGAGGCCATTCAAAAGACTTGCACCGTTCGACATGCGTTGACCGTGAAAAAAGCTGTATTCAATTAGAATGAGACTATTTTGAATAAAATAAATTGATTTTTTAAAGTCCTGTTTACTTTAGAACGCTCATTGAAGTACCGCCATTTAAAAGCAAGGACCTATCAGTTACAGTTAATAGGACCTAAGAATTAGATATACCTGAGAGGAGAATATTTTTTTTAATTTATATAGTAGACCATGGTGCCAAACTCTATCGAATGCTTGCTGAATGCTCAAAAATGCTGCTGGATAGTATTATTTACGTTCAAAGGAGTCATTAATGTAATTAACTACACGGTGGCATCGGTCGGGTGTACCGTGATAACGGCGAAACCCAAAGTGGTGTTCGGGTATCACCTTATTTTCCTTTAGTATTGGCAAAAGGCAAAAACATTTTTTCAAATATTTTGGAGAATATAGACAAGAAACTAATTGATCTATATAAGGTGATTTCTTTCTCTGCTTTACCTGATTTGACCACTATCATAATTTCAGTACACTTCCCCAGAGTATGGAATTGGTTAAGCCTTAATATTGAATTATAGATAAGTGTACGAAACATAATATAAAAAAATGTTTTAAGGGGAAATGAGTATATTTTTTTTTGCATTTTGTCAACTTTTACTAATTTTATATGTTGATGATATGCCAAATTTATACAGAATCAGTTCAAAATTTGGGTTACAAAAAATATCTCGCTCGCCGTCTGAATTCATTTTAATGGCTCATAACAATAGAACGAGCCGAAAATTAATTTTAAAGTTTTTTAAAACTTATTTTTCTCGAACCATCTAACCTTCTTGAATCGTCCAAAAGATCTTACAAGTGTAGATAGTTAATTTATGGCTACAACCCGCTGAATAACCTACATAAAAATAAAGACAAATATTCTAATATTTGCAATTGAAAAAACTTCAATAATAAATCTTAAATTGAAATCAAATTAGTTAAACATTGCCTAAATTAACTAGTTGTCTAATTTAGTGCGTAACTAGATTAACTCATCAATTTAATTGCACAAAATACTTATTACAATTAGTAATTAATTATTTGTGCAGTTTTATAATTAGCAATTGAGGCTTCAAGTGAAATTCATTTTACTATGTAAAATATAAATTAACTAAGAAAAAATACTAATACTCAATTAGTTAAATGTGCAATTTGTACCTAATTAGACTTCAAAGGAGAGAGAAAATAATACAATTAAGAAAATTGGCCTTTAATTTTACAATTATTTAATTCTCAATTAGTACCTATTTAATTATGTATGCAACAAATTGTCAAATAGTGCTGAATAACATATTGCCATTTAGAAATTGAATATCAATTCACTATGAAACTGGGTAAAAAATAAGTGAGACAACAAAATATTTCAGAATATATTTTAAATGAGAAAATTAACTCAAACCTTGATGCTTTTAAACGTTTTGAAGTCTTTTAGCCTCTTAATGACTAAATTATTTAGTTAATTGTATCCCTTTGTTGAACAGTACTACTTTAATTGAAAAAAATATTTGCATCTCGCCACTGTGCAATTAAGCCAAAAGTGCAGCCTCATTTTAGCAAACATATGTATAATATCCACCTTTCATGAAACAACGCCATACTTACTGTCATCTACCGTTCACCAATGACACCAAACCAAGTGACAGCAGCGCACAATTAGTGCCTCAGCGTTTCAACCAAATGCCTTACATGCGCTCGCTACTAATATAACTGTACGCAGACAGTCAGTCTAATATTTAGTCATTAGTCTTGTTTGCCAGCGCCATCACTCGCCATCAGTCTCCATCACTTGCACTTGCGAACACATGTCGACAACTAACTAACTAATTACGACAAAATATTCGCATACAAAGTGTTTAATTACGCATAAATAATAGAAATTGTATGGCAACCACCGTATACAGTGCAACAACCACGACAGTAACCTATGACGCTCATTTCTATGCAGCGCTCGTGTCGGTAATGTGCAAATAAAATATTGTAAATAATTGCAACATGCCACATTAGAAATATGAGTGTATGTATGTAAGCACTTAATTGCGGCAATAAAATTACAAAGCATTAGAGGAATCTTAATGTCAAGTGAACACGCATTAATCACAAAGTTCGTTGCTTAAGTCTTTGGTCTGCGAAGATTCATACCTCCTACTTGCAGCAAGTTCATTTTGCATTAAATACGTTGTTTTACCATTTTTGGTGAAAACAACTGCAATTCACTTTCATTGCAAGCATTCGCTTAAAATTTGTTGAAAATGTAGGAATGCTTGTAGAAACTAAGCTTGTTAGTGCATGCAAGCTTAGCACCGCATTAAGATGATTAACACATGCGTTACGTTCTAGTTCTTCGCGCCGGATTACCTCGACTCGGATTCTTAAAGTGAAGTCAAATATATACCTACTATATGCAATATGTACAATAGCATATAAGTATATCTTCATGTCTCTTCATACCCTTAGCGCCGCAACTGAATATTTTCCACATTGCAGCAATCGAAAGTGCAAGTATTAAGAGCGTGTGTAAGCTACTAGAAACAACTGTAGCATTAAGTAGCGCTTCAATTGTGCTAAGCATATGAGTATATTTGTTACAAATATATATATATATATATATAACGTATTCACTCTCAGTACTAAAATGAAAGTGTAAAATAAACAGATTGGCGAAAATCGCGTGTTGATTGCAAATCTTTGTGGTAAAAGTTTGGGGAAATTTAACGCATAGTTAAACAGCAACACGTTGCTGGAATAGACTCGTATTTACTACAAATGAATATATATACATATATATTTATATCTGAACATTGCGAATTAGGCACTAAGCATCTGAATTCAAGTGCTTTCATTTAATTTATGGACTATGTATTAGTGGAGTATAAATCAGTATTTATACATAACAATCGATTTGCAAGTTAGTCAATAACAAATAAAAAAAACAGAAACAATAATAATGAGGCATCAATTTAACCCTTAATGAAGCCAAACTATACGAGACCTAAATTAGCTATTTTAAATTTTTTATTCAATTAAGCCATTGAAAGCCAGTGCCTAATCATGTAATTGCTAATTAATGCTTAATTAAGCAATCAATTAAAACTTTATTGTATAACAACTAATTTCGGACTACATAGGTCTTCTACTATCTAATGAAAAATAATAAATGAATAATCTCATACAAAATTCCTATTTATTTCCTTATATGAACATATAATTAATATTTTAAAAAGTAAAGTGAAAGTATAATTTAATGTCAAAAGTCAGAGGTTGGTCTGAAAATGTAATACTATTATTGGGCAGAAAATTTGATTCAATATAATTTGCCATCAACCGCATAAACCCCTCAAGAGCATTAACCGTGTTTGCCTTGGGGTGGAGATCAGAAACCAGTCGGGAACATTCAAAGCAAGAAAATTGCAAGACATGCGAATTGAAGTCGAGAGAATTCGAAAGAAGATTTTGCATGCCAGAAATGAGGTTTGAATGCCACAAAAATAAGTCGTTTTTGCATCGGATTGGGACTGATGATGAAAAGTGTCCATTACAATATATTTAATTTCAAAAAATTGTATGTACATGACTAACCCGCTAAATGAACGACAAGACGCCAAGGTAATAGTTTATGTTTCGTGGCATCACCTCTGCCACGACCTCTTAATTAGTCGAATCCATTAATTGGGATAGCTACCGGCAACAACTGAGTGATTGCCGAAAGACGAAACGAGACAACGATCGGCCCTATGTTCCAAGACCAGTTAAAACCTATTTTGAAAATGGGAAATATTGTCTCACTACCTTATAGCCAAGAACTTTCCCTTCTGACTACCATTTGTGCCGGCCAATGCAGACCGCCCTGTATAGAATACGTTTACATCAGTACAGGGTACAAACCGGGATAGCTCTCTTGAGATGAAATCCAAAAATTGCTGAATAATACTATTATACTTATTTTTCTAAAATAAATATTCAATTTGTGAAAAAAAATGCACGAATATAGTCATAGACCCAATATACGTGTTTTTTTAGTAAACAGCACATTCTTTTTAGTTGAAAGCTTGCAAAAAATTTCTTTGTGTATATTTCAACTTTCGAAAATACTACGACGATTTTGGGGATTATTTTGAGCAGAAAGCAACCTGATGATTTTTGGTTTTAAGTAAAGATGATAGAAAAAATTTAAAAATTAAAAGCAACCTATTTAGAAAGTTGAAATGAGTTTTAAGTTATAAAAGAAAATAATACTCAATTTATCAGATACTTATTCCTGAAGGAATTATAATAAAGATAACCATTTAATTAATATTTATTGACGATTAGGAAAGAAATGATAAAAGTATTAAAAAAATATTAATTTGTTAGTTTTTGTTGTACAAAAAGATTGTTATAACTGTCATTCGGTCTCAAACCTTTTCATCGCATATGAAACCATAAACGTTGAGAACGTTGCTTGTATCAACGCTTTCGCCCGTCAAACTCAACCTACGCAAACTGCCGTCTCCACCAGAGGCCAAAATCGGTGGACAAATGCAGCCAACAACCCGCCAGAACAAAGAGACAAATACAATACTTAACGCAGAAAATTTGCCTGGAATGACAGACATTAATAAGCGTGTTACTTTCTGCACCACAAAATGAAGTGGCAACGCAGGCATTCCAAGCCAGAAGACACATTCACTCAGCCGCTGAACGCACCAACAAGTGAAGCAGTCATCAACCAGTCAACGGAAGAAACATCCACACACACCACACATATAACGATGTGTTACTCTTATCACTTGCAACAACGACAAAAATGTAAATGTGTTCAATGCGGCAAGTTGCCAGAAAACCAGAAACAAAGTCACTGTCAATTAAACGCAACCAACAACAAAAACAATAGTAAAAGCAATAACAGTCTGGCGACAGCGACAGTGATGGCAAATAGTGCACACATATACATGCATACCGCACACACATACACACACATTTATGTGAGTAGAGACGTATGAGCACTCACACTATGTAAATGTAGCCGCGAATTCAGCCGACTGCACAGTAGCGAACGCAGAAGCTGCCAAACGGGTTTTTCGCACAGCGTCATATTTGAAGCAAAAACAAGAATCAACTAATTATTTTGAAGGAAAATGAAACAACAACAAATACACCAACACCAACACCGTTGACGCTGACCACGTGAAATGGTGAGGCATTAGCGCTATTTGCCACAACGGCGAACGTCGGCAACGGACACTTTTGGGTGTCAACACATTGGCTAATTATTTTTATCAATTATTTTGACAGTAAAATGTCAACGTCGACGAAGTTGACATCTCGTATGAGCGTTGTTGTTGTACAGATATGTTTGTGCACGAATCTTCTGATATTTCTGATATGAAAATTCCATCTTCGTGTATTTTCATTTTATATATCTCCGTATATATATATGTATATAATTGTAATTGTATTCATATTTTTCATTTTCATAGCGTTTTGCTAAATTACATTTTAATGGTTTCCTTTCTTCTTGCTGCTTTTTTTGTTTTAGTTTGATTTGTTCATCTATCATAGTCGCCGCAGAGTCGAATTGTGTATTCGTTTTACATTCGAATATGTCGAAAAACGGCAATCAATTAAAAATAGATTTAAGCTGTATGAAAAGCTCGATTCTAGGCTTTTTTTCCAAACAGGAAATACAGAAATGTAGACATGACTTTATTTCGTGTAGAACTTCGTTCTTTGTAGACAATCGGATGTGTTTAATTAACATACACTGGCATATATTCATATTTGTTACAAAATTATCAAAAGTTATATAATATTCAAAAAACTTGCCCCAAGTAAATTAGTTTTACTAAAAAATTATATTATTCTCATAAAATAATAGCCCGTTAGTCCACTAGTGTAAAAATTAATAAAGTTTTATTAGCAATATTTCGAACATAACCTTATTTAACAATATCTACTCAAACACACTGCTGTAAATAATTAGCTAACTAACTAAATTACGATGCTATCTGAATGGGTTAGACTATTTTGTGCTTCAGTCACTGGTTGCGCTATATGTATATCTGCGTTTAAGGGAAGAAGGTAGTTCAATAATAATTCACAAGTGGACCATAAACAGAAAGAAATAAAGGCTGATATGGCAACAAACTCAGGAATTATCTTGCGGAGATCTTTAGTGCAACAGTTGTTTGGTTGAAAACATCAAAGGGTTCACATTGGATTCTTTCGCTATTACCTGAATCAAGAAAAAAAGGTAAATGAGCAAAAACTATTTAATATATGTGAAATCCGAGATATTCAATTGAAGAAGTTTCCGTAGTCCAGATGTTAGAAGCAACCGCACCCATATTAAACGACGGAATACTAGTTAGAATTAATTTGATCAAAATCTCTCTAAGTTTAGTATATTTTTACATGATAAGCTCTTTCCTATTGACCCCTGCTGTTTTGATGATATTACGTACTCAGTTCGAGATGAAGTTACACTCATTGATCATACTGTCAGAAAATATACATACCATTCATACCGAAGAATCTGGAAATACTTAAATTTTCGTGTAATTTCTGCGGATACCCTAGTTATGGTCATTTTTTGTGCCAAATATTTATACACATCCATCGCAGTACAGTGCCATTAATCTTGACTTTCAAACTATTTGGGATAATTGTTATTGCCATTACATGGAACTACTAAACCCGTTTGGGTGCTATCGACATCTCAATCGATGAAAACTGGACCGATTTCAATAAAAAGAAGGCAAGAAAGCCCTTGTGTTATCTTCAGTAATGGATGTTTTGATTAGTTGCGGTTCGATTGGCACCCAGTTGAACAAATAATATTAAGATATTCCTTTCTACCGATATTTTATATCTTTGGAATCAGCTGATAAAGATTTCAGCTTCGAAGTCTAGCCGATAACTACCAGGTGGTCTATAAATACTTCTAAAAGGGTGTCGTGTTGTTTATGCGCTTACTTAGGCGTGATGAAATGAAAATGTAATTTCGCAGACAAAAGTGTATTTCCACAAATGTTTACTCTGAACAAAATATGCTTATAAGTATGTACATATAATTTATATAGATATATGTAAAACGTTTCACGCAGCAGCGAACCACTAGACACCAACGTACGCTTCGCTGCTAAAAGTTAAGAGGAAACTGGCCGTCAACGACGTTCATACAATGATAAAACAGGAAAGCCGCTATAGTTAGATATCTCAAATACAAAAATCGTCTTTTAATAATCTTAATTAGTTCAATTTCTGCGCGTCATAATTGCGATGTCTGTCATATCGCAGACTTGAAGTTGCGGTTGTTGTTGTTGTCGGTCGTAGTCTCACATAGAATGGCAAGTGGAGCAGAAAACCAGCAAAGGAATCGAATTGATGACTGCTAAACAAAAGCCAATCCCAGTTGGCCAACACTGCTGCGAGAAGGCAATGAAAGGCCGCGGCAACACCGACTGACAGCGCGTTCATATCTTATCACTTTTGTGGCTTGCAACAGTGAAGCAAGTTGCTAAACACAAAGCAGAACGGAGGATGTGTAAGTATGTATGTATATTCTTATAGAAAATGACAAGTGAACGTTACACGACAACCGCAACACTTCGTATGTTCAGTTAAGAGATGTTAACGGCGTTGACGTTGACGCGAAGCGCAACAACATCCTTCAGACATATTCAAAGAGAAAAACTAAACTTAAGGGAAAAATATTTTAAATCATCTTATGCTTCGGATACAAAAAAATAAAATATAGAAATTCAAAAAGAGTATATACATATGTATATACCAAATTCACATATATATATTCTAATTAATCTTAATCTATTTGATTTTTTTTTCTTTGAATAAAGACTATTCATTGGATTGCTTTCAAATGTTTGATATGATATATGCATCAAACAATGTTTCTATAAAAAATTGAATATTCAATAAATAATAAAGTTTTTGTTTTGACTGGGCATATTGAAAACTTTTCCGTTAAGGAATTAGGCTAGTCTAAAAACTGTCCTCTATTACACAATTTATTCAGGGAGTAAGAAAAGAAAAACTTAAGAAACTTATCTTTCTGTGCATAAAAAGGTATATATAGTGGCACAAAATGGCGGCTACTGAGTTAATCACGAAGATGAACCTATGGGTTCATGCTAAATGAAATAAAATTAAGAAAATTGGCATCTTAATCTGCATAAGATTTGATAGTAAAGTGCGTACGTTTTAGTCTTCTTCGCAACATGCCAGACTAGTAAAGAATGTGAGATTTTTTATTGAAAAAATTAGTAGTAAATCGTCTCGGAGTACCATCGCGTTCAATATTTACGTGTTGAATGCAACTGAGCTGAACTCTTCGACATTACAGCGAATTAGACAAGGAAACCGAAAATACTACTCAATTCCTCTAACTGAGTAATGTTTTTAGAACCCTGAAGTGTAGTTTAACCCAAAAAAAGACATCCAAATTTTCCTATGGTGGCCTACCTCCGTTTAACAGGGTATTGAACTTTACTTAACTGATTCACAAGACCAAGTTTCAACGTCGACTTTGGGAACCAAGACGAGAGAAGGAATGTAAGGATAATTGAGTCAGTCCATAAAAATAAATATTGACAGTAACAAAATGAAAATCCCATTAAGGTGGCTGTGAAGGAAATGTTTGTGCCACTCATAAATGAGATCATAAAAAGCTCATAAAAATTAAAGTCAAATATGGATTATTTATCCATAAACGAATTTAAGTGTTTACTACCTTCAACCAAATTGTATTAGCAAAATTTCCTAATGCCTTAGCGTAAGTGCAAAATGGGCCAAATTTTAAACACAATTATCTATTTAAGCGATGAAAATATGTATATTAATATAGCAAAAAAAGTAAAAAGTATAAAATCGTATGAGATGACTTCGTTGCAGCGCAGTTGGAGGTGCAGGGTTGCGAAGCAATCCAATTAAATTATATTTAAGTTAAAAAACACACTCACAACTACAAATAATTAGTTCAAGACAATTAAAACCTGTGAAATATTAGCAAATGAAACAAAGTAAAAATGTGTGGAAATCCAAATTGAAAATGAGCGAATGAACAGCAACTAGATGGAGATGCAATGGTTAGGCCCATAAGGCTGTAGTCGGTACACAAATGTTTATATTTTGCACTAAGTTGTGTCGAAATCTAAGCCACATGCATGCATACATACACAACTGCACGCATGCGCATGCGTATGCATTCGTGTAATTTGCGCACGCCGCATGTTGCACGTTGCACGCTGCATGCGTGTGGTCTACGACACCAAAAAAGCCCACACCACTGCATGCCCATAACCATTGACGAATTGGAGGCGCACGCAGTCGCGGCAAGGCGCCGGTGCGGAAGAGATTGCACCGATCTGAAGTCGTGCGTGCGCCATCAGTTGCTACATTGAGCATGCAACATTGATAATCTGCGGCGGCACACTCGCAAACACACATCCCTATATAGTCACTCACTTACATCTGTATGTTCGTTTGCTGAGTTTGTATTTAAGCGTAAATGCAGTGTGTAATTTTTGTTATTTGTTAATCTTAATGGCCGCGTAGAAAAGTTACATTACCTCGGAGATTGTCGGCTGCACTGCCAACTGCACTCCTCTACGCTAGGTGGCAATTTAAATGACATTAGGCGCATTCAACAGACCAAACAATGAGTTTAATGTACAAACATAGTGCACAATTTACAACTCAGACTGCATTAAGAACGGGAAACCCGATAGGAAATTTACACGACGGTGATGGTAATGAAATGACTCCGTCTTCACCTCTGAATTTTAGGTTAGAAATTGAAGGCGATATTAGCGCTGTATGTATGGAATAACGTCTCGTAAAACTACATTTTCCAGATTGAAGAGCTAAGAACCGTGAGACCAATTATGTTCAAAATCGAAGTGCGGAGAACTACTCTTTACTTAGATAATTTGGTGGCGTTAACAAAATCGGCATCATTCAAATCGGGTTGGAAAATATTTGAAAATTGATGACTTCATAAAGTCCATTTCTAATTAGTCCGCAATTCGAAAGTGGCTAACACTTGTGGGTACCTCCTCTTTTTCAACAACATCAGGAACTGCATTAAAATTTGTGACAGAAGAAGAGCCAATCATCTGAAAAATGTAGAAGAACAGTTGCTGAGCTCATTGGTTTCGCATGTCTGAGATTCATGCTCCTTGATATAGTGAAGAGAGTAATCGATTGATAATTTTAATATGTTGAATTTTGTAAATAAAAGCAGTGTGTGGTCAAGTTTGGACCAAAGCAATGAAGCAGTTTATAAAATAATGCAGAGAAAAACATCTCATGAAACCAATAGTTTCTGGAGTATCATGGGATCTATAAGAAAAGCAGTAACTGATTTTAATGTCTTTTCTTAATTAATAAGATAAACTCCTTGTAGCAAATTGAAAAAAATCCCCACCGCAAAGAAATCGTAATATTTATAATTTTTATGATCATTCCAAAAATATTTCACGCAAGCCAAGGCAAAGCCCCAAATGGGATTCTGAATTTAAGAAAATAAAACAAAAATGCGTAAAAATATAATTTACACACACTAACCCATAAACTTGTTATGTCGTTGTTGAATGTATGTATGTTTGTATTATGTAATCGTACATTGTTTTATGATTACTACGCTTTTGTTATGCTCCGCATTAGCTACTTAAAATGCGTTAACCACTATAATTTCTATGCTTTAATAGCCGTAGGAGAATGGGCGAGCGAATTCGTTTGCGCTTGCGGAGGTAGCTGTCGTTGTTTTTGTGGACCGTTGGGAAGCCGCTGTGCTAATGTCAAGTGTTAATTAAAAGTAATAAAAGTTAGTGTTTCTTTGGACACATGGCGGAGCCATAAATACACGATTACCCATTCTTGGTTGACGCTAGAAAGTGGTTCGTAGAATATACCAAACGACTTAGAAAATGTTGATGGTTTCGTGGGCTTTTAAAGTTAGAGTGATATTAGAACAAGCTTTCAACATTTTGGCAATTTTTGTTGCTTGCGTGTAGCATTCTTTTGTCTTTTAATTGATTCTCAGCTTTTTATGATTCCAAGTAGCTTAAAAAACATTTTAAACTCATTCAAAAAGATCTGAAAATTGTTTTATTACAACCAAATTATAAATATATGTTTCAAAGCTAACAATTATCTGTTCCCCCCAATCCCCAGAAGGAAACATAGGGGAACCTATAAAATATATATCTCAATGATCAACAAGACGAGCTGAGACGATTTAGTAATGTCCGTCTGTCTGTAAATACGCGAACTAGTTCCGCGGTTTTTGAGATATCTCGCCGAAATTTAGCTCACGCCCTTTTCTCCACAACAAGTGTGCATTCTTTGCGCGTAGTTTATTCATGTGTAAATAATTTTTTAAATATGTGTTAAAAAAATTAAGAAACCCATCTCAATAAAGTGTTTTAGTTAGTTCCGTATTAAATTTAGTAAAATGCCAAAAATTTTTTAAATAAACTTTGACATTTCCGATTGTTGCGGATCATATAATTGGAATGGGATTTGCAAAAAATATTCTAGAAGCTAGGCCACAATCGGAACAGTAATAAAAAAATTCAAGAAATATGGTGGACTAGAGAACGCGCCAAAATCGGGCCGCGCCAGGGCACTGCTCGAGAAGAGAGTAAAATATTCAGAAATGAAGAAAGACCCGCTTTTCCAGTCCGATTTATTCAGATCTACGTTTTAGAACGATTAATTTAGCGGAGAATCCCATATCAAAAAGCCTTGTATCAGCCAAAAGAACTTGAAGGCACGATTGGAATTCGCCAAAAAGTATAATCAAATGCCATCAATAATTTAGAAAAAACAAATTTGGAGTGATGAGAACAAATTTAAAAAGTTCGGCGAAATAGTTGAAAGGATGCAAAGTAAGACCATCCAAAGTGCCATACAGTTTCGAGGTGTAATTTTTTTCATTTGGGGTTGCTTTAGCCACTATCGAATTTGATAACGGCCAAAGGCAAAATGACATGGGCTTACAAGATAATTTATAATTATTTACAATTTTGAGCTAATCCTAGTTCTTGATTTTTTCATATGTGTGATAGAGTGGAGATTTGGAACCAGCGTAAACACCACCAACAACGTCAGCCTAGAAATCCAACGCAGGATAACTCTTGCCAACAGGTGCTACTTCGGACTGAGTAGACAATTGAAAAGTAAAGTCCTCTCTCGACGAACAAAAGCCAAACTCTATAAGTCACTCATAATTCCCGTTCTACTATATGGTGCAGAGGCTTGGACGATGTCAACAACTGATGAGTCGACGTTGCGAGTTTTCGAGAGAAAAATTCTGCGAAAGATTTATGGTCCTTTGCGCGTTGGCCACGGCGAATATCGCATTCGATGGAACGATGAGCTGTATGACATATACGACGACACTGACGTAGTTCAGCGAATTAAAAGACAGCGGCTACGCTGGCTAGGTCATGTTGTCCGAATGGACGAAAACACTCCAGCTCTGAAAGTATTCGACGCTGTACCCGCCGGGGGCCGCAGAGGAAGAGGAAGATCTCCACTCCGTTGGAAGGACCAGGTGGAGAAGGACCTGGCTACGCTTGGAATATCCAATTGGCGCCACGTGCCGAGAAGAAGAAACAACTGGCGCACTGTTGTTAACTTGGCTATAATCGCGTGAGCGGTGTCTACGCCAATTAAGAAGAAGAAGAAGATAGAGTGCTGATCTTTCTTCCATCGTCTTAGACTTTCAATACGATAATTCTGATTCCTTAACTTCAAACTAAAGCTTTTGCTTCTTTCTTCAAGATTATAAAGAAAATATAAAATTTCGTCATATGTAAATATTGTTCTCCAGCAGTTTCGGCCAGTTTTTGAAATCTTGGGGACAAAACAAATTAAAACTGAAATTTTTACAAATTTTAAAATACAGTTAAGTAGTATAAAGTAGTTTAAAATACAGTCATTTTTGTATAATAATTGAGATCTTAATTCATAAGTGGGGGGTTTTAGGTATTTCGAAAACAATGACGAAAGGTTTTGCGAAATTTAGTAGAGATTTTCAATACCAAGAGAGCAGTATGCTAAGTATTTAGAAAAATTGAATTCTGTCATCTTAACTACGTCAAGATCCACCAAATTTTTATTTTTGAACACCAATGCATCTTCGCAGGATTTTCTGAACTTATTTGTAAACACAGCACACGGGTGGAATTCTTGATAAGTCTCAAGAAACTAAGCTCCGAAAAAAGGGCGTAAACTTCGCTTCAGCCATTCATGGCCAAAATGCATCATTGCAACACACACTCCAAAGACAATTTTACTAGCAGCAAATGGCAAAAGCCTTAAAACCGTCAGTTCTCAAGAAAACGCATTTGGTAGCAACATTGCGGCACTCACGTCACGATTACACGATTAGATTTTCCAATAACAAAATATTTCAAAAAATAAAACATCGTTATATTACATGCTTTACCCTTGTATATATATTGTATATAAAAGCAGGTATATAAGCGCTTGTAGCTGTCGATTAAAATAGCCGAAAAAATCATACAATCAATTCCATGAATTGCATAAAAATACAATGCACGAATTTTCCTGCCTTTCACATGTAGCTGCAACTGCAACAATGCACGCACACACATACAAGCCCACAGGTTTCTATTTCTATATGTGTAGAGGTGAGCGCAATTGTTGATCTGTTCGCCACATTCATTCACCTCCAAACACGCTCAAATCTTTAAGTCCACGATACACTCCTTTGCCTTTTCTAGATATCTTCATTTTTCCTTTCCACCTTTTTGTAGTTTCATTAAATGTGCGGCAAAGCATGTGAGGGTGAAGGATTCCTTTTCGGCTGATGTACTCGCACACACAAAAATAAATCACAATTCACGCACGCATAACTATGCGCTCTGTTCTACAGTCACATATGAACACACACGCACATATATAGTACCCAAATACAGCTACATATCTAATACCATTGTAAGTAGTTTGGGAAATCTGTTTCCTATCGTGCGCTTCACCTTGCTTTATGACCTGTACGTGTTCGCTTACAACGATTTCGTAATATAGTACAGAAATATTTTACGCATTTTATTGGAACTGCACTGAAACGCGGGTTGCCACTTTGACAGACAGGTATGAAAATATTCCTAATAAATCATTTTTCTACACGAAAGTATGTATGCACTATACTGTATGTGTATAATAATGGTTGAGTACAAAACACTCAGGGGCAATGCTAGTTATATTGTTGTTGTATGCTTTGAGAAATGTTCCATAAAATATTTCATTGAAACTTTTTCAACAGTTGAAAGTTATTTTTATGTATGTATTGTCCTAATTAAAAGAAAAAAAATTAAAACTAACCCTCTCCTCACCGAAGAATTTTTTGAGGTTATATAAGTATAATGGAAAAGCTTTTCTCCGTACCGAAATTATAATAAAATACCAATATAAGAACAAGATATATTTCTCAAAAACTGCTAGTCAATCAGCGTATATACAGACATATGGAGATGTCTAAATCGAATCAGCTCCATGATCATTTATAAATATTTTGTTAGGTCTCAAACCTATTAGCTTAGCCCTTACTTGCTAAATGAACCGCTTCCATTTCAATTTAATGCGTTTGCAAAAAACATTTCTCTGTCTTCTAAATAATAATGTTAATATCCTTGCGGATTTTACTGCCAGTACATGTATGATTAGTTTTGGGTAGCTTACACGTTTTCATTCACCACCCACACTTACCAAATCCCAAATTTTTTTTTATACAATTTGTGAATTCAGTGTAATTAAAACAAGATATTTCCACACAACTTATGAATAAATACCATAAATATTAAATAAAGCTCTTCGTAGAAACGATTTCGGTAGCTTTTCGGCAACTTCATTAGTTTCATCAAGATACTTTAATTTTGATTCATATCATCGCATGGACGAACGGTCGAAATTACGAACAGACAATCAGACTGACAATCCAAATTCAAGTCATTTTCTCATCCTGACAGGTGTAATTGAGACCAAACCAGCTGAGAGCCTCGTCTTGAAAATTATATAAATTGTAAAATCGGCATTTGAGATGGAAATGGCACGTATATAGACTATAGATAGTATAGGTCGAAAGGCTTCCAACGCTGGTATACAGAATTCTTAAAATTTATGTTAAAACTTATTTTTAAAGGCGGTCGAAAACATAAATCATTCAATTAGTAATTGATTGATTTTAAATTTGAACAATATTTTCGAAACCAGAACTTCTATATACAGTCTTTCCTAACATCTTAGGTTGTATATTTCATTGTTATACCGGGGTTTCCAATAAGAATAATATAACTTCTAAGTATCGTTTTTAATATGTCATGATCTGAAATTTTTTTATTGTATTCAGTAATGTTTACAACTTCATCATGGAAAGAAATACGCAAGAGCAACATTTACTATATACATATGTCCGTATTTCTTTCGAAATGAAGCTGGTGGCACCATTACTGTCAATGGAGAGCGGTATAGATCGGTGATAGCCATTTTTCGTGGCCGCAATGGGAATAAGTTGATCTTGACAACATCTGGTTCCAACAAGTCAGGGCTACGTGCCACACAGCACGTGCAACAACCGAATTTTTGCGAGAAAAGTTTGGGGATTCGATTATTTCAAGAAATTGTAACGATGAATGTCTTAAAATAAGTTGCTATTGTTTGTATCATTGGTCCTTAGCAATAAGCTAGACTCTTCCCAAGCTTTAGATGACAATACTAAACGTGATTTTCATGACATTAAACTTGATTTAGAAAAAAATTACTCGAAAATTGGGTTCATCGGATTCGTTCCCACAAAAGAAGTCGTGCAGTTTTTGAATGATGTCGTATTTAGAATTTAATTTTTTTTGATTGTACTTCATTTTAAATAGAAAATATTTGAGTTTCATTAACAATTAATGTATTTTTTTTTACCAAATCGTAGTAATCTTCTTGGGAAACACTGAGGTTTTTTGGTTTTATGCTAATAAAATGCGCGCTAATGGACGCCTATGTAGATTCTCTGACAATTTAAAATGTTTACCAGCAAAATCCAGCTTTTCGATTTTGAGAACTGATTTTGAAATTTTGACTTATGAAATAACGTTATGAATTTCCATGGGATATTTATTTCTTGTCGGAATTCCCTTTAAGATACGAATATTTTTAATATTTTAATATACGAAGTACAGAACTGACCGCGTTCGTGATTATTAAATGTATTTTTAATCTCGATAATTGTGGTGTTTTGAATTTCTCTTGGCATATGGTCCCACATTATGTTTGTCGATTCTTAAAAAGGCAACTTCCACAAGTAAGGGCTAAGTGCAGTTACAACCGAACATTTTATACTCTAGCAACTTGCAAGAATCAAAGCCTGGGCAATACTATAAAGTCAGCCGGATATATGAGGTAAGCCAAGTTTTCGCTCAAATTTATCTATTTTAGGCACAAAGATGCACTGTTATGAATAAAACACTCTCTATTATTTTCATTCCAATATGTGAGTTATATATTGGCTGATATATGCGGTACAAAGTCACCCGGAAGTTCGAAATCTTTATACATGTATTAAGTACGTATAAGAGCTAAAGGAAGTATTGGTCTAATTCAACCCATTTTTGACATACAAATATACCAATATATGGAAAGAATTATCCCATAATTTCAGTTGTATATTGTATAGCACACATTGCCCGACCTTTTCGATCAAACGTCAACTATAGGTACCGGGGTATAAATACTCGATACCTAGGGGCTTGAACAGTTTTTATTGAATTTCAACATTTTTTGGTCATAAGGTGGCAAACACTAGAGATTTTATTCGTGCAAAGTTGTATCCCGTTATATTAATTGGTTTTCGATTTGTGTATTGGAAACTGAATGAATCAAGTGAAATCAAGAGGAATTTAAAATTGTTCTTTCTAGTAAGTAGGCGTGGTTGTGGTCCGATTTCGTCCATTTTCACAATATGACATAAAAGTGTAAGGAGCCACGTATTAGATTCAAAATCGATTGGTCGGGTCCCGAAATATGGTATTCTTTCAAAAAGTGGGCGGTGCCACGTTGATCGTCCAATTTTTACACCAGTTACCGTAAAGCTCTATCATACTATCTCGGTGGTCTCGGTATTGATTTATCGCTCTTTTAGTAGTTTTTAACAGTACTGTTATATGAGGAGTGAGCAAGGTTATCCTCTGATTTTATCCATTTTCAGACTGTTGGTAGAAGCTCTTATAAGATTTTTACTCAGCAAATTTGGTTGTTATAGCTCAAATCATTAGGATTTCAATTTTTCTCGTCAACCTGATCATTTATATGATCATTTTAGGTGATACGTACACCCGTTAGGAGAACAAAAATATAATACTCTGTAGCAATTGGTTGCAAGAGTATAAAAATTTAAAACAATTTCCAACTCAGGTTTGACGCCTAAGTCTTTTGATTGTCCAACGAACTGTCACTAATATTTAATGTGAAATAGCTAGAATTTAAAAAGTGTTTAAATTATACAGAAACTTTGGGAAAATTATAGAGTCAAGAAAAAACTTTAACTACTCAAGAACTTTATGTGAAAAACTTAATTTCTGACAAGAGCACAACACCAGCTTAATATGGAAGTCTTACAGTTCACCCAGAAGGGAATTTAAATTGCCTTTCGCTGTTTCACTTTTCCATGGAAAACACGTCAAGTTCGTGGCTAAAGTCTTTTGTTTAAAGAAGCACTGAGCTGCTTGTTTTTATGGGATTTTATAGATCTGATGTAAAAAATAAAAATATTTTTAGTGCTTGTTTTTCGAATGCTTTTCTGAAACAAATCACCTGTTTACTACAAGCCCACTACATACACAGGCACTTGAATCAACGCATAATTTTTAATATTTTTGTTTATGTGTTCGATTGAAAAACCGTTTTCCTGCACACATGCTCGCATGTATGTATGTGAGTTAAGCGAGAAAACTAAAATTGTTTCAATAGGAGGTTAGCCATAATTGCATTGCTGCTGCATTTACTGCATTAGCTGCCGCCAAACAACAAAAACAACAACACACAAACAAAAAATCAAACTCGCTAGAGAGCCACCACCAACGGCAAAAGCAACAGCAACAGCCGCAGCCGCAGCCGTAGCAGCGGCAGCAGCGACAGTGGCAGTTGGAGCGCAAAGAACCCGTTTGACTTGTTGAAAAATATTTCTTTTCACTTTGTTTAATTTTTCACTTTATGTTTTTTGATTTTCTATTTTTTTTTTAGTTTGTGTTTCCTCACTTATTGTGTTATTGTATTATTGTATTTGTTTGTTGTTTTATTTACGTTTTGCTACTTTTCAACTGCACACACATTTCAGGCGATAACGGCAGCGGCAGCACGCGGTCGCCGCAACCGCCAACTGCGCGCATGTGGTGCCTTCGCCTGGCCGATACGAGTATACACAATATTCCATATGGAAAATCGCACAGAGTTTTGCACATTATTGTTGTTGTTGTTGCATGCTTGAAAATTTCCTGCGCTTACTTATTTTTAACAAATACAAAATCGACTTTGTTGCTGAAACAACTCGAATGCTTACTTTTCCCAATTGTCGTAGGCGTGTATTCCTTTTTGTCACCAGATTTGTTGTTGGTATTCCAGTGGAATTAGCGGGGTTTGTGGCACCTTGCCTTCACACTTGCGCACGTAACACTTGCGAAAGATTGGTTGATTCCCAAATGCCACTTGTTACTTTTAGAGAACAGCATACAAAAAAGGCACAAAACTGCCAGCAACAACTTTTTCGTTGCAATTTGTTATATTTATCTAACACTCAGCACTTTTCCGATTTTATGCACATACTTATGTATATTTTCAGCTACACCATGAACACAAGTAAAGTAAATATTTCGAGCTTCTCACAACTGCAGCTCGGTGTTGCTGAGATTTATAGCGATATCTCGCAATTGCACAAACTTCCTTTACTTTTTTAAATGAAAAATTGTGGCTCAATATATTTTTCTTTGTCACTACAAAGCACTACGCGCCGTTCGATTGAACAATTAATGAATTTCCTTCATTTTGCAACCGATTATCGTGTTGTTATTGACCGCGCGTTTTCGTTAATCAATGGGATTTACTTTTCTCATGTATTTGCCATATGTTGCAACGTATATTTGTCGGTTGCAATATGCATATGCATTTCCAATTATCAAAATAATTTTACTGCACTAAACTTAGGCACATTTGTACATATATTGTATGTAGGTAGTTGGATTTTATACCGAAAAAACGCGCTACGCTGCACAAAAACCGTCCGCACACGAGCAACGTTCACTGATTTTACAACGAAAACACACGAAGAACTGAAGTGGAGTTTTTCTTTTCTACCTGAGCATACCATACCGGGGCAAAATGCTGCAAGCAAGTGTGGTGGCATTCAACAACAAGCCAAACAAAGGTGAGCGCCAACGCTGACGCTGACAGCGCGACCAACAACTAGCCAAAGAGCAAAACCAACCTGAACGACGCAGCATAAATGTTGGTGAGCAGGTCTCAGCATAAGCATAGGACCAATTCACCACAGCACAGCACACCACAACGCAAGCGCATTGCTCACCGCGAGCAGCCAACGATCAAGTGGAATGGACAAAGTGGTAAATACAAACACAAAACCGACCATGAGCCGTGCAGAAGGCTCCGAAGCCAAACAACCGGTGTAGCGCGCTGGTGAATACACGTGCGCTTGAGTGTGTTTATTGTTGCTGCTGCTGCTCTTTGTCAACATAATGTAAATGTAGCTGGGCAGCTGATCATTGAGAATGGCAAAAGAAGTTGGCTGCCAGAGTGTAACCTGTGACCGTTTGCACAGCAAATCCAAGCTCAGCGGGTTGAGTTGTCTTCCATTGAACTGAGCTAAACTTCTGCTATTATGCTCTTCTGGATGATCACAGCAGCGGCAACAGCAGCAACAGCATACGAGATGTACTTGCGTCTTCATATGTATTTTATTTGAAGTCATACACATGCGCTCATTTGTATCTGTGTGTGCGTGTATGCCGCTCTAGCTGGAAGACAAGGTAAACGGACGTGAGGCGGAGTGTTCGTGTGTTTGTATAAAAGAATTTTGAATTAAAAAAAAATCTCCAAAAGCAATAACAAATACACAGCGCGAAATCATGTTCCAGATCTTTTTACAAAAGCAAATAATTTTCCATAATTCTTGAAGAAACAATTGATATGAGAATATTTTTCTGGTGGATATAATGTTAATGATGATGTTTAAACTAATGAAAATTAATAAATTTTCGTGACCTGGAATCTCTAACGGCTGATCTTCTAATGGCTAATGGTTCTTAAAATGACTTTCGCCTGTAGAGGTCTTCTTAAAGGAATTGAATTCAAATTTCACTAAAAAGCCTAACTGAAAACATAAATTGTCAAATTAAGCAATTTTTAGGGCTATAGACTAGTATCTAAAGGGCTATAGACTAGTATTTTCAAAGTATCTAAAAGTACTCAAACACTATCGGTTAATATTTTTATTATAACAACTTATTCAATTTTAAGTTTATAATATAAATTAAAGGAGCTATTCTTGCAGCTTACTTGGCGTAAATATCAATATCTATACCTCTGAAGAAAGAGTTGGAATGATTATCAAATTCATTCTCATGCACCTTCTTTTTTAAGGCGTTTGAAATTGCACTTGGTTCCATTACCACTTCGTTGAGAGTACTCATCCCATCGCTAATAAGAATATATAATATAAGTAGAATACCGTAAATTTTTACCATGTATGCAAACACAGCGTGTTGCCAATGTGCCTGCTGCTCATCTTATTGTCATGTTGCATTCAAACAAAATGGGCACCGAAATCTCACAAAGCATAAAGCCAAAGCCAGAGCCAGAGCCAGCCAGCCAGTCAACCAGGCATTCAGCGAGCTAGTCAGCCAGTCAAACAACCAAACCATACCAATCAACAAACCAACGACCCAAAGGAGCCAACAATCTAGCCAGCCAAGCAAACGACCATCCGAACACACGCTCCAAGAGCATATAAGCACATAAGCATAAGAATTTTAAAATGCACAAAAAGTGCTTTAAAATACAAAAAGAACTGACGACAGGTCCACAATTAGCCACACACACACACCCATACATGCATACAAACACATGAGCCGACGACTGCATTCGAGCACGAGAATGTACGAGTGCAAGTACGGCGAGTATGCGCAAGAGCAAGCTGTGTAGCAACAATAACAACAACAGCGCTGTGTCGCAGCAGTGGCAGCCGCAGAGATGCTGTGGCAAGAATCTAAACCCCTCACATCGCAAACAAAATTGTGGTGAATGGTAAATATTAACTGGTGAATGGTGCATGGTGAGTTGCCGCAGATGATTATTTGCCTACTGCATGCTATCAAATGAACGCGTATGCTAACAACACAGACATATCTGTGTGTGTGGATCTGTGTTGCCTTTTTTGCTGAAAAAAGGCAAAGTTTCAGAGTGGAAAAAATGCAAAAAGTTCGGAGTATAGAATTTTTATGGAGGCTTTAGTGTTGAAGCGCAAATGATACGCGAAAGCGCTGGTAAGTACGTATGAGTGTGTGATTGCACCCACATACACATATACACATACGCGTTTCAGCTTTTTGCTGCACGCTTGTAGATGTGGTATTTTAATGATTGCTTACAAACTGTGCCGAGGTTTTTGGTTCGGTTTCGCTTTGCTTTGCTTGCTTTTTGTTTCTATTTTGTTTTTATTTTTGTTTTGATGATAGCGCGCAACAGTGGGCACCCGTGCCACCGATGCCACAGCAGTCAAGCAGCCGAAGAATGATGACTCGCAAAGGTCGCCGTATATGCGCGCCGTTACACACATACGGCTGCGAGGGTAGGCAGCAGGAGGAGGGTCACGCTTGATAGTTGATTAGAGCAGCCTAAACACTTTGCCAACTGGCAAATAATACTTTGAGTGCGCTTTTGCCTGCCACAAACATAGGCACACTCCCACATGCAACAAACATACATATATATGTATATTTATATATACATATGTTGACATATATACGACGAGACGAGTATTTACTGAACTGTAAACAGCAAACGCATGCTGACTATCTAATTTGGTTGCAAATACTCATTCGAGTGGGGCATAACGAAGCTCACTGTGCGCGCTGCGCATACCGACAGCAGCTTGTACTTAACTATTTTGCGATTGTGTGGTGGTGAGGAAATCGCTTTGTGACGAGTGTACGATACAGGCTTTAAAAATTCTTCAATATTTTTTTAATTCTCTTAGTTTTAATTTTTCACAAAAAACAATTTAGGTATTTATCAAAAATGTTATTTTCTTGTTTATTTCGCATCTATTTTCGTAGAACTAGACTTCATTTACTACATAGAACTCGTGGTTATTTCCGCGCTCGCTCCACACTCTCTTGCCTATTAAAATCTTGTGCTCAAAGAATCTAGCAAACTTGCTTGTAATTGCAACTGCGTGCTCTCTCCATATCTGTACAGTGTATGATTGCGAGTAAATAATTATTAAATTAATTAGTTGAATTAAAAATTTTTTTTATTCAATATCTTACATAGTGCTGTCATCATAATGGAAAATTTCTTTCCTAATTCGAAGGTTTAAGTAATAAAAAATATTCAATATAAAGTATAATTTGTTTGAAAAGGGCAACCGATCTTTAGGTTGTGACAACTCGCACCATTAAGCTTTAGCCGGAAACCTTAGACATATTTTTCACGAAAGAACTTTTTATGGAGTATCTGTCAAAAAATTTCCACCTTTAATCAACCGATTTACTTGAAACTTCTGCTTCTACTTTTTTTTAATATCATTTTATGGAAGAAATTTACAGAAATCAATCATACAAATCCTTCTATATTAGATTGGAACCACCAATATCGGAATACGATTGCATATGGCTGCCAAATAAAATGAACGATCAAAAGTCTGTTCTTTTCCACGAAATTTGGCAAGAATTATTTCAAGGCGTCGGACCCAAAACCCAATGCTGTTGAGGTCTACGACCTCAAGTCTTTAAGTAAGTATTGTCTTCTCGATATTGCAACCTGGTCATATTGCTACCAACCCTCTTTAGTCATATTGGGGAATAATATACAGATTCATCCATATTTGACGAGCAGAAATATTTAAAAATCATTTGATGTTGTTTTCGGGAAAGTACGTTTATCTCGCAACTTAAAAGCTAACAATTAGCGGGAAAGTAAAATTAAATGTATTGTCCTTAGACAATAATTAATCGATGAATTTTTATCGACATTTTTTGAGAAACAGAATTATTCTCTTCGTAAACAAAATTGAGTTTTCGGAAATATAAGATTTTACCAAGAAATGGCTAATTCCAAGGTGTTGATATTTTCATCAGCATATTATGTCTGCAAAAATTCTCCGAGTAGTTTGCTTTTAGTACGGAGATGAGAAAAGACTAACTGGCCTTACTAGCATAATAGGCTACTAAAGCGGATTAATACCATTATGTCATTTTAAGATATAAAGAAAAATTTAGCGAGACCAAGTTTGGCCTGCTGGTTCCACTGTGCAATGGCTTACCATCCAATCGGCTATATATATTTTTGTCGTTTTTTATCGTAAAAATACCTTTTAAAATATGCTGAACAACTGAGAAGTCACGTGTGCATGGATTTGAGCGAGAGCAACGCTCTCGGCATGGGGAAGAGAGCAGCTGGAGCGAACTGGCCCAGCACCATAAACAGAATTACAACACAGAAACTGGTTTATTATAAATTTGGCTAAGAAAACCCGACACCATGGTACCGGTAATAGTTAAAGCAACAAACAACATCAGAGTGGTGACCACGAATTCAATAGTAACGCCAGCTGCACCAGCAGCAGCAGCAACAACAACCAGTGGGCTAATCAAATATGTAATGGCAGAGCCAGTGTCCGGAGTTGCTTGTAGTTATTGGTATTCAGTGCGGCACTACTCACCAGTGAATACTGGATGCTGCACCATGGGTGCTGCGCGGCTGCCGAACGAGCACGAAATTAATCTACTAGTAGAGGCGATGGTGCAGCAGCAAGCTGCAAAGAAAAGCATGTGGTTGGTGAGCGGGCGTCTCTGCCAGCAGCAACAGCACCGAAGTTAACAACAATTATAGCCGATACTATTAAAGCTACTACAACTAGAACTTCGAGCAGCAACAACATGCGAAACCGAGTTGCATTTTCGCATTTTCCACTAATTTACTTACCACATGACGCAGCACCAGCAGCAAGAGTAAAAAGTGTGGTCAGTATTTTCTGCTGTTCGCTCTCAATCTCTCTCTCTCACACCGTTCTGTTCTCTCTGCATTTTTTCTTTTCATATCCCTTGACCTCTGCTCACGTTGCTGCCATTGTGGCATTCTGCACAGCGGTGTTGGTATGTGGACAGACGGTCGGCTGGACATACGAAGCGATGTCTGTTGGCATTTCGCCGTGTGCTTGAGGTGTGTTATCAAGCGTATAAGAATGCCTGCCCAAAAATTACTTTTTGTTGTCTTGCTATTCCTTTTCTGTGCACAATCAACTGTTGCGCCGATGTGCAGGAGCATAATGACAACAACAATAGCAACAACAACTACAATGGCAATCAAGTAGGAAGACGTACGTGTAGATAAAAGGACATAAGAGGAGGCAAAAACAAAATCCATTCGAAGGAATAATTTAGTTTGTTTACCACTGACTTTGTGGGCATTTATGTTTTTGTGTACATATGTTTATATTTTATGTATGACAGTGTGTATTTCTACAAAAATTTGTTGCGCTTAAAGGTCTTCAATGTGTGTGTGAGCAAATAATATTATTAAGGCTTAAATCGAATCCAAATTGAAGAATGCGTAGTAAGTTGTAGAGGTGTGGAACAGTATGTAGCTACTACAAACGTCCACCATCCTATTAGTATTTGGTTGGGAATACTCCCGAGTTTGCGAAAATAATCCTTTTCAAAAAATTTGAAACCAACCATTTTAATTAGTAATTCAGGACTCCGTAAGATATGATTTCCCCATATTGCGATATCCAGTAACATTTATTTTAGTCTTGTTACAAGCCAGCACTAATTCTGATATTTACATTTTAAGAAATTTTCTTCTATTTTCAACATGAATTCAATTATCGCCTGTTACTCGGTCAATTTAGTAGGAATTATTAATATACATATATAGTATATACATATATATTCATATTTTAACACGTAAATATTAAAATTGAATTTACGCATTAAAGCTCTAAACATTCGGAGCAGACTAAATAATCCACATAATCCGAAACAATTCAGATCTTATGGATAGGATTTTGTTTCAAATTCCCTCAGGTTAAGCACACTACTCCATACTTTTACTCAATCTGTATTATCATTACCCGAACGAAAAAGGAGCTTTATCTCCCGGGAGGAAAGAGAGAAGGTATTTAGTTTCAATTTGGTATTTGAACTTAGTGAAAATATAACAATTATACCAACCTGTAGCTACAGAGTATAATAGTTTTGTTTACCTAACGGTTGTATATGTAACTTAAAACTAGTCGAGATAGATGTAGGGTTATATATACTTGTATATACCTGCCTTCCTTTTTTTACTTTATACTCGTAGTACGAAAACCATGAAGAAATAAATACAACGGGATAAAGCTTAGCAGGAATAATGCCTTTAGTACATATATGCCACCTTATGACCAAAAAATGTTAATAGAATACAATAAAAACCGTTCAAACCGCTAATAATTGAATATTTGGAACCCAGTACCTATAGTTGGCTTTTGATCGAAAATATTGATCAATATGGGAGATATAGAACAGAAATAATCTGTATGTCAAAAATGGGTTGAATCGGTCAATACTTCGCTTAGCCCTCATATATGTACCTTAAAGATTTTCTAACTTTTGGGTGACTTTGTACCGCATATATCGCTTAGCCCTCATATATGTATCGGTCAATACCGGTCAATACGTAGGTTGCTATATATATTTCTGGCCTAATAATGTAAATAGGCATATCTATCAACGAAAATGTTTTTTTTTTTTTGTCGATTGCAGTTTTGTTTCGGGCTCATACGCATAGATCCATGATTCGTCACCTGTGACGATCTTATAAACGTCTTTTGAAGCACCGCGATCGTATTTTTTCAGCATTTCTTTACACCAATCTACACGAGCCTTTTTTTGAGCGATTTTCAGATTGTGCGGGATCCAACGAGAACAAACCTTTTTTACGGCCAGGTGTTCATGCAATGTCGAATGTATGCTGGTGGGAGAAATGCATAGGCATGCCTCTATCTGAAGGTATGTTACATGACGGTCTTGTATTATCAGTTCACGTACGGCATCGATGTTTTCTGGCACAACGGCTGTTTTTGGACGACCTTTACGGAATTCGTCTTTGAGCGAGTGTCGGCCACCATTGAATTCGTTGTACCAGTTTTTCACAGTGCTATAGGATGGTGCTTCATAGTCATACAAAGATTTTAGTTCAGCGATACACTCTTGTCGTGATAATCCACGTCGAAAGTTGTGAAAAATGATCGCACGAAAATGTTCACGAGTTAATTCCATTTTTTGGCCGAGATGAATTTTTTAATTCCCTGTAAATAAAACCAAAAACGATTAAATGACAAAACGTTCTGAATGATGTTATGCCAAAAAATGTCAAATTTTCCAATGGAAATGTCAGATTGCACCTGGCAACACTTAGTGTTGCCTTAGGCCAGAATATATGTAGCAGCCCTCGTATATGTTATCTTAATAAAGTTGAGTCGATACTACCCCAACTCCCATATACTGTATAATATAATGATTTTTGTTTTTCTAACAAATCGTATGTGTCTGTCAGGGTATGAGTTATATATTGTAAATATATGTACTTATATGTTGCTTGAATTTCGATCTTCTGATTGACATTTTACACTTTAATGTATTTACTTTCCAAGTTGCGAGAGTATAGAATGTTTGGTTGCACCCGAACTTACTTGTTTTGTTTAAACATTTTTTAGAACTCTGTAATATTCGCTGAGAGTATTTATTTATTGTTGGATCGGATAACTATATAACATATATTCCAACAACCGATTCCACAGAACTGTTAAACCTTGCTTTAAAATTGATGGGTCAAAACCGGTTATAAACTCATAGTCTCTTATGCAAAATTGTTCAGAATGATCAGTAGAACATATACGCGATTTTCCATTTTCTTGGCTTCTTGTAAATCGACCCGCCATAATATTTATACATATGGTACTTTAAGACTACGTAGTAAAACTTAAGGGGGTACTCTCATGTGAACGCATACATTTTACCACTTTTTAGGAAAATTCAATCATTTTAATTTTTTAATATATTTTTATTTATATTTTGAAATGTACAAAATTTTTTTTTTCGTTTTTTACATTTTTAACATATTTCTTTTTAAAATCAAAGTAATCCCCAACAAAAAAGTAGTTCACAGGTCATGGTGATAGCGGCTGTTCATGTTGTCTGAAATTGTCTGAAATAAAAAAATCGAATGGATTATTCTTCAGTAGTGCTGCGGCTATCGTACCTACCAATTTCATAAAAAAAAAATGTCGAACTTCAAAAAAAAGTCACGAAAATGAGCTGTAACTTATCAAATACTATGAATTTCGTTCTGAATTTTTCACAGCATGTTTTCAATAGGTTTTACTGTCAAAATATAAAAAAACAACGATTTTTCGAAGTGATTACATGAGAATACCCCCTTAAGTATGTTCACAATTATAGTACATGCGACGTTCTTCACTGATGCAGTAATTTCGGTCTTCTTCATGAATGGCAAACCGGCAACGTTTTCGAAAACAAAACTAAATTTTTTTCAAAATTTTTGCCGAATCACATCAAAAAACTCATAGTTGGTTTTGTGGAGTACTATATACAAAACATGCAAAAGCAAATTGATCGTGGTTACTTGTCTCCGAGTACTTGGCGTGTATTTACCATGAACATGAAATAATATATTTTAATAATACAAAACTAAAAGATACCGTGGAATTCTGGGAAAAAACTGTAAAGGTTTTGAAATTCTAACTAAATTTTAAAATTAACCCAGCTGAACTTTATTTATTCCTTTTATGAATCTTATTTTATCTACATCAGCTACGAGCTTTCAGAGATGAAGATGCAGACACCTATGTATTTGTCTTGGGTATGCGTAATGGACACAGCTTCCTTCACCACCAGGACTTTCCAACGGAGTGGAGGTCTTCCTCTTCCTCTGCTTCCACCGGGGGTATTGCATCGAATACTTTCAGAGCTGGAGTGTTTTCGTCCATATGTTAGACACGACGTAACCAGCCCAGCCCCTTTCTTTTGATTCGCTGAACTATGTCAATGTCGTCGTATATCTCATACAGCAGCTCTTTTTCGTGTTATCAAAATCAGTTTTGAAATCCAATCAGTCTGTTGACGGGGGCTTTAATCTTTCCCACAATATGCTCGATAGAACCTTATATGCGATGTTGAGGAGGCTTATCCCACGGTAGTTGGCGCAGATTGTGGGGGCTCCCTTTTGGTGGATTGTGCAGAGCACACTTAAATTCCAATCGTTGGGCATGCTTTCGTTCGACCATATTTTACTAAGAAGCTGATACATGTTCCTTGTCAGTTCTTCACCGACGTGTTTGAATAGCTTGGCCTCAATTCATTGCTATTCGAACTTCTTCATGGTCGGGCAAATCATCATCATAGACTGGGGAATCGGGTTCGCCTTCTCCTGGTGTTATACTTTCACTACCATTCAGCAGGCTAGAGAAGTGTTCCCGCCATAATTTTAGTATCCTCTGGTCATCAATCACTAGATCACATCTGCCGCATCTTTTCGTAGCATTTTCGAGCATTACTCACGCATTTCGGCCTTTTTTTGTCTTTAAATGGGTCCCTCTTCAATTCTCGGTATCTATCCCATCCCGCATGTGTACGTTTTTTGCTGCACAGAGGCGGGTGCTAACCTTGGCTGCAACAAGACGTTGGTCAGAGTCGATGTTAGGACCTCAGAGAAAAAACACACTGGGGACGTGTCTTCCGTCTATCACAAAATGATCGATCTGGTTGTGGCTTTTCTATCCGAAAGCAGCCAGGTAGTTTGGTGAATTTTTCTATGCTGGAATCTAGTACCACAGATAACCATATTTCGGGCCCCAGCGGAGTCGGTCAACACATTCAGGGATCTTTCCTCGTGGAGGCTGAATTTAGAGACTGTTTTGACCAAAGATACCTTCCTTCCCCACCCTGGCGTTAAAGACGCTAGGCACGATTTTGGCATGACATCGTGACGGGGGCAGCTCTCATAGATGCGCTCCAAGAGCTCATAGAAAGCATCTTTGGTCACATCGTCCTTCTCTTCCGTCGGGGCGTGGGCGCAAATCAGTTGAAGAACTTCGCTTTGATACGGAGTGGCTAACCTTCATCCACCAGAGTGAATGACAATACTCGGCGACGGAGTCTCTCTCCCACCCACACCGAACTTGCGCTCCTCTATATACTGCAGTAAATGCCACAAGGACTACTCGCCCACCTGCTTGTCCCGTCAATCGCATTTTTTGGACGGCGGTGATCTCAGTCTTCACTCTAACGAGGTCATCAACCAGCTGGGCTGCGGCACCTTCCCAATTAAGGGACCGCATACAATTCTGTGGAGAGGTCGATTACATAGTATTTATTTCCTCCAGTTCTTATGTAATAACGATGAACAAGACTATTACAATAATAGCACATAGTAAAGCCGTTAGCTTCGACTGCACTGAAGCCATAATACCCTTAGTTGCATCTTTTATACCATGAGAAGGTATAAAAAGATATTTATCAGAAAGTTTTATAATATAGTGATCTGTTTTGAACATTTTGTTCGAAAATTGTAGCGATGCTTTTGATAATAATGTGTGCAGAATTTCGTGAAGGATTTGGAGAATTATTTTTTTTATGTTGGTAGTACTGTCAGTCACATTCACATATGTCAAATTTCATGTCAAAATATTCATTAGTGTTTGAGATACGTGTCGTTTTGTGAGTTGATAAAAGTGAGTTTTTCGTTTTTTGCGATGTCGAAATTTGTTGAGCAAAGAATTTGCATTAAATTTTGTTTACGGAAACAATTTTCTGCTGCGGATACGTTGAGGATGGTGCAGAAAGCCTTTGGTAATGAGGCTATGTCAAAAAAATGCATATGTTTACAAATGGTATAGTGAGTTCCAAGTCGGCCGTGAACGTGTCGAAGGCGAAGCTCACGTTCAACAAATCATAGATTTGGTGTTGAAAAACCGTCAATTATTAATGAGAGACCTTGCTGATGAAGTTGGCATATCGAAAGGCTCAGCCAATACCATTTTGAAGGATGTTTTGGGCCTCAAGCGCGTCAAATCTCGACTGGTACCGAAAACATTGAATTTTTTGGAAAAAGGCGTCGCGTTGAAATGTTTGAAACGATGCTTTCTGACTACCAGGGTGTCATGAAACGCATTATAACTAGCGATGAGACTTGGATCTATGCTTACGACCTCGAAACAACCGATCAATCGAGCAAATATCGTGCCAAAAGAGAGCCGAGACCAAAAAATTGGCGCAAAATTCGCTCAAAAATCAAGGTCATGTTGACTGTTTTCTTCGATTATCGTGGTGTTGTGCATTATGAATCCCTTCCAACCGGTCAAACGCTCAACAAGGAATATTATTTGAACGTTATGCGTCGTTTGCGTAACGCTATCCGCCTAAAAAGGCCGGAATTGTGGAAAGACAATTCTTGGTTTTTCCACCACGATAATGCACCATCCCATACTGCCCTCGTAATTTGTGATCATTTCGCCAAAAACACAATCCATATCGTTCCGCAACCACCGTATTCACCTGATCTCAAAAGACCGCTCCGGGGACACCGTTTTTATACGATAGAGGATATTCAAGCCGCAGCGAAGACGGAACCGAAGGCCATCCCGGAAAGTGACTACAACCAGTGTTTCGAAGATTGGAAAATCCGTTGGCATAAGTGCATTGCATCGGGAGGGGATTACTTTGATGGGGATGAAATTGATTTGGAAGAATAAATAAAGAATTTTTAAAATAAATACAATGTCACCGAATTTTTTGGACATGGTATACCTTCTCAAATAAAAAATCTTCCATACAGAAACTTGATTTTGATAGTTCAGTTTGCGTGGCAGCTATATGCTATGGTAGTCTGATATCGGCGGTTCCGTCAAATAAGCAGTTTCTTGATGAGAAAAGAACAGGTGCATTATTTCAGCTCGATATCTCAAAAACTGAGAAATTTATAGGGTCTCCGAACCCTACCTCTTCAGTGTATAATACTGAAGAAGTATATTTTACTGTTTTCCGTTGGCGATTTCGAGCGCCGCTTCAAGTTATGTCTATGGCCGTCATTTCATTCTAATGTAAGTACGAACGCCAAAATAAGCAAAATCATTTTGTCACTGCTCTTAAATTATTGGAACTTCGTAGCACACGCCGAGAAACAGATGCGACTGACATCAACGCTGGGTGCGTTTCTAACGACGACTGCGTTCTCTGCGCCTGCTGTCACCATTCTGTTGCTGATTTTGTTGCCATTCACCGACACAATGGCTGCTGCTCACAACGCCGCAGTTGCGATCCTTCTGCTTCTGACGCTGCGGTAGCCACCGATTCTTCGTTCGATTGTTTTTTGTTGGATTAATTCTGTTTAATAAAAGACCGCGTACATACATATGTACATACACAAATACCCGTACATACATATGTGGCAGAATGTTTGTTTGTGCTGCGATGTGTGTAAGTTTATTCGCGCGCCATGTCTTCGATGACATACCCATTTGGATGAAACGAAACGGCGAAGTGGAAATCGAGTAAAAACGGCGCTGCCACCACAAGAAACCAACCAGTTTACCTGAAATGCAGCCAGTACAAATATAAAAATAAAACGAAAACCAAGAAACCAAACAACCACAGTAGCAGACCAAAATTCACTACAATAACAGAGCAGGAAAAAACGGCAGCAAAAAAAGCAATGAGCAGCCGCGGCTGGCAAAAAAGCCACGCTTTGAAATGCGATTGCACTGTTGATTGCAACATCAACACAATTCTGCTCCTTTCTTTCCCAATTGTAGACGGCCCGCACCGCTCGGCACTTGATTGGTAGCGTGGCGCGTTGCGGCACAATACCAAAAAATTGACGTGTGTGAAATTCAAATTCCTTCGCACATGCACCAGCCAACACACACAAGCGTACAAGTTGAGACGTGTGCAAAAAGTTGACAAACCAAAGGAAGTAATTCCGTAGTGCCGCGGTGGGCAAGGTTGGCGCGCCGAAAATTTACAAAAGTACCCACTGTTAATAACAGTGACGTAAATGCGCTGTCTTACGAAATGCTGAAAACGCTGATGGAGAACCGAAACCCCAATGATTGAGTGCGCTATATTTCTTTACCAGAATAAAAAGGCACTACCGCTTTCCTGTCCACTTAGCAGACAAAATAGCCGTATACCATTTTATATCATTGTGTGAGTTTTAAGAGGCCTTGAGTTTCCTAAAAGTATACACGTCAAATCAGCTGTCAAAGTAAGCATATTTATATTATATCTGACAGTCACAACGACACAATAGTGTTTTGCATTATATCTCCAAAAACGCTTATTGACATATTTCCTCCAGTAGAGGTTCCGACTTTCCGTACCCAAGCAGGCATAGAGATCTCAACCCAACCGAATCGAATCAAGAAATGGATGGAGTCTTCTGGAGTACCTTAATACCACATTTTACAAATTAAAGGAAAAATTTGAAGGGAAAGAGGTAACATAAGTGAGGTAATATACATATACATTCATATATAAATAATAAGACACCTTTCAAAGAATTTTAAAATTTGTATAAGGATCAAAACAGACACCCTTATAATATATTATGAAAAATCATATTTATAAAACCTTCAAACCCGAAGAATAATTTCAAAACTCCAGTCCCAATTACATAGCAGATCGAAAAGAAAAAATCAATAAATTAACAACTAAGGCAAGGGTAAGTTCGGGAGCAACCGAACATCTTATACTCTTGCAACTTGCAATAATCAAAAACAATTTTATATATACATAATCTAAATATAACTCATACACTGACAGAAACATGAGATTTGTTAGAAACCCGTAAATCCTTATATGTAGTATATTGGAGTTGGGGTATTACCGGACATATTGATATTAGTTGTATAAGGACTATGCCAAGTTTTTGTCCAATTTCAACTATTTTTGGCAAAAAGATGCACTGTTATGATTGAAACACGCTCTCCCATTTTCGATACGATAACTCACATATTGGCCGATATATGCGGTACAAAGTCACCCAAAAGTTAGAAAATCTTTATATTAGGTATATGAGGGCTAAGGGAAGAATTGACCGATTCAACCCATTTTTGACACACAGACTACCATTGACAAAGATGGGTTATCCCTTAATTTCAATTATATATATCCCATATTGATCAATATTTTCGATCAAAAGCCAACTATAGGTACTGGGGTCCAAATATTCCGTTATTAGCGGTTTGAACAGTTTGTATTGTATTTGAAAATATTTTGGTCATAAGGTAGCATATACTAAAGGCATCATTCCTGAAAAGTCGTATCCCGTTATATTTATTGCATTTTTATTTGTGTATTGGAAACTGAACGAGACGTAGTTGTTGTCCGATTTCATCCATTTTGACACTGTGACATAGGAATATGAAAGCAATGCCAAGACATGAGATTTCACCAAAAAGTGGGCGGAGACAAGCCCAAATTCCAATTTTCACACCGGCTCCCACAAAGTCCTCTTGGACCACCTCGGAGGTAAAATTTAATATCTCTTCCCTATTTATTTATTGCGCTTTTAGTGGTTTTTAACAGTACCGTTATTTGGGAAGTGAGCGGAGTTTTTTCCGATTCCATCCATTTTCACCCTGTCGATTGAAGTATAAGTACAAACTCGAAATTTTTTTTTGTACTGAAGAACCTCCGTACCAAGTATCATCAAGATATCTAAATTTTTACTCAATTTAAAGCTTGCACGGGCGGACAGACAATCAGACAGTCACCCTGATTTCAACTTTTCTGGTCATCCTGATCATTTATAAATGTATATATTAGGTTGTCAAAAAAGTCTTGCGGTATTTTCGTTAGTTAGCGCTGAAAGCGCGTAGTTCTAGTTTTATTCGTCGCTCCGGGTCATGCTATACCTTTTTGGAAAGCTCATTTCACGCGCTAACACGTGTTTGATTGATTGTCGTTTCTTTTAAGTCGTTCGTGAGTTGTAGCGTCGCAAACATGGAGCAAAATAATGAGAAAATACGGCATATTTTACAGTACTCGTACTACTACGATAAAGGCAAAAATGCGTCTCAAGCCGCCAATAAAATTTGTGTAGTTTATGAACCCGATACAGTTTCCATTTTCACCGCACAACGATGGTTTCAACGTTTTCGTTCTGGTGTAGAGGTGGTCGAAGATGTGCCACGCTCCGGAAGGCCTGTCGTCGAAAATTGCGATAAAATCGCTGAATTGGTCGAAAGAGACCGACATAGTAGCAGCCGTAGCATCGGTCAAGAGCTGGGCATGAGTCATCAAAAATTCATTTCAATTTCATTAAAAAAAATGCAATAAAAATACCGCAAGACTTTTATGACAACTCATTATAACTTTATATCTATCTCGATTAGGTTTGGGTGATACGTACAACCGTTAAGGGAACAAAACTATAATACTCTGTAGCAACAGGTTGCAGGAGTATAAGCATAGAATTTAAACCGAAGTTAAATTGTATAGTCAAGAAAAATTATACTGCTCAAAACTCCTACCTTCCAAAAATTTCCAATTCGATTCCTAGATTATTGTATTGAATAATACATTGCACTCTAAGAATATACCATGAAAACATTTCTGCGAAAAATACCGTTGTTTACTTACCTATAAGCGTAAGAAATTTAATTAATATTAGCTCTTCTCATAACTAATCGATACTCGTATAACAGTGCCCAAGAGTTTAGTAGGTTAATGCTTTTGGTCATAAGAAATAATTCCTCAATGCAAATCTAATTCCTCTGCAACCGCATGCATACATACATTCAAAATATGTACGAAGCCTACACACACACACTTACAGGGACTGTGCATTATGGAATGACATTGCTTCTGAAGACTTCGTCAACTTGGTACTAAACTGAGAAGAGTTGAACTTTCAGAGCCGTCAGTGGCGATGGCAACTGCGGGATCGCAAACAGTGCCACCGAGAACAAGAACAGCAAGAGCACGAGTGACAGCATCAGCGACACGACGCGGCAAAAGGGTCACAAACTAATTAAAAATTCACAAGAGCATAGCATTGGCCTAGACAGTTTGAACAAACAGCAGCAATGGTCAACCTTCGGGCAGATAAAAATATATTGGACGCGGTATGTCTATACTATTATAAGTCTGTATGTATTTATCTCTGTATACCTTTCATATAAAAATGAAGTAACTCAAAATTAATTGTTATGTAGGATATATACGATAGTGAAAATGTATCAATACTCGTAAATAGGAGTAGTACTTATTTATTTAAAGGCCGATAACAAGTTATGCTCTGCAAACACAGACCGAGCATATTTTGGCATATTGAGATATAGGTCTATATTTCATGTTTTTATTAATTCTCTTGAACACTGTTATGCCTCTTGTATGTTCTGAGGCAGAAACGAGATATGTGAAAAGACTCTAATTTACATAAGCTCGTTTTAAATCACTTTGGAAATTAGAGCCTACATAAAAAGAAAGAGAAGATAATCCTCGTATTGACGACCAACAATGCTACGAAGAGGTTAAATTGATATAAATTATATCCCTCGTCGCTAAGATAACATGCCTTCTTGTAAATTGTTAATTTGGTTAATTTTTCCTCTCGAGAACATTGCGGTATTTTATGTTTTCTAACTAGATATGCTATTCGTTAACCTAATGACGTAAACACAGCTTTGCTTAACAAAACCTGGACATAAACGAGGCTGACACGACAAGGGACCCCACTTGGAAAAGGACTATAATTTATTACATTGATGATTTGGTTCATCGAAGGAGTATCCGTGTCTTAACCTTCTTGTGTGTTTTTCTATAGACTTTTATTAAAGAAAAAAATATTTCCCTAAGATTTTCTTCGGAAGCTGGGAATATTGAGTTATTTCATTTTCTTACAAAGAGTCATATACATATGTACATTGTCAGTCAAAAGGGCCAAGTAAGCTTTTCATAGTGGTTGCTTTGTAAATACGTTCTTCAAAGGAATTCGCAAGCTGTGAAACCTAATAGATAATAAGCAAATGCATGCGTAAATAAATATCCCACACCGATTGGTAAAGAGTGAAATAGCATGGAGTAAGGACTGGTTTTGTACCACTTACTTGCACAGAAAGGACTTACCTTTTGTGGGATGAAGAATTTGATCCTAGAACTTGCTTTAATTTATTGTGAGGATAGAAATTGTGAAGGCCAAATGAATTAAGTAGAAAAATATGCAAAATCATAGAGTAAGTCATATAAAATATGGGCACCTGAGCCTTCAAGAATAATTTCTGAAACCAACGCCTCTCTGACTATTTAACTGCTTCGCGCGGGAATTAAAGCACTAAAGGCAGTACTTCGATGAATCAAGAATTTAAATACAAGATAAGACAAACTATATGATCGATATACGCCTCATAGCTTTGTGAAACCAACGGGAGTATTTTTGGTATCAAAAAGTCTCTCATATTAATCGAGCAGTCGAGAGGGGACTTTAAGAGTGTGTCAGAGTAGTTCTATGTAAAAAGTATCAAGTTCTCCATTTATATAAAAACCGGAAAATTATATACGTGACTGACACGGAAAGTGTGTGTAACATATCCATGCCACACAGAAACACCAGCTTAGTTCATAAACGCATCGAATTTGGCATGGTCAGCAAGAGCATTTGCAGAAACGGTTTACTGCAACTCAGATGCTGCTTAGGATTCGTTGTTGTTACAGTTGTTGTTGTTGTCATCGTTGTTGCAGTTACTCTTGTTGCTGTTGCTAATTTTTCAAATTTGTAGCGAAATTAGTGAGAAATGACAGCTGCGCTTGAGAGATCATAAAAAAGCGCCAAAACACAACAAACACACATACACGCTCATCTAGTAGTGATATGTATGCGTGGATGCAACTGTTGCACATGCGTACGCACATATTAATAATTACGAGTGCCCAAATGAATTGCTTGAGAAGTCTGCAACGCGGAGGAAACAAAATATGCACACAAACATATGTACACACGCGCTTCTATACATTTGCTGTCAATATTATTGTAAACTATGAGTATTTTGATGTGATTGGAAAGGAGATTTTCGCATAAACTACGCGCACTTCTTACGAACGTGCCACATGTAAGTATACAAATATGCACTTGTGTGCATGTGTGTGTATATATGTATATGCAAATGCATATGGTGCTATCGCTCGCATGTCAGCGCAAACTTGAGCCACGCTTTGCGTTAAAGGCAGCTTAAGACGTGGCTAATCCTATTACACTGGCATTAGCCAACAATGCGCCACGTTGGCCATTTATCTTGTCAGCGATAATTTGCATTTTCGGCCATTGGTGGCGGTCGTATGCAAAACAGACAAAACCGACAACAGCAACAACAGCAACCACAGCAATTACAATGAAATCACATATTGACAACAATATACACGTTCCCAAGCAAATGTGGCAACATCAGCGTTATGACAGATTTAAAAAAAAAGATTGAATGCATCAAAAAATGTTAGAACTGAAATCAGAATACGTCAAAATTTGCGAAAAATTGCCACGCAAAATTTTTGTACGCCGAAGCAGTGAAGCAAGCTCAAGAATGTTCTTCCAAAATATTTTAGAATGGTAGTATGTAAGCATTTTTTTATTAATGATGGATTCTTAACCAAAGGTACATATATGATTGAACTTTTAGCTTCGATATTAATTTCCTTAACCCAGAAATGCTTTCCTAAAACGGAACCTTCGCACTGATCTTCATCTGACTAAGGACATTCAGTATCGCAAACAATGAATCAACAATCCAAAGTAAACAGTACTTTTTGAATCTAGCGCCCCCTAGTGGCGCCATGTATATGTCGTGTGTTAAAATCTGCTGTCATTATCGATTGTGACATTTCATCTATGGGAAGTGAAGTTATTGCGTTTCAAGTGTCAGTATGTTTGTGTTATCGGTGCGAAAATGAGCTTCGAACAAAGAGCCAACATTAAATTTTGTTTTAAAACTGGTAAAACTTTTACCGAAGCGCTTCAATTGATGAAACAAGTTTATGGCTATGATTGCCTATCCCGTAACAGAGTGCATTGTGAAGCCATTCGCAACGTTTTCAAAGTGGTCGTGTGGACATAAATGACGATCAACATGTGGGCCAGTCAAAATCCGTGGTCACCGGAAATTCCATCCAAACTGTGCGTGAATTGATCAAAAATCAGCCGAAGTCATCATTGAAATTCATGGATATGGAATTAAACTTCGATTTATGGCATCTTGACCGAATATTTAGGCATACGGAAGGAGTGTTCGGCCCGAATATCGTGAAGATGAAAGTTGGCGTTTGTTGCACGATAATCCGCCGTCTCATCGATCAACACTTGTGACCGACTATTTGACCAAAAATTTCCAAATTAACCACTCTTCGCATTCATCTGATATGGCACCGTGCGACTTCTTCCTTTTCGGAAAAAATGCATTTGCCAATGAAAGAAAGCGTTATGCAGACGTAGAGGTTCAAAAGGCTTGCACTGGCTACTGGCGGCCATATCGGCCAACGAGCTAAAACACTCGTTCAACATGCTTTTGGACCATGCAAAAAGCTGTATTGAAGCAGAAGGAGACTATTTTGAAAAAAATAAAATGATTTTGCCGAAAAAACCATTTGTTCTCTTTTTTTTTTAAAGTCCTGTTTACTTTGGAACGTACCATGTACATGTGACTAAAACTTTGACTACGGCAGTATCCTTCGAAGCTACGTTTAGTCGAATCATAAACATGCAATTTTAGCAAAAAAATACCCGGCAATTGATATTCTATAATTAATTTTCCAGATATATTGAGATTTTTCAAATTATTAATGCCTACTGTTTACAATTCGGCACTAATTCAGCCGTCTTGATTTTCCAGTTGTTCCGAGCTATTGAAGAACAGGGTGAGACTAAGTAAGACAATTCCAAAAACTAAAATAAGTTTTCTTATTATTGATTTATTCATAACCATCTGATATTGTATTTTATGAAAATCGACTAAATTAAACAGTTTTCTAATTTGTTACAGTTTTCAATCACAACACACTTCCTTATCTTTGCTTCAACCACAGCTCCGGCAAAATCGTAATTTTAATTCGCCCACAGTGGTCGCAAAGAAGACTTTAATTGCTCTAATTCTATCGTATTAGGCGTGAGCTGGATTCCTACACAGAATTTCTGACCCTCAACTGAGCTCAAAAAGTGCTAGTCAACAACAAACTTCTATGCTGCGTGTTCTTTCGCAAGAGATTCACTACTAAATTACTGGCAATGTCAATTTTCTTTTAATTGTAAGACTTCGACAGCAATAAAGCAAAGTAGAATAGACGAAGATGAGGAGGAAACAACCAGATGTTTTTTCTTCTTTTGTACCGTTTTTAAAAACTGTGGTTGAGTAATATCGATAGTAATACTTTTATAGAAACGAAAAAGATATCAACCTTTCTGCAAGGAACAACCTATAAACCAAATTTAAAATTCAGATAAATTTAGCAGAAAAATATTTCTCACCACCAGGCACCGTTTTTCGTAGTTCCTCTTGGAGATCGGCAACGGGAACAAAGAAATTCGAATTTTTTAAGTGATTACCGATTAATAAATGACCTATCTTCGCACTTCAATGGTTTAGAAGAAGTGTCAAAATAAGATATCAGCTCTCTCTCAAAGTTCGCAAAAAGCTTTGCAGCAGCTCGCATTAAACTAAATCTCTATTGGACATTACTAAGGACTAGTAGGTCTACGTAAGACGTGAAAGCCTTCCGGTATAACCTAACCTAACCTAACATTAGCGATCACCGATTACTATATTAAGTTCTGTAAATGTAATTTTCAATTCTTTATTACATTAAATGCCTCTTCAGAAACAAAATAACAAAAATTTATTTTTTTCTAACTTACTATATAATTGACAAATTTCAGCTTCTATTTGCAAAATAATTTTGCTTTTGTCAAATTATAGACTAAATAGGGAGATTTCTAATGGTCGACATATGCTTGGTACTAGCAGTCCTATCTCTTCGGCTCTTGGTGGAAATTTGGCTCCGAATGCAGTTAAAAAAATATTTCGTCGATAAGGTTCCTGTTATAAAAATTATTGAACTCGTATATACCCTTAAAAGAAATCAAGTCCTCTGAAATCATCCAACCATTACATAATATCCCAGCGTCGTTATACTTGTATTACAAAATAAATATATCTTAAAGTGTACGATTTGTGAAAATGCTTTACTGCACGTCGACGAGTTGGCTGCGAGCGAAGAATGGCAGCCACCCACACCCAATCGAATATGTGGAGCTAAATAACCGACCAAGCAAGCGGCTAAGGCAGCTTGACGCCCAACTGCACATGCCCGTTATTAATATGAGCACACAACGCAAATGACGTTCCAACGGTGTCAATGTTCATATGTATGTGAGTGCATATGTGCAGCTTAATATCTCCAAAATGCTGACATAATTTCGCAGCAATTTGATGGATCAGCGCACAACGTGCAATTGTTGTTGAAATGCAAGTAATTGCCACCATTGCTACCACCTCAACCGCCAACAACAGCGGCGCGCGCTGGCGTGGTGACCATGACCGCCTCGCCGAAAATTATCCAAGCTGCAATAAATTTATGGTTCTGCTTTTTGACATTGCAACAATTGTTATTCTTGTTGTTGTTTATGTACGATGGGCGCATAAGCGAAGCTCGCACAGGCAACGCGGTGGAGGCTTTTACTATAATTCCTGTTGTTTTTCTTTTTGTTTTTATTGTTATTCTTTTATGTAGACGCCCACCGTGGGCACCCAACTGCCAGCTGTGCCGCCAAATATTCCACCAACAAGCTTTTTGTTGTAGTGTTGCATATTTAATTAGAAATGTCATATGGCGATTGCAAGAATACAACAAACATGCGCTATGTTGCAACAGTTTAAACGATCGCCAACTCAACGAAATCAATCAAGTACACAGAATATCGAAAAACATTTTGACATGCTGCCGCCACACAATTGTTGCCGAAAAAACAATACGAGTATGTTGCGCGGCAGGTAAGGCGAATGCTGTTGCAACATTGCGTCACTGCTGCGCCGCTTGCCCACTTCGCAGCGCTGTTTCCTGCTCTTGTCCTTGACGACACAGCATCCTGAAAATATTATCGTACACACACACACACATCACTGAATTGGGATACCTTACTTTGCATTCGTCTTTTTGTTGTTGCGACGTCCTCGGCTGTCTTCGACAACATCATAAATTGTTATTGCAACATGTTGTTTGTTGATTTGTTGTTGTTGATATATATTAGCTTTGTATGCAGTGCATGCTGAGATGTTCTCGTTGTAGTTGTTGTTGTTGTTATAATTATTGTTGTGGTCGTTGTTGTTGTTGAGCTATACTGGCGCTGTCAGGCAGCTAGTCGAATTTGTTGTTGTCATTGTTTTTTTCCCTTGTTGTTGTAGTTGGGCCATACCGGCTTGTCATGTAGCTAGTGGATCTGTTTGTTGTTGTTAGTATTTTTTGTTTTTCTTATTGTTGCTATTGCTGTTGTTGTTACCTTGGTGCATACCCTTCATAGCAGCATCTTTGCATTTTCCCCTTGTTTCCTCAATCTCCCCATTTTTGTTGGCCGCTACCCCTCCAACCGCTCTCATTCCCCCGGGCGCTTCGTTTACTCGCCACATTCGAATCGCGTGGTTGGGCGTTGCATGTTGTTTCTGCCATATTTGATTACTTTTATTGCAATGCGCTTTTGTTGTAGTTTTCAGTTTCTGTAGCCATTTGTATCGTCATGTTGTTGTTGTGATCTCTGTCTTGCCACATTTATTGCATTCGCCTATTATTTACTCGTCGACGCAGCCATCACGTTGATATTTTGCTGCTTATAAAATCCACTTTGTTGTTGCCTTTGTAGCGCAAACTATTGTTTTTATTTCGATTTGTTGTTGTATTTATTGTTTTTCTGCATCTTTTTTCCATTATTATGCACTGCCAATATTTCGTTTTGTTTCGAGAACGTCATCTCGCAATGTCAGCAATTCACAAATCATTTTTCTTGCTCCGTTGCGTTCCGTGTCTTCGCCTTGCCTTCTCCTCGCCAGAGCAGCTCGCTTGAAGCGTAGCTCACGCGCCCGGCCTTATCTATGTATGAGTGAACATCCACATAAGAGTGTGTGTTGGTTTCTGTTTGATTCCATGTTCTTGGTTATCTGCATCAATAGTTGTTGTTGTAGTTGTTGTTTGCTCTGTTTGACTTATTGATTTGCAATTATATTCGCTTTACGCCTACGTCAACGTGTTTTCGTCGTATTTGCTAAATGGTTGCAAGAGCTTACGCCTAAGCTGCTGAGTCACTTGTGGAGGTTGAAGAGAATTCATTTTTGAATATCGAAGTAATAGATCGAATTCTTTAAGTATTTAATTCGATTAATTAGAATCACATGTTCTTTTTCCTTATCTGGGCATCATTTTCGTTGATCCATGCTGCTCATTTTATTATAAGCGATCCCTTTAACTCCATTTATTTCTAAGGGATTAAGCCAGATAAACCTATTCTGTTCATCTTGGAATCGCTTGCTTCTCCCACGGATAAGTGTAAGTGGGTCGTTCGGTGGCACATTTTTTTTTCTTTTAGCAAGGGCAGATAATGAGCTAATAAAAGAACAGAAACGATCCTTATATTATGTATTCATCAAAGTTGAATATTAAAATCTTATCTACAAGTGAGAAAGTAACCATATACATATTTCGGACTTATATACCCTGAACAGTGTATATTAAGTTGCCACGAAGTTTGTAATACCCAGAATAAAATATACAGCTATGTCTGAATTTTGTATCTCTGCAAAACAAATACGGCTCCCACGTCATGCATGTCCGTCCGTCTCATATAATGTACATATCTCCTAAGCCTCTTAAGCTAAAACAACCAAATATGGTGGAATTTTTCTGGCATTCTTATGTCACATTGTGAAAACAGACGAAATCGAACCACAACCACGCCTACTTCCCATATAGCACAATTTTAAATTCCATCTGATTCGTTCGGTTTCCATTAGACCCCGGTAGTAGTGGACTTTTGATCGAAAATGGTGGGCAATCTGTGCTATACAATATGCAACTAAAATTAAAGGATAATCCTTTCCTTATATTGGTATATTTGTATGCCAAAAATGGGTTGAATCGGACAAATATTTCCATTACCCCCCACATACTTAATATAAAAATTTTCGAGCTTCAGGATGACTTTGTACCGCATATATCGGCCAATATGTGAGTGATCCCAGTGAAAATAAAAGAGCGTGTTTTACTCATAACAGTACATCTTTGTGCCTAAAATAGATCAATTTGAGCGAAAACTTGGCCTAGCCCCTATATAACTAATGTCAGGATTTTCGAACATCCAGCTGACTTTGCTATATATGATTGGTTTTACACTTTAAAGTATTTCCCTGTCTTTGAGTCGTCCAAGTGGCAAGATTATAAAATGTTCGGTTGCACCCACTAAGCCCTTCCTTACGTGTTGAGTATAAACTTACTTGTTATATACTATAGAAATTTATTATTTCGAAAAAACCAAAATTTAATAAATAGAGAATCAGTCAAAGTCTAAATTAGTCAGAAACTTTTTTTCGGCTTTTTAGTTGTTTAACTGCGTTAACTTGATAAGGATTGTACCAACAAAATATGAGTACAATTTCAGACATTTTAACTGTTGGTTTATTTCTCATTAGCTGCCAAAAATATTCGATAGCGATAATGTAGCACTATCACAGCCATTGCGTAATCGATACAATTTCACTATCGATGCTGTTATTACTATCAGGATCTAAACACGTAAAGATTTTATGTAGTTTAACAGATGGGTAGTGCTTAATCAATAATTGATAATAGTAAAAATCCCACGATGTTGTTGAATATTGTAGAATAAAAACTTTTATATATTTAGCTTTTCAAAACATTTTTTCTAAAGTATAAACAATGTTTTTTGAACTTAAATTAAGAATCGAAAATTATTTCTAAATATTAACTTGATTTACAGTTGGTATTTTTATGTTCTTAAAAGAGAAATATTTAATTTCAGAGTCTGAAAGGGCATATATTTTATCTTGATTATGTTCAATGCGTCTGGGTCGTGACTTTTATTTATTTTTTTTTTCTAGATACCACATTAATCGTTTCGAGACTATTTTCTTCCAAAATAGCATTCGGTATTGGAATGATTTCAACTATTTTCCCATACTGGGCATATATGTACATACACCATTTGAATGCATCTTATTGTAAAGATTTATTTCGTTTTTAACTATTTTAACTCTGGAGTTGGATATTGCACCACCAAACTCGTCAGTGAAAAATTTGATTCTAAATTCAGTGCTGAATTCCAAATATTATCATTCAGTGAGTTCATGGCTTCGAGGGTTTTTGTTTTTCCATTACAAACTGTTTTGAAATTATTGAAAAAACCTCTTCAAATTTTCAGCGGACTTCCGAAGACCGTATTAACTGCCATAGTACATAATCAAATGTATTAACCACAAACCATGGCATATTTCATAAATTACTTGCACATTGGTAATAAAACTCTGGCTCGTTTAACCGAGTCTAAAGTATTCGTAAGTATATCTGCGCATTAAACATTTTGATAGCGGCATGCACGAGTACCTATGAACATATGTATATGTGTTTGTTTGAAGAACATTCGCATATGCCGCATGTTTTAACGGAATGACCGCTAAAATCACAATCCTGTCAACTTGCTCTGCGCACTTTCATAAATTCATAAGTTTACGACTGTTCAAGCTACCGCGACATTGCGTTGACAAAACGGCCGACCAGACATGCTAATCAAGTAAGAAACCAAAAACGAAGAAACAACCACTACTACTCATTTACGAGCCACAGCCGGAGCGGTAGGCAGTTCCGTCGTAGGCATTTTGTTGTTGCGACGCACTCTTTGGCGGCCGGCGAAGCGCGATAGCTTTGAGTTCATTAATTCTACAAATTATGTGAATTTAATATCAAGCGGCAATTAGCCAAGAACCGTTGTTTTGATCTGTGTTAGCTGTTGGTTGATTTTATAAGAAAAACCAATTTCGCCAATGAATTCTTACAAACAAAAAAAGCAACAAAAAACAATTTTACGGTTGCACTTCTAATTGGAATTCCAATAACATTTGCCCCTGTAACCGTAATGACTACATGGGTGGCACAACTTCTTCACATCAAATATATTAAAATATATGATTATATACCATACACAAACAAATATAAACTATTTTGTAAAGAAATATAAATTTTGTCATATTATAAATTAAAATTCTCGTCTATTACGGTTGTTTTTTTCTTTATCTAATTAAGAATACTGAATATTTTTTACAATCAGCTAATGACTAAATTTCTGGCAACGCCTATTGGTCACGCAGCCGCGCTTTGCTTCGACCAGTTAGCGGAAAACCAGAAACTTGTCAACAGGCAGACGGAGAGTTAAGCCAATGGCCGCTGTTAGAATTAAACAACAATGCAAATAAATTCGTTGCTCTTCTTTAGAGAGCTATAAAAAACCTATAAAGAATTAATTGACTTGGTTTCAGGTATGGTCTGTGGAATTTATGAGAACGAACTAATCAATTTTTTTAACATAAATAAACCATTTGCATTTAGTTTTGCAACAATTTGAAAGAAGTGTTGGCACTTTTATTATTCTCAAATACACGAGTACGTATACGAAGGTGGTCCGTGAAATTTTCGCATACCGCCTCTTCGCAACGACATTTACAGGCGTATACGTTAGTAATGCCAAAATTTCATTCGAAGCTTCAGTGAAATCAAAGAGCACTTGAAAAAGTTATTTGGAAAAGCTTCTCCATCGATGAGGTCCATCAAAAATGAATTTAACGAGCATCAATGTGTTCGCACTTCGGTTTTGGTGAGCTATGTCACGATCTCGCACAAAACCGACGCAAGGCTCTACTTTGCAGACCTTTTCGGGATACTTATCGAATCGTCCTCATATATTTAGCTATCAATAACACGGAAACTTAGACAAAAAGGCATGTTTCTAGTTGTCAAACAATTAGTTGTACTTCTTGTTGCGCTTTTCAAAAATGCAAATACAAATATCTTCAGAGTTCTGTAGTAGACTTCATTTATGTATATGTAAATATATTTCGGTGAATTAGAGAAATCAATTATCAAAGCATGTTTAGCATAATAAATAACCATTTCTCGGTAAATAATCAAAGATGCTGTGTACACCTTTCAACAAGCTTGTGCAACATGTTGCACATTTTACTTGCTAGTGCACCGTGCAGGAAATCAGTTAATAAATTATTGTTTTCGAACAATGTTTGAAACGTTACAAATTTTGGAAAAGCTTTACGATGATTCAGTTTTATTAAAAACTTAACTCTACGAGTGGTACAAAGCCTTCAAAGACGACGATAATGCAACATCGCCATCGATCAACCACCGTATTCACCAGGTTTTTTTCCGTGTTATTTTTTCTGGTTCCCCAAACGGAAATTGCCGCTCCGTGGAACCCGTTTCCAGTCGATCAAAGTGATAGGTCAAAATTCGCTGAAGAAGCCGAAGGCCATCCCTAAAAGTGATTATATTCTGTGAAATATTGTGCATTTTCTGGGGAACCCTTTTATTCCTCAAAAGCATTTCATTTTGACGACGTTGCTCAAAACTGTACTGGGATACATAAGTCTAATCTTGCCATAAATTCTGTTACAAAGTTTACAAAGCATACAGAAAGGACAAATTTGCAGAGAGAAGTACAGTAAATTTTAAATATAATTTGAAGGCAGTTCCAAAACGACTCCAGTTGATGACAGAAAGAGAAAGGTTCATCCACACGTCGTTAGAACAAATTCAGTCCCTTAAAAAGCAGAACATTATTTAATTCAGTTGGATATATCGACCAGACCATCATATATGAGTACAAGCAGTTCTTCATGAAAGTATCCCTTTTACAGAAGAAAAAATGTTCACTGTTTAAAAATATGTTAGTATTAAATGCCAAAATTCTAAGCAAAAACTTGCAAAGACACAAGTAATGTATTTCGAAGGGTTCAATGTGGACAGCATCCAGCTGCTGAAATGATTTTGTGAAAGTCTACTGTAAAATCGTTACACCTCTTTACTTCTGCGAAAAGGAGTTAAGACTGGGACTCCTTTTGTATTTTTCTAGATGGGTGGAAACAAAAAGGCATATAGACCAATTCTAATGTGGCGGTGAATATTTTGAAGCAACGTTCTTCTGTAGAAGTAAACATACTTCGCTGGAACATATGTTGCACCGATTCACTAAGGCTTGGATAGTGGCGAATCGAATCCACAACTAGCAAAAATTAAGTAGACAAACATTAACAAACAAAAATAGAAGAAAAGGAGGTTCTGCGACTTAAGGGGCTATACCAGTGTGACGCTTTCAAAAAAAAAAATTTTTTATTTGGTATTTCGATAACTTATATTTCCATAAATATCATGTGAAATTAGGAAGGTCGTATCTTAAATAGTTTTTAGATGGCAGCGTTTTAAAGAGCGACCGATCGGAGGTGCAAACATATACATATGTATAAGTGAAACTTTAAACGCGTTTTTCTCGAAACGACATTTTTCAAAATTGCTGGCAACGAGAAATTGACCGATCGACTTCAAATTAAAACTAGGTACAGTTGAATACATTTGCTATACAATGGATTAAGATCTTTTTGATTGGTTGAAAATTGTCAATTTGACATTTTTTTTTTTTTCAAAACTACGTAATTTTGTTAATTTTTGATATTTTTCAAAGATCGTAGGTCGTTGTTTAGGAAATATTTCTAAGTTTAATAAACTTTTCAAATTTTTTTGTTTGACCTACTCATTCGGCCGGAATCATGCCAGCAGTTGGGCCACTTTTTGTTTTTTTGGCACCTAAGAAGACAGCCCATAACTCCGTTATTTTTCAACATTTTTGTAAAAAGAAATCTTAAAATATAGCTGAAGATATACTTTGTTACGTTGAAAGTAGTTCAAAATATTCAATAGCGTATTTTCTTTTATAAAAATTCACGAAAATCCCCGTATTTTTCATGCGTCACACTGGTATAGCCCTTTAAATGAGGTATTCACAAACTCCATTTCAAACTTTTAGTTAGTTACATTTTAGATATTTTAATAAGGGAGAGAAGCTCAAAGATAACGTGGAGAAACTCTTCCTAGTTTTTGGGTATTTCTAAGACCACTGGTGCTGGAGCACAATGTAGCGCACCCGCTTTTAGGCATCCAGTAAATTTAGAGTTGCTGACTTATTTCTCCATTTTACAGTCAACGCACCATTCACCACTGAAACAAATTAGATTACCAAACTGCATACACTTGGTTCTCACGAACTCTCTACAAGGTGCAACAGAAAAGTATATTAAAATTCAACACACTATTATCGAATATTTTAACACAACTTGTAGAAGATGCTTAAATGTGACATACAAGTGCTGCGCCTGCACACCTTTACATCTTCAAGGAATATGCAAGAAACAACAAGAGCAAGAAAACATGATTTCCGCTTTTCTATAAACTCTGAAAGCTAATATTTTCAATGTCAACGTCAAATATCAGTACTTAAGGAAATCCACATAAACCAGCAGCATCAGCAGCGTGCAAACAGGCATATTAGTAAGCATATGGCAAATGCGCGTGCGCACATGCGCATGTGCGGAACGCACTTCAAATTACTCATAGTTCCATCCATCCACCCATCAGCAGCGGCGAACGAACGTAAGGCCAACCGGTCGACCGGCTATGCGCCCAACCAAGCATTAGAGCCGACAATCTGCGCAACGCATATGTCCATTTGTTCAATTCACCCATTCATCCATCTAGCCATCCGGCATGTGCACACGCGCAAGCACTCATACACATCAATCCCATCCCAACCCATCTCCATCCAATTCCGCAATTGCATCACAACCAATCCCTGGCCACATCTGATTCCATTCAGTCCTGCGACGTAACAGCGCTTAACTGAGTTCATACTTGCTCGGCATGTGTAGGCATTCCAATGAACTAAGCGCCGAACCAGCCGACCAAGCAACCAAGCGGCTAACCAAATAGCCAGCTTAGTAATCTACCCATACGCGCGAAACCGACCAACGTGGTCTTCAAGCATATAATATACTACGCCATGGACTACGTCTATCTGTTCGCCTCTTAGCTTGTTGTGCTCGTAAGCTGCATGCAGCGATGCGTCCACTCGTCGTCCATTTGTATCTATTGCTTGAAATCTTCACTCCTGCTGCGCTCAATTCTGCGAAGTTCAAAACGGCGACTTGTACTTGGTCATATGACATACAAGCGTCGTTATATAAGCATACATACATAAAGTGTATGTTCGTATGCATGATCAAGTGTTTATATATATGTATATGTATATATACAATGTATATATGCTGCTGCTGTCGATCCTCTAATATTGTATCCATGACTTGCGTCATGTCTACTTTGTCGGACGCTCTGCGCTTCACTCTGCCTCTTCCACACACACTTGTGCTCGCCTGTCCCTCCCAAAAACACCTTTTGCAGTATTCCGAAAGCTTGGCAGAGTTGGCGTCTTTTTGTCAGTTGTAGTGATTTCCCATATTTACTGTCAACTAGACAAATGCCAAGCATAACTCATGTGCCGATTTGTAGTTTTTCAAGTATACGTCCGTATGTATAAATACCATACCGGCACGAACGCCACACATATTATATTGATGTGTGAGACAATTCTTACTATGCGTTAACTCGACATTTGCATAAGTTTATTACCACAAAAAATGGTGCATAAATGATCGCTCCCACACAGCCTTTTATTTTTTGCCTGTTTTCAAATTAACTGTACTTTGCAATTCCAAAAACTCAAGTTTGTGATAATATATAGATATGTGCACTCACATATGCGATTTCAGAGATTTCCGACCATACCATGTAAAAAAGTATAATGCGTTTTTAATGAAAATGCAATGTTATTGTAAGGAAATGGTTACAAAGGAATTATTCGAAATATTGCCGATCGCCAGTTACAACTTCTTCCCTTCGGTGCGGCAAAGCTCGTATACAATTACGGTAAAACTGTTCATCTTGTGATTCTATCCAAAAATCAAGCCATTTTTCAACGTCGTCTTGTGAGTGGAACTACTCCTGAGCCAAGCCATGATGACACGGAACAAATAATAATCGGTTGGTGCAATATCTGGTGGCGGACAGTACCACCGTAAAATATTTTTTCCCGATGTGCATCAGCCGCTGATTTTTTTTACTGAAAGAAGGTAATCAACACTTCCCGTAATGACGATTGTTGCAAAAAATTTGACATACTCAGACAACCAAAAGTATATGACACATAAAGAAAGTCACTAATGTGGAAACGAAGTTTCTTTCTTAAATAACCTAATAACCACAAGTTCTCAAACATCTTGGCTCGGACCGAAACAGTTATACAAAATATGTTATATAATATAAAACAATCGGCAAAGGGTTCTAGTGTAAATGTCAACCAGAGGATCGGTATCAAAGCAATTTTATATCTGCATATTAGGGCGGGTCGATTTAAAAATCGCCCATTGCTCTATGAAAATCATATTCTAGGGATCAAAATAAGAATCTTTGCCGAAGGAACCATACCTCTAAAACGAATTTGGGTCGAACTTTTGGGTAGGGGCAAATTTTGAAAAATCTCACTTTGACCCATTTAGAGTGCTCCAATCGGGTCCAAATGTATGACCGACCCCCACTAACTTTGGACCGGCCGATCCACCCATGCCAGTGGCACACCCCCTGGAACTCCCCTGGGGGGTTCCCAATACAATCATTTCAAAAAATCACCATTTTTGCCCTTTACATGAAAAAATCAGCTAAATGGCTATGTTTTTTCTTTATTTTTATTTATTTATTTGTAATAATATCTATTTTTTCTCTTAAGAAATTTATTTAGTCAGAACATATGTAAATGAAAATATTAATATAAGTGAGTTATAGAAAAGAAAATAAAAAAAATTATTGTTTGAAGTCTTTTTTACTTTCCAGTCTGGGCAATTTCGCACGGCTCTCTAATGTCGTCGCCATAACAGCCTCTACATTTTCCGGTATAACCCGTTTGGAAACGATAGCTAGCAATTGAACATGTCGTTCCGTTCCTTGTATGTGTGATGGAATTTTTGGATCATTAAACGGTGGATCATCTTGATTTAAATATTCTTTCAATGTATCGTACGGAATGCTTATATCGTTCAAATTGATCATTTCCGTATAACTTGTGCAATTAAAGTTTATATCTGGTTTTTTACAAATTCTAAGTTCCATTGGCTCGTCAACATCGGTTCGATAGCGTAGAATTTTCTTGATGGCACAGTCGCGCTTTTCTTTCCTATCATCAAACAACATTGATAACAAGATATTTTCCGAATGCGCATAATATGAATTATCATTAATTACTTGATTGACAATTTTGCGTAAGCGAGGTTCTAGAAATCGTGACCAACCAATGAACTTGAAAAATAATTCACTGCCGTACACGACTTCCTGTAATACTTGATATTGAAGTACATTGGCACATAACATTTAATTATAAATTCAACCAGAATTCTTAAATTTGCATCTGGATTTTCCGTTGTCACATATAATCGCAATAATCTAGCGGCCTTGGTGAGCCACTGAGAATGTACAATTCTCCCTGGTTTGATGTTAGCCAGATCCACCGGAACCACGCCGCTAGAAATTGCATGAGCCATGTTGTATAAGTACTTCGAATCGGTGGAAAATTCTTTTTTTTTTTGGAGCAGAGGGCATATTTTTCAACTCAATTTTCTGGAAGCCGTCCACCACCTAAAAATATATAATAATAAAATAATTAGAAATGGTTGACAATTATAATAAATGAGTGATAGCAATAACTTTCCGGAAGAGTTTCACAAGTTTCGATTTGACGGCTCAGTTTTCCGGTTGCAGATCTTGGTCCAGTGCTGGTTGATTTATCCAAAGCTTCAAACAAATACCGAAACGGAAGTTCGTTGAAGTGTAGAAGGCAAACAAACCAATGCAATGGTCTTTTAAACAGCAATTCGAATCGTCGTATAATTCCACCGTGTGGGCCAGTGTTTGTTGGCTCACCGTCAGTGCATATTCCAATTAATGTATCCGGTGATATATTTTTATCGTTGAAAAAACCATTTAATTTGGTTGTTTTGTATTCAGCGGTTTCTTGTTCCAGTCTTACGTAACCAACCAATTCAGAATTGGGTTCTCTCAAAATAACAATATGAGGTTCTTTTACCATCCTAGTATAATACTTCTCATCAATTTTATCTATCGTTAAAGTATCATCTTTTCTGCCATCGAATGAAAACGCTAACAAATTGGTATCATCTAACCGATTGCGAAGCATTTCTTGTCTGCATTTCTCTTTTTCTCTGCGAACTTTCGATTTATCCATGATAAGAGGTTTCTCATGCTTATATTTAATTTAAAATCTTGCAAAAGAGCGGTTCCCAATGCTGATGGTACTCTGTCAGGCACACCAAATCTGTCACATACCAAGGCAAAGTTAAAACAATCGTATCTCTCTGTGTATTGCGAACTTGTGCTTCTATCCATATCTTCTTGAACCGGTGGCGGTGTGTATGTTGAATCATCGGGATCTTGGTATGTTGGCATTGATGACATAGACGTTGCTCCTTGCTCTTCAGTTTCCATCATAAATGCATTCATTGTTAGTCTTCTCTGATTATGTTGATCGTGCATGAACTCTTTGAGGCGTTCGGGAACCCAGCCGCATGCACATGGAGCTGCCTTCAAATCGCATTTACATGTTCCAATGTAAAAAATTGTTTCCAGAGATTTCTCTTGATTTGCTATTGATACTAGTCAAGCAATTTATTCAATTTATTACATACACTTTTTTTCAGCATTATTTCCATACCAAGTTTTTCCCAAATTCCAATCAACTTATCTTGTACTTGAATAGTGAATGATTTATGGGAAAACTTTTTTTGTTCTGTTTTAGCACGTTCGCTTAAGTAAAAATAATATCTCAAGATACCCAGATGGATTGGTAAATTAAGATCAGTCAAATCAGTAGGCACACCAAAAACAGTAACATCATGCTTGGGTTTATGATAGTTGTTGATGTAGTTGCTTCATCTTGCGGTGTAGAGGATGGTGGATTGATTGTAAAGTTTTTGATTTGGAATGGTCACTTCACTTATTATTTTTTTTGAAATACCATGGTGGTTATAGCTTTAGTTCTCCTTACTTTCAGAGGTAATAAGAATGAAATGGTAATTTCAATTCTATTTCAAAATTTGCCCCTACCCAAAAGTTCGACCCAAATTGGGGGACATCAGAATTCGTTTCAGAGGTATGGTTCCTTCGGCAAAGTTTCTTATTTTGATCCCTAGAATATGACTTTCATAGAGCAATGGGCGATTTTTTTGCCTCCCCACAAATCGACCCGGCCTACTGCATATACTTCAATATGGTATATTCGGCATAAAGTTTAGTTAAAAGATGAAACCAATCAGGCAGAACTTTGAAAATCCTGATATTAGTTATTTATAGTATTAGGCACAAAAATATACTGTTATGAGAAAAACATATTGACCGATAAAAGCCGCATAAAGTTACTTGGAAGTTGGGTAGCTAAGGGCATGAACAGTTTTGGTTGGATTTGGACAATTTTTAATGATAAGGTGGCATACTTTAAAAGAATTATTATTGCAAAATTATATCCCATTATATTAATTACTTCTTGATTTGTGTTCTGAAAAGTCAAAGAATCAAATGGAATTTAAAATTGTGTTATATGGGAAGTAGGCATGGTTGTAGTCCGATTTCGCTCATTTTCGTACTGTGACATAGGAAATTGAGTGGCGGTGCCACCCCCATCCTACAATTTTCATACCGGCTCCCATAAATTACTCTCATAGCATTTTGGTGATAAAATTTAATGTCTCTGGCGTTATTAGGTATTGATCTATTGCGCTTTTAGTGGTTTTGAATAGTACCGTTATATGGGGAGTATCTGGGGTTATCTTCCGATTGCATCCATCACATCGTTGGTAGGAGTTCTTATAATATTCGAGATTAGCAAATTTGGTTATTGTAGCTGTTGTGGTTTATGAGATATGTACATTAAAGTTATTAGAGTGCGAGGCCCACTATTTTTCGCCCTTGGATGCACCTTTCTACTGCGATCTTCTGTGCCAAAAATTACACTTGGAAAACCAATGACGTTATTGTATAGTCGCCGAAGATGGTGACACCAACCAATTGACATATTAAAGTAGATAGAGGAATACTGGGTATCTCTATATCGTGAACACGCTGCCAATTGTCGCTTGTAACATCTTTAAATAGTCAGTTTTGGTCTTAGCAATAATTGTAGAATCAAAAAAAGAATGAAAAGAGTTTTTAGCCATCTGACCCCCGTGCTCATTTTGATTTTCAATTAAGATTTGCATGTATTTAGAAGCAACTGCTGGAATTACCTGCAATCAAATCACAAACAAATTGTTAGGCAGTCATAAACATGCCGAGCCTTTTCTTAACTGAAAACATTTTCAATTTAATCGGATTATTCCCGTAATTTGTAAAGAACTCTAATAACAAATTATGTAATATTTCAATAAAATTTCAATATCAAAACAACCATTTTAAAGTCACCAAACACTACGAGTATACACTGCGCATCATCAGGTTAGCACATACCCTCGTGTAAGTGCTTTAGGTTCGAAACATAAAGCGCTAATGTTTTTAAAATTAATAAAAATTATTTTTGTTTATGACCCATTCAATTCCGCGTTAAATAAAACAAAAAATACTGTTTTTTTATTTTTGTAATATATTTTTTTGTTTTTTTTCGAAAAATAACATAAAAATTAACAATTCAAATTTGGTCATCAGGTTAGCACACATCATTTTTTTTCATTGTTGAAAAGTTTTTTAACCATGAAATTTTTTATAAAGTGTTACATATAGTAATTTTAACATTTTTATACAAAAATTAATAATGTGTATATCCTCCCTTGTTGAGAATTACCTCATAGAATCGATTGGGAAGCGATTCATATGATTTTCCAATATAATTAAGTGAAATGGTGGACCAAGCGTCCTTGATGCCTTCAATTAGCTCCTCTTTGTTGGAATATTGTTTCCCAGACTCGTAAACTTTACGAGCCAGCCATCCCCATACGTAATATTGATTTCGGGTGAATAAGGCGGCCACTGCATTAGACGGACATTTTGGTCCTCAATCCATGACTTAACCACCCGGGCAGTGTGGAGCGGGGCATTGTCGTGTTGGAAAGTCCACGGCAGATCTCCGAACACGTTTTGGAAATGGGGAAAAGCTATTTCAAGTACGTTTTTGTAAGCGTTTGCATTCATATTTGTAGTTAAAAACTATAACTCGCACGTACCGTAATAGGAGATGGCGCCCCACACCATCACACCCCCCACCCTACTATGAAGGCGATCCAACTGGTGTTCCTCTTTGCGAAGATTATGGAAGAAATAGTTGTATCCGTCCGGACCTTCCAAATTAGTTTTTTTTTCATCCGAGAAGACAACGTAGTGCCAATCAGAATTCCATGTCATGTGCTTCCTCGCAAAATTTAAGCGCACTTCCTTTCTAGCAACGTTTAGTGGGAGTTTTTCTTTAATTTCAGTTTTTTAAATGTGGAGCACTACGTATCACTCTTTGAATTGTAGATAAGCTCGCTTTAACATTAGCATTTGCCCTAATCTTTGCGGTCGAGGCGTGAGAATTTGAGGATTCTCTCAAAATTGCTTTCTTGTCAGCAGCGGAAATCACTCTATTATTCCCTTCTTTGTTATTTTTGCCATAACTCAACTTATTGCTGAGGAATGCTGATATAACTTTACGACTTCTGCCCATTTTTTGGATATTGAACTTATTGACATCCCTGCTTCCTTCATGGCTTCAATTTTGGATCTCTCCTCAACAGATAGCAATTTTCCTTTACCCATATTAAAGCGAATAGCTCACTTTAGCAGTACAAAAAAATTGGTTGCAATACGCATTCAACTGTTGAAGATAAACTGAAAAGAATTTGCATGTGCTAACCTGATGACGCAAAACTACAACACTTCTCCATCAAAAATAATAGAAAATAGCAAAAACCAAATAACGGGATCTTTCTTTCACATGTTCTCTTTCCCAGTGATGGTGTATACGAAGATCAGAAAAATAGAGTAAAATAATTTTGCTGCATCTTAACAAAAACAACTACAATAGCAATTATATAAAGCTGATAGGGGGTGTGCTAACCTGATGATGCGCAGTGTATAAAACTTCTGTCACATATATTATGTACTACAGGTGTTCTTAAATGAGATCTGCTGGTCAGGCAATAATATCTTTCCTAATCCGATTTGGTCTTCAATTGTTCCCAGTGTAATATTCTTATCATAAAAGAATGATAAAAAAGCGTTATTCACTGTTTGACCTCCTTAATTTTTGCGATAATACACCCAATAAATAGAAGGTCAAGAGTTATCACGTGGGAGAGCCGAAATTTGAAAATTAAAAAAAAGTTCAATTCTTCTTGACAGAGTGTTTTATGGACTCTGATTGGTTCAGAATCGAGGAACACCTACAAAATATTATGATCCAAAAACCGTGGTTCGACTAACAACAAAAACTTTTATATTCTCGAGTTGAATATTATTAGAAGAAGGATCAAAGTATGCTAAAGTTATACATATATTCATACGCACTTTCGTATACCATATGTAAGGTCATAATTGCACACACTCACAACAATCAAGCGCCTTTGAAATCGAGATTGAAGTCGCCCTTTGCCAGAATATTCACGCAGTGACAACATGCCAGCTCAAGGTCTGTGGAGCAGAGAAATATGGTTTTCACTTTTAAACGCTGCAACCCACACCCACTATAGGTCAATGCTGGTCAGGCGGAAATAAAAGCTAAACAAAGACGTTATCCCTAAGAGAATTAAGTGAAATGCATTTACGAGTTGTTTCACTTTCCCAAGCTAACTGATACCCAACTTTGGCCTACTCAGCCATGCACTATTAAATACAATTTCACACCAATGTCAGTCCATGCGAGTATTGTGGAGGCTTATGGAAATTTTTAGACCAGTGAAGAGGGAGAGTGTGTCATTACAAAGCAGCGGAATGGATAGCGGACTGGATGCGTTGATTTTACGATGCCATAAAAGTGCAAGGCGTCCGCAATGTACAAAAATGCAAATCCAAACACACCCAAAGTAAAATAGTTAAAGCAGCGCGCCTGAGTACAAGTCTACATATGTGCCCTTAAAATGAAATAACATAAAACTGAAAGCGGACAAGCCTTGGGCGATACCCCAAAATTATAATTTCATTTTTGCATACACTAGGGAACAGTAAAAAGTTTACGGTTCGTTGAAAGCCCTTTTTTATAATCTCGCAACAAAGTTGCTAATAGTTTTGTTCACATAACGGTTGTTTGTAAGTCCTAAAACTAAAAGAGTCAGATATAGGGTTATATATACCAAAGTGATCAGGGTGGCGAGTAGAGTTGAAATCCGGATGTCTGTCTGTCCGTCTGTCCGTCCGAAGATGGGCTAAATCGGCCCACTGCCACTCCCACAAAATGGCGAAAACCGAAAACTTATACAGTGTCATAACTAAGCCATAAATAAAGATATTAAAGTGAAATTTGGCACAAAGGATCGCATTAGGGAGAGGCATATTTGGACGTAATTTTTTTGGAAAAGTGAGCGTGGTCCCGCCCCCTACTATGTTTTTCATACATATCTCGGAAACTACTATAGCTATGTCAACCAAACTCTACAGAGTGATTTCCTTCAGGCGTTTCCATATACAGTTCAAAAATGGAGAAAATCGAATAATAACCACTGCCACCTCCCATACAAAGATTATGTTGAAAATCACTACAAGTGCGTTAACCGACTAACAAAAAACGTCAGAAACACTAAATTTTACGGAAGAAGTGGCAGAAGGAAGCTGCACCCAGATTTTCTTTAAAAATTGAAAATGGGCGTGGCGTCGCCCACTTATGGACCAAAAACCATATCTCAGGAACTACTAATCTAATTAATTTTACAGCAAAATAAAAAAAATATGTAAATGACGGATAATGAAATCTCGATTATCACTTTATCATGCGAGAGTATAAAATGTTCCTTGACACCCGAACTTAGCCCTTCCTTACTTGTTTTGTTATGATATTACCATAGAAAAGCCATAGAGCTTCGAAGGAAATATTTCAATTTGGAAAATTAAAACAAATTTAGAATTTTAATAATAGTTAGTTCATAAGTTGACAATTCAAATTTTTGCTTACAGAAATATTATGTTAGGAATAATATAAAATAATATATCTGAAAAAATATTATTGATTTTCAAAATAGTGGCCAGTGTTTTAGAAACTTTAATTAGAATTTGAAAAAAATGAAATGAAAATTTTATTTTGAAAATCAATAATATTTTTTCAGATATATTATTTTTTATAACATATCATATTATATTTATAATTTATTATTTGGTATTTTTTTTCTTCACGAGAAGGAGCAAACAATTTTATGTTCGAAAAAAATGATTGATTTTCAAACATTTGCTAATTTCCAATTTCATAAATCTCTCTCCTTTGCACACACCAACCACTTTCCGAGCTCTTAGCAAATTTCGGTTACTATTATCCTTTTGATTACAGCGATTTTGTTGCCAAGATATAAGATCGACTTTGTGCTCAAAATTCATAACACTACAATAATTTTGTAAAATTTTTTAACTTTATTTTTAAAACTTTATTTTCCTTTTACATTACAAAAGTCAGAAAACACGAACAAACTTACAGAGAGCCAAATGCCGAAAACATACACATACATAGTTTACATTGAAATTGCATGAAAAATTTGTGGACATATTGGCTACAAATGTATACGCGAGTTATCTGCAATTTAAAACTTTTTCTGAGCATAAGGAACGAATAAAAATCTGTAGAGCGGAGATTGAACCCGATATCCATAGAAAACTAGTTGAAACAATGCCCAGAATTTCCAAGCTCATAACAATCAAAGAAATTGAAAACAGTTATTAAACTGCTATTTACCAAAAATGTACATTTCCACTCTTATTATTTACAAAAGGTCATATGCGTTTCTTCAAATGTCTATGACTGTATATCTCTTAGTCGTACGGTTAAGACTGTGTAAGTATACATAACTAACGAAAACATATAAAATATGTAGTTATACATATGTAGCTAACAGAAAAATATTTTAAAATATTTTCAAAATTCTCAACTTTCGCGTAGTGTACTCATTTAAATATCTGTTTACGAAAAAATATATGAAACTACACAAACCGATATCGGAAAGGCAATGGAAATGAAAATTGAAATGAAATTGTAAATCGAAAACGAAATTGAAACTAAAGCCGAGCGATAAAACAAAACTGAAATTGAAATCGAGTTGGCGAAATGGGCAGGTGAGGTAGGTAAGCAGACGGTCGTCAGGCAGGTGAGGCCAACGCGGCATGTTGGCGAGTGGTTTGTGGCCCCGCAGCCACAATGCAGCAAAAGTGCGATATAATCTCGGTGGCAAGGAAATGTATAGGAAAACAAAGACTCCACAAATCACTTGCTACGTCTGGCAAATATACGTGCAACTATATACATATGTACACATGTGTATATATACAGACGCTTGTAGACGCAACAAATATTCGACATGTGGCTTCGATTGCCCACAACAAATTGTTGTAGGAGTTACGCGCACAACAACGATGGCAGCCACAGCAATTGCCGTCTTACTCCGCACCTACACACTGGATTACTATTTCGACGACGAGCGACGCAGCGCATGCGCAGGTTTCACACGTCCCATTGTGGTTTCACCCGAAACCAAATTACAGCAACAAAAAAATGATAGCGACATAATGGAAATTAGAAATGAAAACGAAAGATGGTAAATGAAAAAGTGAATTTGACTAATCAAGCTGCTAATGCTGGTTAATAACTGGTTATCAAAAACGATCTACAAAAACAATAACAACAAACAAAAAGCAATGAGTACTGCATGCAAACATACAAACATCCATCGCAGCCGTCAATCAACAATTTGTGAATTTTTAGTGAAAGTAAATAACAAAGTGATTAAATTAAAGCAGTATTCAGCAATCAACCCCACATGTGGCCAACACAGCTGCGCGTCTTAATGCATCACTGCCAGGGGAAAGACAAAATGTTTCCGAACACACTGTCTAAGACAAATCACTGGCGTTAGCCCGTGGCATCCCATCACAGGCGACGCGTTTGCGCACAATTTTAGCAGCCGCTGGCTGATGAAATCTCCCACCTCCCATTTCCCGACATTCGCGTTCTGTAATATATTTATTAGCTTAAAGCAAAAACAACAACAAAGACAGTTTGAGTTTAAAAAAGCAGCAAAATTTTTTAAATATTTTAGATACAACTTTATTATATGCTTATGTATAGATATTTGTTGTTGTTTTGTTCTTTTGTCAAATACAAAATGTATCCACATTTTCATGCTTTTTGTTGTTCTAGATTTTTGTTGCCGATACGCTAAGTCGGCGTCGACGCTTTCATTTTTTCGTTTTTCTTGGAAATTCCATAATTTGCTGTTTAGTATTCACTCGCCTGCCACAATTGCCACGTTGTGTTGCAGCAACACTTGTTGCATGATATTTGTGCCCAGTAGTAAATTCGGTGTTGTTTGTTTACCGTCAGGAGATGTCTGAGCTTAAACTCCGTTCTTTAACAGTAGTTGGCTTGGATTCAAAGTGTTGGAGTGTAGCGAATCGAACAACGACACCAACTGCGTTTTGACGCAAGCGCAATTACGCCGCCTTTTTTCGAGCAGTTCCCATGTCCTACATTTCCTAAAAACGTTATCTTTAAAAACTGAAAAACAATTTGCATTTGCACTTTTGACAGTAATTTATCATTTATGCCATTCTCAATGGCAAACTGGTCTAAAAGTTTTAAAAGAATTTTTGGTAGCATGATAGCGGTTACACCACTTTAATGAAACTAAGACTTCTTCGATCCAAAGATAGTGAACAGAGAAATTGTGAGTGGAAGAAACAAAATTTCCATTAAATTCGAAAGAACTGAATCTTACGAAAACGTTTCCTGCAATACCCGATGTAAGGGTAATCTGGTAGTGGAAAGGTTATCTATAATACATAAAAGTGATCTTTAACCAGATTTTGGGAACCAAAATGTAAGATTTCAAATTCATACAACGAGCCATCTCGTAAGGACGTTATATTTCTTCACTTCTGTAAAACGGACTTAAAACTGGAACAAAAATGTACCAGCAGGATACTTTAGAGGTGTGGTAAAGCAGTTTAGCAATACCATCTTTGAGAGACAATATAGGTTCTTTCAGCAAGATTTTGCTTTAGCACACAAAGCAAAAACCAATCAGCAGTGGCTTAAAAGTAATATTCCTGGTCTAAAGTCCAGATTTAAAACCATTGGTATACAGTTTGCTCCAGAGTTGGAGAAAATAGCCTGTTGAACAAGCTCCAGAAATTTGAAGAAAAACTGTGAAAGTGGTTGAAAAAATAAAATTTACTCCATTGACAAATGTATGTATCGGGTGGGAGAAATGTTTTAACACCTTGATGACTTACTCATATTTTAATTGAGATGGCTTTCTAAGGTTAAAGTTGATTGCACGGTAAAAGAGAGGGAACTTTCGAATTTCGGCTACACATTTCAATAAATAGTTTATGCGAAAAATGAAGCTTTACCGATTGGATTAATTAAAATTTGACCAAAAAGTATTCGATAAGCGTCTCTTAAATATTTATAAATTCAATAATTTAACTTGAGAAAGGTTCCTTCATTTCTTCAGTTAATGTATTTAATTGTATTATCAAATATGATTTAATGATTTTTTAAAGTGAATTAATTGCAATCATTTCCAGCAACGGAGCAAATAAGTTGTAAGACTTGGCTCATAATTTTAAATTCGTGATTTATTCTTCAAAATCTATATCGTCCCTCAAAGTTATCCTCCTTGGGCCCATTACACTTATGGCAACGTTTTTTCCAATCCTCGGAACGGTTGTTAAAGTCAATTTTAATGTCTCCAGTTGACTCAAAACGGTTTCCCCGGAGTGATCGTTGGAGTTCGTTGAATAGCCAGTTGTCACACGGAGCTAATTGAGGGGAATACGGTGGTTGTGGCACGATATTGGTTCAAAATTGGCGAACAACTCACGAAGAATCAATCCAGTAGGCGACGGTGCATTATCGTAGTGCAAAAACGAAGACTTATCAGCCCATAATTCTGGCCTTTTTTTCGGAATAGCTTCACGCATAACACGGAAATAGTATTCCTTGTTGACTGTGTGACTGGTCGGAATTGTTAATCGAAGAAAATTGTCAACATAACATTGACTTTTGACCTACTTTGACGTGTTTTTTTCGGCTTCGGCTCACCTTTGCCACGGAATTCGGTCGACTGATCATCTGTTTACAAGTCGTAAGCATAGATCCAAAACTCATCACCAGCAATAATACATTTTATGACATCCTAGTAGCATTGTTTCACAGAATTGTCTGCTAAATTTATTGGTTTTGGAACCAATCGTGCTTTCACATTTCTTACGCCCAAATGATCTTTCAAAATGGTTTCCAATGATCCTTACGATATTCCAACTATGCCAGTAAAATTTCTGACTCGGCGATTCTCAAGCAACAATTCTTTTATGTGAATTGACGTGTTGATCATCTATTGATGTTGATGGCCGTCCTGGACGTGGGTCGTCGTCAACGCGTCCTCGATCCTATTTGTATAAACTCAACAAACAATTAACAGCGAAGGCTTTTTCCAATATCCTGAACTGTTTGGACTATAAATATGATTCCCCGCACAAAATTTAATTTTCTTCTTCTTCTTTGTTCTTTAGTAAGACAAAAATTTAAATTTAAAATCTTACCTTTTTTTGCTCACAGTAGTATGTCTCGTAACAGAAACCGCTCGCATATAACCAGGTAGCCCCGATTCAATTAGAGGCAGGTCCAGGACTCCTCAAAATTTTTTGTTGCATTATTTCTGTCCCTATATTTGACTGTATCCGTTTCGTCGAATACTGGGTTCATAGCGCAATTGCTCCGCAGTTTCGCTCACTTGAGACAGCCACCTTATATAGCCAGCGCTCATACACACATCGACTTCGGCTGTTCACAAATGCATGTGATTGTATGTGAAAATATATGTTATCAAGCTTGCAGCAACAGCTGAATGTGGCTAATTAAGTTCTTGTGTGTATTTCTGCGCCTGCGTTGAATGCTGTTGCAACTAATTGTTGCCACAATTCACTCGCGTTTTTTTGCATTGCAACTGAACGCAACAAGAGGTATGTATATGCGTGTACCCGCAAATATTTATGTATGCGTGTATATGTCCGATTATAGCTATTTGAGTGCATAAGTCTAGTCAGCGGCAATCATTATAGAATAATTATGTAGTTTGTGTTATTATTGTTCGTAGTATTTGCTGTCGTTGTTGTTGTTGTTATTATTACTGTATTAATATAATACACACTCGTTTGACCACTGCCAACACCATCAACAGCTGTGTAGTGCCACAAAGTAAATAGTTATCCTGCATTGCGCAATACACTGCCGCCAAACTGGTCTTGCCTTATTCTAGGCAACAGCTGCTCCGCACCACCTCTCGCTCACGCAGTAGCTGTAGGCAATGCCGCTGCCGTTGCAACAGTGTCCGCGCCGTACTGGAATTGGCGTATTAAATTTCATAGATGATCTATGCATTCTTAAGCTTACGTTTAATTTTTCAACACCGCAGGTAATTTTCGCACATTTAAGTCGCGCATGCGCTCTCACGAGAACACTTGCACTTGCCCCGGCGCATTTGTGCGCGTATGCATCGCGACGCACATTCGCACATTTAGCAGATGCTACCGCTGATCAGCGTGTTGGCAGCGACGACATTATAGACTGCGCATAACGGCGTTGCATGTTGCCACAAACTGCCGTGGACTTATGGATGATTAATTGGTGGCATTTAATTGAATTCTTAGTGCTTGTGGAGAAGAACCGATAGAAAAACGAAAACTCTGATTGCTTATGAGTGGAATTTCTCACCTCGAGCATAATGAAAATATTCGAGAGGGACATTTGTTGCCTTTGTATAGTTGTATACAATATTTAGAATTTGGTTAAGAAGTTTTTTGAAATATTTATTATGCTGGAATAATGAAGACCAATGCCTCTGAAATAAGTTGACCGAAGGTTATCAGTATTTATTTTTCGAATTTTACAAGTTCATAAAGCAAATGTAGCAAGATATTTATCAATATTTATTCATTGAAAAGTTCGTTTTATATCAATAATACCAGAAACTTCTGGGTTAGAAATATCTCTTAAACCCGGCTTCGGAATCGCCAACTCCAAAACTATCAATCATCAGCACTGTTCGTGACAAAATACCTTTCTCGAGTACTGAAAGTATCAAAATATTCGAAAAAAAACATGCTGAAGGCAGGGAAAATTTTATTTTTGTTCGTCTAGAATCAACTGACATAATGACTCTTCTCCTTTAATGTCGACCGTCAAACATTGGTTTAACAAGTTTCAACGTAGCTTAACGACGGATTTTGACGAGTCACGCACAGGTGCTTCGAAAACGACTACCACGACATGGTATTTATTATAGAGATTTAGGCATCTTAGCATCGGTGGTTCAAAAAAGATAATTCACAATTTTTCTTTTGACAATTCAGATCTTATCAGACAGTTCCGTAAGTAATGTGCTTTGGAAGGGTCAAAGTCCAAAGAAACCATAGGAAATAACATCGAGTAGTTTTACAACCCCTAAACAAGAGACATTTAGCATCAATATTCCTTAGCTCACGGTTCACTTTTTATTATTCATGATGAACTTACTAAAATCTCTGAAGAACTCGTCAAAGTCTTTATGGTATTAAGTTAAAGTGGAATTGATTTGTCGAAACATACAATTTTCTTTATATTCCATTCATAAAGTGTATGAGCTGTGAGGAACAACTTGAGAAGAGGACACATTAAGTCATATCCGACAGATTGGGAAGAGTTAAGATCAATTTGTCCTTAGCAACTCAACGTTTATGGAGAACTTGATATATGGAGTCACGCGCAGTAACCGGCATTCATAATCCAAAGGGTACATCAAACACTATAAATCATGTGGATGTTCATAAATATTATTTCATATGTAAATACTCACGCAATTTATTATATATGTATGTGCTTACATTCCCTATAAAGTCTTACTTAACAACCGACAACACAGCTTCTTTACGTGAAATGTATAAATCAGAAACCGCGAAACATCAGCAAAAGTAACTAGCAAATCAACAAGTTCATCGACGACCTTAACCTTTGTTGTGTAGCCAAGATAGTCAAGATTTACAGCAGTCAACAAGGTATGGTATGTATATATGTATGTCAAGAGCGCGGGCGGAAAAACTGAAGTAAACATAAACTCGCATTATGCCTGGTCAATGGCTTACGGCGGCCGCGGAAGACATCTGAGCCTAACAACCCCATTCAAGTGCAATAAACCCTGTGAAAAGGTAACAATTTTCGACGCCTGACCACAGCTAACTACAATAAACGAAACGCAGACCGAACCGACCCGCAAACAACATGGAAATACACATAAATAACAACAACAGCAGAGTAAGATCACACTACGCACAACGTCGTGGCCTAGAAGAAGCAGAATAATCCGCAACTGACAGCGTGTTAATTTGGCGCAGCCAAAGAGCAATTGTGCGCACTCGTTGACCACAAAATTTAAGCCAATTCTAACCGGTCGGCCGGTTGATTGTGAGCTAAGCAGCGACAGAGGCAGGCATGTGTGCAGCAGCAACAGTAAGCAAATAATTCGCTGGCTCAGCTTTTCTGCTAAGCGCACTTCCAGAAGACACGCTCTCATACACTTACATACGCGTGGATAGATAACTCATGCGAATGCGATTCAGTATTGTGTCCGATAGGAGCACGTTTTTTCTTTTTGATAAATCCAAACAAATTATGAATCAGACCTTAAGTCGGCATCCAGAAGTGTGAGATAAGCTCAAATGGAGGCTGTTCATTTTGCAGAATTAAGCAAGCATATTCGGCCAGAGCACAATAGTAAATCAGAGCAATACGTATACATTATTATATATCCTTGCATTAGACTTAGACTTCTTCATTCTTTATATTATTGTGTAGTCGAAAAAGTCCTTTCGTGTTTCTAATCAAATTTCAACTTATTTTTTTATATTTATAATAATAAATAAATAAACAAATATGTACCATTTTGGTCGACCACTTTTTGCCATTTTTCCGTAAGAGACATTCTTAAATCAGTGTAAAACTTTCATCAGTGTAAATCGAAATTTCGATATTTCCAGAACGGAAGCGAGCGAACCATTGTCGTGCTACACGAACTGATGCAGCATCGCCTTCGTAACTTTCACAAATTTCATTGCGGGCTTGCGTGGAATTCTGCCTGCTCATTTTTGAACAGCTGTAACTTTTTTCAACTTCCCCGAATTTAATTTCTGCATTATATTGATCCATAAAAGAGGAAAGGAAAGTATTATACATACTTTTCTGGATTGTTGCTGCTGGCAAAATTAAGAAGCTTTTTATACTTAGTTGGCCTTGGTCCATACGAAGCCACTTTCAGAAGCGATTCAGTATGTTTTGTTTATAGTTATTAATATGGATTCAGAATATCTGGCTGATTAAAGCAGTATTTTTTAAGTCAAGAGTGAACTTAAAATAACACTTGTGAATTTTAAAACATCATCTTTCGTTTATTTATCTAATGTACATATATTTTAAAATATTCTCTTAAATTTAAAGTTGATCCGGCAAATACTTTCAAAGATATGAGCGTAATTTTAACTTGTTTTTAATTTCGTGCATTTGTGTTCCAACACTTTAATCTCAATTTTCCCGCGACGTTATTTTCTGAGTGGGGGGTTTTCCGAAAAGATTAAAAGGTTGGCCTGATTGAAAATTTTACACAACCGTTTGAGGCATATTTGTCGGGGAACAATCGAAGGAAGATTTTTGATAAAAACGTCAATTTTTCATCCACTCTGAGGTTTAAATTTGTTCACCAAAACTGCTTTATTTTGTCAGAAATCCAAATTGTTCAAATGCAAAATTTTGATTAGTCTTCCATTATTACCTGGTGTTAACTTTTTTTTGGTTTTTGGATATTATATCATTTTTGGGATCATGGAAATCCAAACATTTTCAAAAGGACCCACTGATTATTAAAGTACAATTAATTCTGTAAATGTGCATTATTATTATTTATCTATCTCATAAAATTTAAATAAAATCCTATTCAAAGCACTTTTTTCTGACTTTAAAATGGATCGGGTATATTAGTATATAAGAACTAAAATACCGTAATTTTTCAAACTAATGTATTTCCGTAGTGTAAAATCTAGCAAGCTTCTCTAGCGACAGCGGAACGCAGAAGTAGAACGCAAAAAATATATATGTATGTGGGATAAAGAAAGAGTGACGATGTAAAAATCAAAATCGAAATCGGAATGAAAATCAACAGCAGTGGCAGTCACATTTCTGCGGGCATTACGGTATGATGGATGCATAAAACAGCAACAAATAATTTGGAGAAATGTAAGTTTTCCTATGACCATGAGCAAAGTAGTCCGTATGTGCATATTTATTAAATAAAAAAAAAAAAAAATAGATAATTATATGTATTATAAATAACCCGATCTGTGTCCAGTATATTTAGTAGATGTTTGGCTTTACTTTTTTTGGCAAACCTGGCTAATTTTGATAAAGAAATTTACATTTTAAGAATATAATTTAAATAATTTTTTACTTCTGATTTCACTACTAAGTATTTGCGAGAAGTTGATATTAACCCACAATTCGCCACAATTTTTAACCTTCAATCAAATTGGTTTTTTTCTAATTGGAGTAGTTTTTTCATTGTATCCCTCTGTTTTTCTATTTGATATGATTTACTACAAATGGAAACAAAATAGAATATAGAACATAAATATCTTATGTTTTATTTATCAGCTCTCTGGAAGCATGGATTTGACTTTGGATTTCATAACGTGAATCCCGCTCGCTCCGAAAAATCACAAATAAAAACATACCTCCTAGCTCACACCACTTTAGCATAAGGACACTGTGCAACGAAGACAACCCCGATAGCTACTACATTCGTGCTGCATGTTGTTAATTTTGACCTCTCAATTCGGCCACAAATACGCAGCATGTTCAGGGTGCGCTCAGATTGCGTTCAGAGCTTGGCGTTTAACATCCGCGACTGTCAAGCTGATATTCGATTGTGCATATGTGTGTGTGAATATGAGAGATGCAAGCGTCCGTATTCTTATTGGAGTCGCTGATCTGCACACATGTTGCCTTTCGGTTCTTTTCCAATTTTATTGCTTCCCCCATTGCCGATTTCGCTTCAGTCAGTTGGTTGTTGCTGCGACTGTTTTTGTCGGTTTTCTTGCTGCTGTTGCTGCCCATTCAAATTAATCAGAATTAGGCAATTACAGAAATTACAAAAATTACATCGTAATTTTCTGGCTTTTCGTTTAAAATGCTTTTGAAATATTGCGAGCGCGTACATTTCGTTCCAGCAAAGACAATGCCACTAACAACAACCACTATAAGCTACCTATAATCACCGAAGGCATGTTTTAATGTTGTTGTTTGTTTTCGTTGCCTAAAAAAGCGAAGAAAACAATACAGAATATCCGCAAACGTTTACACTCTGACGCAAGGAGGCTTGATTAAAAGACGCGTCCGACAGTTGCCCCATAAGGACGATAAATATGTAAACGAGTAAACGAGCTCTAAACTCGAGCTTTATAAAATGCCTTACATATTCGTGTGCAGATGCTAGCATTAAAGGGTAAATAGTCTCCCAACTGATTGAGTGATTTTAGCCTTGAAGTTTACTTTTCTATTTTAGAAGCGAGTGAAATATACCTGCACTAAATTAAATACACTGTGCGCAAAGGTTATCAAAGATAAAGTGAGGTGAGTTCTCTTTGAGCTATGTACATACATGTAGGTTTATTGTTTATATAACAGATTTAGGTTTATTGTTTATATAATAATATGTTCATATAATAAATGTTGTTTTATTAATAGGTGTGGAACTTAGTGGGCACGTCTTTCACTTTTGGCTGTCGCTGTTCAACTACTTCTTTCCTTGCCGTTTTCTCTAATCCTCCTCTTCTTCTAATGCCCATTCACCAATAATTCCCACATACATTAAACCGTAAAGTATACTTCTGCAGTCTTTCCGGAAATTCGTCGACTAGTGTGGTGATACTATCAAATTACATAAACTTATGTTTTATACCTTAAAAGACGCCTTATAAAAGTATTTAGAAATAATCTTACCCGTGTTTTTAAGCTTAAGTCGGATCAAGTTTGTTACTTTATTTTTAATAGAAGCTATATTTTCGGTCACATCGCTGCAAGTTATTTGACGGACCGTCTCCTTATTTAAGATGCGTTTTTCATATCTGGTCATTTTAGGTGGATACATGGTGAGTATCATCAGCGCCTGATCCAAAAATTGTTTTTTTTTCTTCGAAATAATCGCTGTTAAAGTTGTAGTGCAGAGGCTATTTAACCTAATCGCTTCGAAATTATAGCCTATTCTGCAAGGTAAAATTATTTTTTCCAAAATTTTAACAAATAATTTTGTTTTAATTAACCTAAATTTACTTCAATCTAAACACAAAGTCATTGACTTTTTTATTAACCTAGGCTGGCTTTACCCCAAATAACTTTTGGGAATTAAAGCACAATAATACCGCATCAAGGGTTTTCAAATTTTAAGGATATAAGTAAATATAAACATATTTGAAGAACACAAAAATTGTTGGAAGAAGAAAATTAAAAATTTTTTAAGTCAGACCCATTTTCCGATGGTGCCAAAAATAAGGTGCTCCACTGTTGCATTGATTCCATCATTCTTCGCTGACGAAACCTAAAAAAAATGTGTAATTAAGGGTGTCTTTGGCACCAACACTTGGCTTGCAAGAAGAAATAAAACGAATATAACTTTATGTTATAGTCAAGAATTTAGCTTTATTATAAAGATAATATTTTAAAATTCTAATTAAGAGGCCTCATTTTCGACCACCTTTTGTAGCAATTATGACCGAATGTAACGCACCAAATACTCTCTTCCCTGACGTCAATTGTCTCGGGCTAAGACAACGAATTTACATAACCCCACAAAAAAGAAACAAGTCATTCACAATCAAATGCAAAAGAAATCCAGTATAAATCAAGTAACAGCTGTCAAAAAGATCAATTCCGACAAAAGTATTGCGTCATTAAAAACCACATGTCTAAAAGACCCCCGCAGAAAGCACAAAAGATATAGTCGACTAAAAATTATTAAAAATTTCCAAAGTTGAATTTTATCCAAAAATTTGTTCGTTTTTGACCTGCCAAAAAAATTATCGAAATTTGAAAAATGAAAAAGAAACAACAACCTCTAATGAGAAACCCCCCATTAGATGCCGATCCTGGAAAATAAGAATTACGATTTAAGGGCAAGCACCTGGAATGTACGGTACCTTATTTGGGAAGATATCGCTGTCCAGCTGGTTGATGTCTTCGTAAAAGTAAGAGCTGACATCACCGCCGTCAAAGAAGTGTGACGGGACAAGAACTGGGACAAGTAGGTCTTTGTGGCATTTACTGCAGAGGCCATATAAAGGAGCGCAAATTCGGTGTGGGATCCGTGGTTGTAAGAGACTCCGTCGCCGAGTTCTGGCATTCATCCCTGTTAATGAACGCCGCAATCCGCATCAAAGCGAAGTTCTTCAACATATCGCTGATTTGCGCATACGCCCCGGCGAAAGAGAAGGACGATCTGACCAAAGATGCCACCATGTCAAAATCGTACTTTGCATCTTTAACGCCAGGATAGGCAAAGAAGGTAATTTTGGCACAACGGTCGGTAAATTCAGCCTCCACGATGAAAGATCCCCAAATGGGTGGAGGCTGAAACATGGTTATCTCTAGTACTAGATTCAATCATATGAAAATTCGAGAAGCCACCAACCAGATCGATTATGTTGTTTCCAGTGTTTCAGATGTGCGGACCACTATCTTGTTGCAGCCAAGATATGCACCGACCACAGTGCAGCAAAAAAAACACGCAAGTCAAGAAACTCAAGGAAAGTTCGACGTCGAGAAGCTGCAATCACAACAGATAGCCGAACGGGTTTTTGCTCGACTTTCACTCCTGTGCTATCTGAGAGCACTCATCAGCAACTCGGTATAAGGGAACTGTGGGACGGCATTTCAAGCGCCTTACGTACAGCTGCAAACGAAACCGTTGGTTTTCGGAAAATGCGAAAGAATAGCTGGTACGATGGAGAGTGCCGTGTCGCAGTGGAGAGAAAGCAGACTGTCTACCACGCAACGTTACAATCGATAGGAGTAATACGATTTAATATTTTAGTATATTGTGTTTAAAGGTATAACATATCCAATACTGCAAAGACATAGAATTTTAAAAATCTACACTACAAGTCCCTTAAGCTATTCGAAATTTTAGATTTATTTAATGTGCAACGGTAATTGAACTCACGACTCATAGAAAATTAGTTACCCACCAAAGGTACTCTCGACTAAAACGTCGCCATTCTGACCAGTCTTCATTAAAAACGGTACATTGTTAGCGATTTCCGTTCGTTGTAGACGCTTACAATTTTGTTGTCAAATAAAAATGAAGAACGCAAATACAAATTATGATAACTCGAAGTAGCAATTCGTTTAATTGGCTAGGCGCTAAGTGGAGCGCGAGAAAAGAGGTCAGAAATGTACATGCTGAAGAAACAAGAATGATTAATTTTGTTCTTATTGTTGCAATCGGTGCCAACACAAATAGCGGTGGACGCGTCAACTCTGCACCAACAATTAACTGACTATAAATTCAGCAGTTAAATGCAAAGCGTAAACAAACTGCTTTACAACAGGAGCAGTACTGACTAAATGCAACAACAACAACAATTACAACTAGCCAAATCAAATGTTATCTGCGCATCTATGAAGTGTCAGAAATTAACAGGTAATTCGTAAAAATTGTTGCTAAGACTACATGCGGAGAGCACAGCAGCAACACAAACAACAACAACAGCAGCAATAGCAACGGCAACAGCGTGTGCGACAAGCAAGCGGGCTGCGGCAGTTGCACGGTGACAAGATACCGAACACTGGTACCTAATAGACACTTTGCGTGCCACTGCCTTACACCGCTTGGCGAACGCATATGGCGGCTACTGTAGCGGCAACTGTTGCTGTTGGCACTATTGTTCCACTGGATTTAGGCGACCAGCAGTGTATGCTTCTTGCTTTGCTTATTGGCTACCCATAATCGCACTTAATGCGGCATAAGCGTTTCACAATACCCAAAACCAATTTTCAATTCCCACACGCAGCCATTAACAGCGCGCACGCGCATACGACGCGCGCTACCTGCGCAACGCGCTCCAAACCGCTGTCAGTTCAGTGCAATTTCAATTGCATTTCGGATGTTGTTTGCTGCTTGTTGGTGCGAACCTTCTATTTTTGCATTTGTAGTATTAATTTCATAATGCCAATTAGGCGCTATGCAACACCCGCCCGACAAGGCGCGAAACAGCCGAAACGATCATCCATCGTCAGCGTACAGTCATTCCGTCGGCCAATCAAGCACCTGACTGACTGACGTTGCGCGGTAGACGCGACGCGCACAAATGCACACTTCCATTTAAATTATTTGACCGAGGTAAACATTCGATCGCCGCTGGGCGCCGTTAATGCCGCCACCACGGTTGCCATAAACGACGATGAGGCTGCTGGCGCACCGATACGTAGGCTGCTGCTACAACTTATTTCATTTTACTTCAAGCCATGTTTGGCATACTAGGTGCATTGGAGGTGACAAATGGTACTACTCAGCCAATTTTTGTTTTTGTTTATCACCGAAATAATAAAAAAGCGAATTTGTATGCAAATTGCTTATTAGCAGATAAAAGCGACCATAAGCAATTAGCGTAATTGATGGAAAATCAAAATATTGATTTTTCTTACTGCAAGTGTCATGATTTTCCTTTTTTGTTTTGCAAATTGGAACAAATTCGAAACACCAAGTGAAACCAAATGCTTCTCTACTTTCGAAGGGTGAGACCGTGCAACTCTATTGCGGTATGACTTGTCGCAGCTACAGTTAATAGGTTGGGTCAGATCCGTTTCAGATTATTGTCTTCTTTATAATGTGAAACAATTATATAAAATCCATAAATATTATTTTTCACATTATTTTAATCTCATTCTCAAAAAGTTCCCGTTAGATTTTGCCATGATTTTCGGAAATAATATATGAAGTGATTTAGTTCGTCAAGAAAAAACTAAGATTATTTGGTCCACTTGACTGCGAATAGATAAAATTTTTAAACTTAAGACAGTTGAGTTTACCTCAAAGTTTGAAACGTCAAAGACTCTAGGATCAACTTGAGAAGCTAAATCAATTTAGTCATTTTTATCCATTTGCCTGTCCGGACGTCTGTATAAACACGATCGACATCTCAAAAATGAGGGACTATATGTCAATCTAAAATTTTGCACACGTGCTTTTCTCCCCAAGAAGCTTTTTGTTTGTCCGAATTAGCGATAGGGGACTTTTATAGGATAAAGCTGCTACAAAAATAGGCTATCGAAATGAAGTTCTTGTGTGATTCTAGATTACTTTCGAAGGCAGCGCAACAGTCTCCGAACATCCTGCTGCCATTCAAACCTTCCAATTGAAATAAAGATAGATATCTTCATAAAATCCAGTAACTTTAATTCATCTTGAAGGTTGTTTATATCAAAACATGTGACTAGCGAAAACTAGCAAAACGATTTCCGTTGGATGCAAACCTTTTTAGCTTCGGAGCAACCGATGCTAACGCTTTTTCTTCTTTCAAATGTTGTTTAGTGTATGTTATATATCTTGGCTTCCATTGTGAGTTCGGATTGACCATGGTGTTAGAATGCTTTACCCCAAGAATTAGAGAAATCAGACATGTAGATTTACTGCCACAAAATTTCCTTGATGTTTATCTATTTTAAAAGTCACCAAAATCTTGGATTTTTTTTAAATTTTCTTGCCTTCGACGTCCTTTCGACCTGTTGATAACGTTTCCTTTTCCTTGTTTCCGGACATTCCTCGCTAAAATCCAATATTGCTTCAGTTACTTACAGATATAGTTTCATTTTGCATTACTCTCAGAGAGCAGATCTAAAATGTAAGTGACGTAGGTGCTACTTCTTGCAAACATTGCTCTATTTCGCACCTAGATGAAGTATATGCCGAAAGTTTCAACATAAAATCTAAACTTCCTGCCAGTGAGTCCAATATAACAGCGATGTAAAATTGACATTTGCAACTGTCCTTAACACTATAAAAATCTGCTGAAAAACTACAGCCAAACTTCCGAACTTTCAGCATATTTTTTCGATTTTGGCCTACGGAATTCACTTTCAATTTCACTGTTTATTGCTAATACCACCACCGACAACTGCCGATGCGGTATTCCAAGAAGTCATAATGAGAAATTGAAAACAAATTACAAGGATATTCGAATCGGCTGCAAACGAGTAGCAGCCGTATATTGGGAAAAGTCTACGGATATTGAATGATACATTGGCATACCGAATGTTGTCTACCGCTTGCCAAATGTCTGTGCACCTATGCGCTTCAACACGCCCGTTGATGAACTGACAGTGAGGCCCATTAAAAATTGCATGTTGAGCGGGCAAAAAGTCGTAAAATTATTTTATTATCTACATACGGTGGCGAACAATGGCCAGTCTGAGCCGCTGAATAAACGCACGGTTGGGACAGCTTGAGAAGCTTCGACGCGGAAAGCATAAGCAGTTGCTTGTGATGCGTCCAGCACCAAGCGTATAGACATATGGTTTTACGGTATGTATATGTTCGCCTTAAATGAATTTCCAGCAGGAATGTTGTCCAGCAGTTCCGCGCTTAGAAAGCTCTGAATATATATATCTTTCCCATATCGTAAGACATAATTCTTTCATCCATTAGATTGGTACTACGACCTCGTTCGCAGTTTTGAGGACTCCCTCATTTTACCTTATGGGTATATTACAAGCGTTAGTGAATTTGAATTGGTGAGCATAAGATGGACCAATGAGCTGTGCGAACTTATAACCATCCAATAGTCTCTTTAGAGGCCAATTCCACTCCTTCCTCTTAAAATATACAACTGAGATGTAACTATAAAAGCAACTGTTTTTTTACATTTTTTTAGAAATTTTTATTCTACAATAGAACTTTTTTCATATATCATGAGGTATGCATATCGTGGAGTGTATAAACAAATTTTTTCGGAAGTTTTTGATGACATCTGTAGGAGAAATGGCTGGATGAATGAGATGCGTTTTTTCACTGGCGGACACGATTTCTCATGTGTGGATCAACTGAAACACAAAAACCCAATTTATTCTTAAAATAGTACGTGAATGGTTATCGTCCCTACTAGAATCATAAAAAAATGTTGATAAATAAAAAAGTAATTAACTTTTTTTTTAATTTTCCCCATGTTTTTACATAAATTTTGTCATAACATTGTCAATAAATTATAAAAAATTATTAAGCAAATCGGTTGAATAGTTCGACCGGAATCGAGTTCGCCAGTTTAAAAAAAGTGTGTTTCGTGAAAAACGCGTTTAAAGTTTGAGGTGTGCACTCCGAGCGTTCCGAACGTCGAGGTATTATTATTTTTGGGCCTTTTTCGAAACCTTCCAATGGTAAAGTGGTTTCTACATTAATTCTAAGGGTATAAGGGACCAGAAAATCCAAAAAAAAAAAAAAATTTTGAAAGATTACCCTACTGACCCCTTAAAGAACTTACAATTACAAAAGCTTCTCAATGAAAGCTTTTATTGCCATAGACACATTTACATATGTTCATTTTCCTACAGGGTGTAGAAATCTTGTTTCACTTGCTAAGGACCAACTGTGTGGCAGATTACTATGGTGCGAGTAACTTATGAGCGTTTCGACATGCAGATATCATTTTTATTAGTTTTACGGCTAAAGCTCTAAGCCTTGGTGAAGTAATGATTTTAAAAAAGTAATATGCAATTCGCATTTCATTCGCAACAAAGCGTTAAATTGGACAAACATTTCTATTTGGTATAAAGGTTAGACTTATGTATTTCACGGGCCTCATTCTATATATTATCTGCGTAATTATCAAAACGCGATTCACACTAAGCTTTGGGAAATACATTGCGGCACAGTCTCAGTTAAAAAAAAAAGAGACAACGCTCACCAAGACGATTCGTTGGATGCCAATACTCCAGGTCTGAAACGCTTTTATGCGATACCTGCTACCAAATAGAAATATTCGAACTCTTATAGGGATATATAAGTTGACTATTTCATTCAATTTTTGGTTTTAGTATTACAATTCATGTAGGTATAATAACGCGAATTCCCATAGTGTCCCATAAAATTATCTTATTCTTATATTAGTACTAATAATTGAACTTAGTTAATAGGAAATTCATAAAAGAAGGGATTCTTCTAGAAAAAACGAAGTCTCTCAGCTGCTCCAACGCAAATAAATGTGTACATAATAACTTCAACTTTTTTAAAACTTTTACTAACACATGAACTAGTACGATTAGGAAATATAGATGATAATTTCATTTAAAAGAACAATTGAGGAAATCATTCATATGGAGAGGGCCAAACATAGCCCATTACGATACAAAAGAATCAAGAATCCTAAGAATTGTACGCACATTGAATTTACTTTGTACTAGATACTCGTTCTTCGTGGAAGTTTTTTAAATTTTTCATTCAATAACTATTTAAAAAAAAAAACCGGGAGAAAATGATCTTGCTTTCAATTTGAAACTACAACAAAACCTTTGATGGAACTTTCTGAGAATTTGTTGATGTGTATTTAAATTTTAAATAATACATTGAGGATTATGGGTGAACGTAACTTCTTCATTTGTTTTCACAGGAACGGGCACCTGCTTTTTGCTCAAAATTTCCAGAGAAGAATGGATCAGCTTAACTTTTCTTTATTTTGACAGAATTATTTTTATCAATGTAAATTGTATATTATATATTCATTTTTGCTTAGGCAAATTTACTGATACTTATAATGTGACAAGAAAGTACCCAGAGTTTGTAAATAAAATGCAAAATATTTAACTATTTATCAATATTTATTGTTTCGCTTCCAAAATAATCCCCTGTAATACACGTATTTCAACGATTTTTCTAGTCAGCTCCTTCAGGGAATTTTGTTTTATCTCTGCTATGGACTGAAAACGGGTTCCACCAAGCGGAAATTTAAGTTCTTCTTCTTCTTAATTGGCGTAGACACCGCTTACGCGATTATAGCCGAGTTAACAACAGCGCGCCAGTCGTTTCTTCTTTTCGCTACGTGGCGCCAATTGGATATTCCAAGCGAAGCCAGGTCCTTCTCCACTTGGTCCTTCCAATGGAGTGGAGGTCTTCCTCTTCCTCTGCTTCCCCCGGCGGGTACTGCGTCGAATACTTTCTGAGCTGGAGTGTTTTCATCCATCCGGACAACATGACCTAGCCAGCGTAGCCGCTGTCTTTTAATTCGCTGAACTATGTCAATGTCGTCGTATATCTCGTACAGCTCATCGTTCCATCGGATACGATATTCGCCGTGGCCAATGCGCAAAGGACCATAAATCTTTCGCAGAATTTTTCTCTCGAAAACTCGTAACGTCGACTCATCGGTTGCTGTCATCGCCCAAGCCTCTGCACCATATAGCAGGACGGGTATTATGAGCGACTTATAGAGTTTAGCTTTTGTTCGTCGAGAGAGGACTTTACTTTTCAATTGCCTACTCAGTCCGAAGTAGCACCTGTTGGCAAGAGCAATCCTGCGTTGGATTTCCAGGCTGACATTATTAGTGGTGTTAATGCTGGTTCCTAAATAGACAAAATTATCTACAACTTCAAAGTTATGACTGTCAACAGTGACGTGAGAGCCAAGTCGCGAGTGCGACGACTGTTTGTTTGATGACAGGAGATATATCGTTTTGCCCTCGTTCACTACCAGACCCATTTTCTGTGCTTCCTTGTCCAGCCTAGAGAAAGCAGAACTAACGGCGCGGGTGTTGAGGCCGATGATATCAATATCGTCGGCATCGGAAATTTAAGTTAGCGGAACAAAAACAAATCACACGGAATCAAATCTGATGAATGCGGTGGTTGATCGATGGTATTCATTGCGGTTTTGGCTTTAAATTCAATCACAATCGTGGGTCGATGCGATGGTCCATTATCAAATTCAAAATGCACCAAGCCACGAGTCTCAAAAAAAAAACAATGATAATCACCTTGATATATCAGGTTTAGTCTAGTCAGAGAAGGAACACAGATTGAGAAGGTTACGGCAGGAGTCTTCGGCAAACTCTCCCACTCGCACCGGGGTTGGACGCGTTGACCACCACCGATGTGGGGGATGGTTGGGTTGAAGTCTTCAGCTCGGCGTGCAATAATGAACGGGAGAGCTCCTGTCCACTGAAAACACCGAAGGGCAGAGGAAAACCTCTATGGTGAACTATGGAACTATGGAGGGCTGTCACGAGTCCTCGACGCAAATAAAACAGAAATGGTTTTGTTCAGTAGAAGTGGGACGTAATAGCCTGCAACCGGTGGATAAAGTGAAATATTTAGGACTCATCCTGGATAAGATGCTTTCATAGAACATCGAGATGAGAGCTGAAAAGGCTTCGATTGCCCTTTACTGCTGTAGAAGAGCCTCTCACCGAAAGTGGTCCTCTGAAAGCTTGGGGGGAAGGTTGCTGGAGGGGTTTACTGTCAGGAGCTCTCTGTCAACTCCAGTTCTATTGCAGTGTTTTTTAGACTGAGGTTCCATCCTCAGAAAAGTAACCATTCACGCAGATAGCAGAGCGGCGATACTAGCGTTTACATTGCGTTTAGGGTTGATCTAAGAGTGTGTAGGGTCGCTATCTCTAGCAACGAGAATATTAATTATAAGACTGGTATGAGTGCCGGGCCACAGCGGAATCGCAGGTAATTGCAAAGCTGATGAGTTAGCAAGGAAAGGCACCCTCGCGGATGCTTTGCCAACGCTGTGCCAGCATCGATACTTGCGCAGTCGCAAAAGCCCATGATAGGAGATCTAGCGATCTCTTTGCCCTCAGTAAGGCTAGCCTTTCATTAGTAGTGGGACTCTTAACAGTCCACTGCCCTATTTTCATACATGCTGTAATATTGGGAATCTTGCCGGACGCCGTATGCAGAAGTTGTTTGGATGAAGATGCGGAAGAAGCAAACCAGCATTTCCTTCTTGACTGTCCCGCGTTTGGGATGTCAAGACTCAGACTCTTGGGGGCACATACCTTCAGACATCCTACCGAACTGGCGGGTGTTAAAGTTAAGCGCCTTTGCAAATTTGTATTGGCTACTAAGCGTTATGCCGATCTGTAAGTCCGAACACGGGAGTTCTTATTTTCAATGGCTTCACAAAGGACTATATTTTTCAGTCCACGTGCGACCTCTGATCAGCCTTCTAACCTAACCTAACCTAACCTTGATTTTTGAGCGGCTCCATTCTGATTAATGTTGACTTGTTTGCATGTCAAAGTTATAAACCCATGTTTCATCGGCAGAGTAATGCCCTCCGCCTTTTCCAACATTCGCAACTACTTCACAAACGAAATTTGGTTAGAAATACAAAATTTGAGACAAATTCTTTGTTCATATTTCATTTATAACTTTAAGTCACGATAAATTCGGCGCTTTTGATGTACAGGAAGAAAAATGCCTCTTAGCACCATATTTTGGAAACGTTAAATAATATGTTTGCTTCGTCATTGGCGTAAATCGTAGTTTCTTCGGATATTATGTTTGTTTGTGTATTTTAAAATTTATTTGTTATGTATTGATAGGTTTGACCTTCGTCCGATTAGCCACTCAACTTTTAATAATTTAGGTTAAGCGAAAAAACAGTCCAACGGGTTTAATCGCACGACCTTTAATCACCCATTCAACAAAAGATAAGCTTAATCGCCGAACCAAATTTTAAGACAGTTTCTAAAAATAGTCAGCGAAGTGGAATAAGAAAATGTCAAGGAACTGACAGAACTAAATTTATTCCCTTAAATTGGCGAGACTACGCTCATCCATATATCGGCTGACTTGGTAAACGCATTTAACATTACATTTGACATCAAAAACTTGTATGTATTAAAAATAGAAACATTCAGGAAGTCATATCTTTTCGATTATATTTTGTTTGACTTTTATTGTGTCTTTTCATTGTATCAAAGAATACTTGCGAATAATTCGTTTGTCGTCAAAGGCAGCAAATAATTCACAAAGTTATTATCTTCGCTTCGGTTTTTAATTTTTAATGTAAGGTAATATTCCCGCTTAATATTCAGCTGTTAATATTTAAATGCAGCGCTGTCGCGGCATATTGTTTTTCATGAAAAGCGGGGCATTAAGTGCAACCGTAATTCACTGATGCACTCATTAAGTAAAAATCCTGCCGCTAATAAAACGAAACACAGCCGGTGGTCTTTGAAATATTCGTTTCCAAGAACGGTAGCAGCCGCCAACAAAGTCGGATTAGACGATTAGGCGAGCAAGTAGTCGCCGCCAATTGCGCAACGCAATAGCGAGAGGATGTGAATTTTTACAGCAAACAATTTTCCGCAGTGAGCAAATATCAAACGGCCCACAGAAGCTGCCGACGCAATATACGCTTATATACACGTGCGATAAAGATCGGCAAGAGCGCTGCAAATGTTAGCTGTTGGGGGAAATAGAAATTAGTCGCATGCATTAAGAACAATTAACATTGTAGGCAGAGGCGATTTTGTTGCATTGTTAGGGTCGTAAAGACGGACGACTTGCTCACTGGCGGAACTATCAAAAATGCTTGAGTGTGCTCCTATGTTTGTACGGCAAATGTAAACATAAAATGCCCTAAACATTTAACTACCTTCCACTTTCTTTGCTTTTGTCCACTTTTGTGTGCGTGTGCGCATGCGTTTGTGCCTAAGTGCACAAATCAACAAGTCGACGGGGATGTAAATATTGAGCTGATGCAGTGCGGACGTAGTAGTTTTATAGTTTGTTTGCAAATGGCTAAGTGTGAAACAATGTTGAAATCCGGTAGCGAAGTTTAATTAATTAAATTTCTGACTATTTGATGGGTTTCTAAGAGCTCAGAGGACTAAAAGGCACATTGGCTCGACAATTTTAAGATTTTTTAGCAGCAATGTGCCAGAGATTAGTATGAAGACTGACGAATTTCACCAGAACATATTAACTAAATAAATTTAAATAAAGGAAAATCGGAAATTGCTCAACTGCTTGTATTAAGTATGTACATATATATAGAAATATGTATATTAAACAAGAAAAAAACGTTTAACTTCGGTAGCGCTGAAGCTAAGTACCCTTCATAAATACAAAAGGTTCCTTACAAGAAATCGATTCCACTCGTTCAGTTTGCTTGGCTGTTATATGCTATGGTGTTTCGATCTGCACAATTTCTTCGGATATTATATAACTGATTCCGGCAAGAGCTCATGCCAAATGTTGTGAAGATATCTCGTAAAATTAAGAAGTTTTCCGTGCAGGTAATTGATTCCAATCGTTCAGATTGCATAACAGCTTTTATAGCATATAATGGTTCAATATCGGCGATTCGGACAAATCAGCAGTTTCATGGGTAGAAAAGGACGTGTCCAAAATTTCAGATCGATATCTCAGAAACTGAGGGACTAATTCGCGTACATACAGACAACCAGACTGCTAAATAGGCTTAGCTATTAATGCTGAAGATTTATATGTATATACTATATATTTCATAGAGTCTCCGACGCTTTCCGATCAAATTTAATATACCCTGATCAGGGTATAAAAATATCTATGTACGGTACGATTACGTTGTGCAGAGTCAAAAATCAGTGCCTAACTGTAGCAGCAGCGCCGTCGAGAGTGGATGAATACAATCATGAATAGCTCCACGTAAAGGAAAAAGAAATCTCCTACAAAAAGTTTCAAACTTAGCCTAGTACACGATTAACCCACATCTTGGACGCGATCATAAATTATTATGCATCTTAGGCAACACACGAGCAAAAATAACACAACAACAACAATAACATTGGTTCAACAACATGGCTCAGCGAGGTGAACATCGAATGGCTTGCATACATACGAGTACATAGCCAAGCAACATGCTCAGTTATTCGCCAGCTAACAAAAATGCACACCAACAACAACTATGACGATATAAGATTTCTCTTACATTATACACTTTTAATACAGTATTGCTAACTAGATATGTACCGTTATGGTGCAGTATTCTGTATATCACGGTATTACTTCTTTCCGAAGAAATACCATTCTACGCCTATTAGAATCAAACAAACTTCCTGCTCAACTTCTTCTATGAATATGATTTTAGGATTCAGTCGTCTCAGGGTCCACAACGGATATTAAATTTTCAAAATGCCCTCTTTTTCATCCCTTTTGTGATAAATATTTGTCGTTATTTTAGCAAAAAAATCTGATTTTTGTCCTTAATTCGTGTGGTGATGACATTAACATTAATCCATCAATGGAAGCTGCTGAGGGCCTCACCCCGTTCGAATACGAAACCAGCGATTTAAAAATTAATTTGGTTTCATAGTAAAGTTTGAGCGAATGTCAAGAATTACCGAACTAAATAAACAATTCGTGCCAACATTTTTTCCGATAGCAAGCTTGAAAATTAATTATATATTTACCTCAAAAGGGTCAAAACTTCTTAAGTATCGAAATCACTGCTTAAAAGGGTCATGTATTCCCAAAGTGAAAGTATAGATATAACTGTTAAATATCGAAGCGACCAGTTCATAAGTTTGTTCCCAATTTTACTGCTGGGTGAATTATAAAAACATATCTATGTATGTATATACATACTGAACAAATGTGGGATGAGGTCGGAGCAAAACATTTCTTTTACTTTTATAATTTTTGATCCTAGCAGCAAAAAAATAAAAATGCCTTTTCGGCATCCCGCACTCTGAAGCTACATTACGGCTAGTATAGCCGAATTTTTTACATACATACATATGTACATACATATAAAGGCAACTTTTGAGAAACGCTAGAATCGAACTCCCAAGAAACCAAAAGCTTGAAACTTTGTAAATTATGTAATATATAAAAGGCGCTTAACTCTTCCTCCTCTTCCCATTTAAGAGACGTCTATACATCTTGATGTTTGCCACCAAAGAAGAGAGCCACCTTCACACCCTGTTGTTAAATTTTCTACTCAAAAGTTCTTTGGTCAATGAAAATGCTGAGAGTTTATACTTTCTTGTTGAATTATTTGAATTACATATTTGTTTTTATGGACTTATGATACACATTTAAGCCGAAGCCGTCAAACATTGTAAGATCCTTATGGTGAAACCACGATTCCGTCCATCAGATATAAAGCATGGATCTTGAAGTACCTCAATTGCATTTTTTCAGAATTTAAATCTGTAAATCAAAATATATGACTTTGTGCATTGCTCTCTTGTCATGAAATTGAAGAATTCGATATGAGAGAGTATGTGGATATGCCATTAGAAGTCAGGTAGAATTTTACTGTTGTTAAAATCTCGACAATGATTATAGTGTGTTCGATCCACTGCTCGGTCTTATTATACAAGAAAATTACAAAATTTGGCTTATGGGTCTTCCGACAACGATGTATCCACGTACATATGTGTGCTCAGCAACCACATGCCTGAAATTGTTAAATACTCGAGTAGGCCAAGCAGCGCTTAAACAACTCCGAATGTCAGCTGCAAGACTTTCTTGCAGATTTTTGAGATTCTACTCACAGAATGTGCTGTCACAACCCCAACAGTGTAGTGTCTATGTTGAGGGAGAGTTTGTTCAGCATGAGCTATGTTGAAAATAAAGCAGATATTTTCTTCTACCATATTTTTAGTGACTTATATCATACTTTTTACTATGCAACTTTTTACTTTTAATTGTTTCACTGCTAAGAGAAGAATAACTTTTTCTGGCGCATGCAGATCATGTGACATACTTACACGAAAACTCTTTGCAGTTTGAATTATACGTATTTAGTAAATATACTTGTGTACTTGAGCGTCTAACAGTCCATGTAAATTTATTCGTTGCACCAGCAATTACAAGACAGCGACTTGGAAAGCAGCCTCAGAGCTCGTAGAAGTGATTTTAAGCGCACACATCGGCCAAAAAAGAGCAGTTACGCGTCCGGCATGATTACTTTATGACAAGCCGAAATAAAACATATCTATAAGGCACATACATATACTCATACTGAGTTAAAATGCACAGCGTCATTATTTTTGTGGGTAATATGTCGATGAGCCCCAGCTATTGCTGCAACTCGAGGTCCAACCGACTTTAGTCTCAAAGGCGAGGCAAAGGAAGATAGTGTACGAGAGTCGGCAGTGTGTTTGTGTGCGGACGAATGTACGTGTCGGCTAAGTGTGCCGCCACCTTATTTCAACTTCGCTTACAGCTCCGCCGACACAACAAGTTGACGAACTTTTTTCGACTTATTTCTTATTTCGCCTCACATTTTGAGCACTCAATGTTTTCTCTTTCCTAACGGCGGCGATTGTGTGTTAGCTGCCAGCAGTCAAAGTGTATCGAGATTAAGTTAGCATTTTAACAAGACAACAACAACAACAACTATGGCGGCGATGGTGTGATGACGACAACGGATGTGCGCCGTTGTCAAAATAATGCAACAAATACGCTTGCAAATAGTGTAACGACTCCCCTTTCATTGTACAGTAGTATACGATTCGTAGCACCTCGAGCTTTCACTAATTGAAAAGTAACAAAGAAAATATGCGCAGATGTCGGAAAGAAATACGATATAATTCAGAAATTTACGAGTATGTTGTACAATGGACGCCGAACAAGTCCGAACTAACGGTCTATTGTATGATAAATTATGAGGATTTAAGCCTAGTATTATTGTAAAAACGCTTAACTTGATTGTTATAAATATTAAACAATTGGGTGTATGATCAGACGCGTTTTACTCTAATTTACCTACATCAACGATACAACGAATATATGATCCATTCTTCCATCTATGCTAATTTATTAAATGGGATCAAGTAAGAAAATACTAAATTCACACGTTTGTTAAACGGATCAAAGCCGAGAAAAATTCTTTTTAAATTTCAATATTATATCTGACAGGTTGGCCGATATTTTCTGTAAAAAATGTGCAATTATAACTAGAAGCCATATATCCTTTATCTGATTTGGGGGTTGTTTTTATCTGATTTCGCCCATTTTCGCATTGTAATGTGGGAGGTTGTGCGCTGGGAAACCACTCCCAAAGAAAAAGAAACGACAGCCTCTTATAAAAGACCCCTCTTTTGATGACGAGACTTCAACCGTAATAAGGACTATGATTTAAGGGCATGCACCTGGAACGTCCGGTCCCTAAATTGGGAAGATGCCGCTACCCAGCTGTTTGATGTCCTCGTAAAAGTAAAGGCGACATCACAAGACGGAGACAAGTAGGTCCTGGTAACATTTACAACAGCGGCCATATAAAGAAGCGCAAGTTCAATGTGTGATTTGTGGTGGGGGATAGACTCAGTCGTCGAGTCCTGTCTTTCACTTCAGTACATGTACGTCTAGCCACAGTCTGCATCCACGCCCCGACTGAAGAGAAGGACGATAACACCAGATGCCTCTTATGAGCGGCTGCCCCCTCCATGATGTAAAAATAGTGTTTGGCGATTTTAATGCCAGGTGAGCAAAGAAGGTATCTTTGGCACAACATTAGGTAAATTCAACCTCCATGATGAAACATCTCTAAATGGATTGAGACTGATCGGCTTCGTAGGGGCCCTAAATACGGGTCTTCACTCGACTTGCACTCCTCTCATCAGCAACTTGGCATATGGAAGTGTGTGACGATATTTCAAGCTTGCAATTTTTCCCATACAAGCCCTTGAATTCGATCGTTCGGTTTGTATGCAACTATATGCTAAAGTAAGCCGATCTGAACAATTTCTTCCGGCATCACCTTATTTCTATGAACAATAACTCATACCAAATTTCGTGAAGATATACATATCGTTAAATGAGGAAGTTTCCCATGCAAGCATTTGATTCCGATCATTCATTTTGTGTGGCAGGTATATGCTATAGTTAACCGATCTGAACAATTTCTTCGGAGATTACATTGTTGCCTTAGAAAATAATCTATACCAAATTTCGTGAATATATCTTGTCAAAAGCATAAGTTTTCCATACCAGCACTAGATTCCGATCGTTCAGTTTGTATGGCGGCTATATGCTATAGTGGTTCGATATCGGCAGTTCCGACAAATAAGCAGCTTTTTGGAGAGAAAATGACGTTTAGAAGATTCCAAACCATATCTTAAAAACTGATAGACTAGTTCGTATGTATACAGACAGACGGACAGACGGACGGACAGACAGACAGACGGACATGGCTAAATCGACTCAGTTCAACATACTGATTATTTATATTGGTTGTCAAAAAAGTCTTGCGGTATTTTCGCTAGTTGGCGCTGAAAGCGCGTAGTTCTAGTTTTATTCGTCGCATCGGATCATGCTATACCTTTTTGGAAAGCTCATTTCACGCGCTAACACGTGTTTGATTGATTGTCGTTTCTTTTAAGTCGTTCGTGAGTTATAGCGTCGCAAACATGGAGCAAAATAAAGAGAAAATGCGGCAAATTCTACGGTACTACTACGATAAAGGCAAAAATGCATTCAAGCCGCCAATAAAATTTGTGCAGTTTATGGACCCGATACAGTTTCCATTTCCACCGCACAACGATGGTTTCAACGTTTTCATTCTGCGATAAAATCGCTGAATTGGTCGAAAGAGACCGGCATAGTAGCAGCCGTAGCATCGGTCAAGAGCTGGGCATGAGTCATCAAAAATTCATTTCAATTTCAATAAAAAAAAATTCCATAAAAATACCGCAAGACTTTTTTGACAATCCGTGACAAACTTCATATACCCTGTTCAGGGGATAAAAATAAAGGAGCCGAAATTCTACAAAACGATGCGACGACTAAAGGAAGGTTTTAAGACCGGAACATACTCTTGAACTTGGTATTCCAAGTATTCTTGCAAAGCTAATACAGGGGTGTAAGTGTATTGCAGGAGAAAATTAATACGAACTGCAGTGCTAAGTAGAGAAGGTACACTTTTCTATAAGAGTTTATATCTGCTGGCACACGCCAATTATATTGATATCAATGGCCTCAATAAATATTTAAGATCTTTTGCGTATTGGCAACGACGAATACCGCGGTTGATGGAACGATGAGCTGTACGAGATATAGAGCGACATTCACATCACTCAGCGTACCAAGAGACAGCGGCTGCGCTGGCTAGGTCATGTTGTTCGAATGGAAAATAATACTGCAACTTTGAAGGTTTTCGATTCAGTACCCTCCGGTGGAAGCAGAGGAAGAGGAAGACCTCCGTTGAACAGATCAAGTGGAGAAGGATCTGACTCGAATTTGCGCCAAATAGCGAAAAGAAGAGAAGAAACAACTGGCTCGGTGTTGCTAACTCGGCTATAACTGGATAAGCAATGTCTACGCCAGTAAAGAAGGAGAAGAAAAAGATTGTGGGAGTACGCCCACATTAAAACAAAGTCCAACCATATATGCATATGCATATATGGGTGGATATTGTCCGATTCTACCCACCTGCAATACCAACTAACATATGCCAAACTGTGCACCGAGTTTCATCAAGATATCTCAATTTTAATCAAGTTATCGCATATCTATCTCTACTAGTTTTCGGTGATTAAAACAACCGTTAGGTGAACTACAATAATATACTCTGCCGCAATATGTTGCTAGAATAAAAACTAAATTTAAAGCAACCACACCCCAAAATTAGATTAATGCCAATACGATATTGGTCTTCATTTGTCATTGGAGAAGGATAACCATACTGACCTCCATCCTCAAGAAACAAGCCAATAAAATATATAATAGGCTCACAAACCATGGCTAGATTTCGGCTGCTCGTCTGAACTCAAAACTAGGCTTAAGAAAAGCTTTCATAAGGTAATCCTAGTTAAAATACTTTTGTAATATCAGGCTTCAAGTTTCTAGTAGGATGCACACTAACATATTTTTCCACGATCGCATTTGAAGGTAGCGAAGCTGACACGTTTCCATTACCATACGCTCCTGGATCCTAGATCTCGGGGCGGGGAATTTAATACGTTAAATTCTCTTTATATCCTTATGTAACAAAAAACACACCTTCTTCCCATATAAACTTTTAAATTCCACATGATTCCTTCACTTCCCAGTACACATATCAAGAAGTAATTAATACAACGGAATAAAACTTTGCACGAAAAAAATCCCTTAGTGTATGCCACCTTATGAACAAAAATTTCAATTCCAACAAAAAGTGTTCAAGACCCTAAATACCGACATATACCCCTTAGCTCCCATTTACCTAATATAAAGATTTTCGAACATCCGGGTGACTTTATACCGCAATAGGTGAATTATCTCAATGAAAATGAAATAAGATTTTTAATTCATAACAGTATATCTTTGCGCCTAAAATAGATAAATTTAAGCGAAAACTTGACTTAGCCCCTATATAACTAATGTCAGGATTTCCGAACATCCGGTTGACTTTACTTGTTTAGTATGTGGCATTGCGAAGAAATAGCTAAAATCGGGTCCATAATACCCCAAATTCCACATCCTACATAAAATGATTTTCGGTTTTCTAACAAACCTTATGTGTCTGTCAGTGTACTCGTATGAGTTATATATAGTATATGCATATATAAAGTTGACATTTTACACCTTAAAATATTTTCCTGCCTTTGATTCTTCAAAATTGCAAGAATATAAAGTGTTCGTTAGCCCTGTCTTACTTGTTTTGCTTAGTTATTGATTTCGAAATTTGTAGGTAGCGACCGCACATACATATGTACATATATAGTGTATGTAAATATATATTTATTTATATACATATATCTAGGTATCATATATAGTTTAGAACATGTTTTTTTTGTATCTGATAAATACTTGAACATAGACCATGCTCAAACCAAAAAGGTGAATAAAATAGACAATTAAACAGTAATTCGATCAACACACAAATACATTTAGCAACCTAATGCTCTTTAAGTCAATAAACTGAGGATACTGAATGTACAACGGGTTTTCTTAAATGAAAACGCGTCTGTTTAAGACCACTCTTTGTGTAAACAAAATGTACTTGTAGTGCGTGTAACTTGTTAGCTTAAGAGATATGAGGCTAACAAGCGACTCCTTCGGATTTCATTAAAATACAACATTTGTGTATGACCAAAAGCGTTTTACGCACAAAGCTGCTGCAAGCATACATAATAAAGCACATACTACAGTACATACCTACATACATATACTAAAACATACAAGTATAATTGAAGCAGTGATCTACGAGTATGTGCAAATAAATGTGTTTACAATATTTTGGAATGAGCTTTTATGGACTTATATATTGCATACCATAATAATTGGAGTAATACTTGTGCGCATGAGCAACTTTCAATTTCATTCACTATCAAAACCTTATACTTATTTGGCCAATTCTGACTGCGAACAATACAAGAGGTTATTGTGAATATGTATTATTAAAAAAATACATACATACACACGTAACTATAGATGTGATATTGATTATCAGTATTTGAGCAACACTGAACAATTCACTGGTGTTCATGCGCATATACACACATATGTACAGGTGTAGACAATCTAGGTATAATTCACGTATTTCTACATACACAAATATCAACTGAACTATGAATGAACTGTAGGAGACCCTAACTAACTCGTGGATTTAGGCACTCTGTTTGCCAAAATGTCAAATCAGTATCCATAAATGAATATGTGGGTTTCTATGCGCATGTGCGCAAGTTCATTTAGATGAGTTATTGATTTCGTGCGAAATTTATGTTCAGTTGCGACAGAGCATGAGTCTTTGATACAATGATTTTGTCACTGCGTTGCACAAAGTTCAATAATGAATCAGTGCTCACTTTTTGGAATAATTTAAAGTTTATGTTTGATAACCTTTTATTGGATTCGATGAATTCGTAAGTCTTGATAGTCCAATTTGGCGTAAGAAATGTAAAATTTCTAAGTAAGTAGAAGTAGTAGACGTTCACATAGAATATTTAAAGAATTTAACCAGCGCGGGACCAAGAATTTTTAAGTAGTACAAACAACTTAACCGATTTTAACCAACTTTGACTTCATAACGACATTTTAGCAGGATTAGAAAATTACGAAATTTAAACACAGTTTCACAAACCTTCCATATAAGCCATAATAATAAAATCCAATGGACTCGATCAGCTTATATAAATGTTCACTACCAGCTATGCTAAACATTTTCTATTCTTTCTTGTACTTAGAAGAAGTTACTAATAATGATATCATACGTAGGTTGCTGTTTACATTTCGGGATTTGGCAAACCCAGTGTTGCAATGCGGCGACTCACAACTTTATCTTAAAATATTAATTTCGGCAAGAAATTGTGTTATTTGGTCGAGAAAATTAAAAAAGAAATAACGGTGCTTTGAAACACGTCTATGACAACGTGACAGGTACACGGATTCGAAAGTAAACGCCAGTCGACTGTATGGGTGTTTCAAAATGAACCGAGTCTAACAAAAGTTATTCGGGCACGATGCTTTTTCAAGCAAATGATTGCCTGAATTTTTTATTCCCGTACGAAAAAATAAACCCAATTGACCTCTTAGCGTCAACGTTTTCCGAGACATCAAGAGACGGTTGATGCGTTCAAAAAACATGTTTTGAAGATACCTCAAAAGGTGTGGCCCGAAATAAAAGAGAGGCAACCTACCTATGTTGTAGGATGAGGGCTAACTACCCTTTAAAAAATATGTACAAATATCGTAACTGTAAGGCATTTGGTTCGTTACATAAGCCATTTTGAGTGACGCAAGGTTTGGTATATTCGAAAAAATGGATAATAATGAATTCGGTGAAAAATATACTGAAACAAAGAAGTGACTAGATGAGTCTTATCCGGCAACCACGTAACTACCCTTCTTAAGTTGCTTACTGAATTTCGCACTTTTTAAATTACTTTTTTACTTATAAGCGATTGTTTTCATTATAATTGATTATCAATCCAGAGGATTACAAGAGACCTTAACTTTACCGAACACACTCCAGCTTGGAAGAAATCCGTTAAGCATGAACTTGGAGTCATTTGCTCACCAGCTTTAAATTAGCCACTGCCATCTCTAAGTTTTGTTTTGTTTAAGTACATTGAATTATAATTGTTATGATTCCCTTCAGCAAAATCACACGACTCTATGAAACAACACTGTTTTTGTTGCCCTGGATATGTTTATAACAGTATTAAATATGGATGGATATTGTTTTAATCATATTTGTATAGAAAAGCTGTAAAGTGAAATGTTTGATTATTCTCAAATACAGTAATTAGTGAAAGATAGAATTTTGTTGTTATGATTGCACTGAAAAGTTAGACTTGGAAAATTTTTTTGTTGAGAGTTGAAAATTTCCTAAGGATCCATAGAGCACCAAAGTATGAACTAGGTGTGAAAAATATATTTGTACTCTAGGAATAAATATGAGTATCAAGACCATCTCCGGAATAATCTAAATAAATTTTCGAAATAGGCATATTTATCAACGAAAATGTTTATTTTTATTTTTATTTTTTTTTTGTTTTTTTTTTTTATTTTTTATTTTTTTTGTCGATTGCTGTTTTGTTTCGGTCTCGTACGCATAGATCCATGATTCGTCACCTGTGACGATCTTATAAACGTCTTTTGAAGCACCGCGATCGTATTTTTTTAGCATTTCTTTACACCAATCTACATGAGCCTTGTTTTGAGCGATTTTCAGATTGTGCGGGATCCAACGAGAACAAACCTTTTTTACGGCCAGGTGTTCATGCAATATCGAATGTATGCTGGTGGGAGAAATGCATAGGCATGCCTCTATCTGAAGGTATGTTACATGACGGTCTTGCATTATCAGTTCACGTACGGCATGTTTTCTGGCACAACGGCTGTTTTTGGACGACCTTCACGGAATTCGTCTTTGAGCGAGTGTCGGCAACGATTGAATTCGTTGTACCAGTTTTTCACAGTGCTATAGGATGGTCCTTCATAGCCATACAAAGATTTTAGTTCATCGATGCACTCTTGTCGTGATAATCCACGTCGAAAGTTGTGAAAAATGATCGCACGAAAATGTTCACGAGTTAATTCCATTTTTTGGCCGAGATGAATTTTTTAATTCCCTGTAAATAAAACAATTCACTATTAAATGACAAAACGTTCTGAATGATGTTATGCTAAAAAATGTCAAACTTTCCAATGGAAATGTCAGATTGCACCCGGCAACACTTAGTGTTGCCCTAGGCCAGAATATATACAGCAGCCCTCGTATAGTGAGGAACAAGGAGAACAGTTCCGCAAAGAACTAAATGTAGTGGAGGAAAATTATCGAGGTTGATGAAATCTTCACATAAGAGCAGATTACTGCTGGCCGCTGAAAATAAATAGTCAACTGCAAAATTATTGTCTATCCATTTACTTCGTGTATCCATATTTTTCAAAACAAAACTCACGTTTTGCAGGGCCCGGCACTCGAAGTGTAACCAACGTCAGACCGTTCGCGCAGCTGTCGCACTGGAATCATTTGTTTATAAATTAGCTGAATGACAGTTAGGAGTATTGTTCACAAATGTACAAAAGCGTTTTGCCAAAAGTGAACGAAAAAAAGTGATCAACGATGGAATTCAAACGTAATTGTGTGATTGCTTTATATTTACCTGGAAAATGACAGCCAGCAATTGTTCGTGAGCTCAAACGCCTTAATGTGAATAAAGTTTTTGTTTATCGCACCATCACTCGTTACAATGATACTGGTAGCATCGCAAAACGATATGGAGGTGGTCATCAAAAGACTGCAACGTCACGTGAGATGGTTCGGAAAGTGAAGCCACTTGAGCGGAATCCGCGACGAAGTGCCAATCAAATGGCTAAAGAACTGAAATTATCCGACCGGATCATCCGACGCATATTAAAAAATGAGCTCAAGGTCAAGCCTTACAAGTTCCAAAATGCCCATGATCTCACACAGAAGCAGCAACAAGTAAGACTTGAGAGAGCGAAGCAGTTACTTCGCTTGGCCGAAAGCGGTCAAATTCCGAACATTGTGTTTTCTGACGAAAAAATTTTTCCAATTGAGCAATTCGTAAACTCTCAACACGATAGGGTTTACTTGACCGACCGTTCATACGAGAATCTAAGTCATCGGTTGGCCACTAGGAGGTAGCACCCGCCACAAATAATGGTTTGGGCCGTCCAATTGTTTTCATCGAGCCTGGCGTCAAAGTAAATGCGACATATTATCGGGAAAGTGTTCTGGAGGCAGCTTTGAAGCCATGGGCAAACAAACATTTTGGTCGCAAACCATGGACGTTTCAACAAGACTCAGCACCGTCTCACAAAGCGCGAGTGAACCAAGAATGGCTAAAAAACAACGTTCCGAACTTCATTACGACCACTCAATGGCTCTCGAATTGACAAGATGCGAATCCAATAGATTATTCTCTCTGAGTCATTTTGAAGAGCAAGGTCCGAAGTAAAAAATACACCAGTCTCGAGATGCTGAAGGAAGCCATTGTCCGTGAGTGGGCCAAAATACCGGCAAGTCACATTCGGGCAGCTTGCGATTCATTTTTTGACCGTCTCAAGGCCATAGTTAAGGTTAAAGGTGGTCATATCGAGCAAAAGTGAATTGGTCCTGAATTTATGATTATTTTCACACATTTTGTACTTTAAAATAAATAAAAATAATTTTCCAGAGCGAATTTATGGCTTTTTTAATGGGTTACACTTCGAGTGCCGGACCCTGTAAATATGTCGATTATTTTTCATGTATTCTGATTTTTATAATGTGATAATGAATGAAATAAATGTATATAAAGATTTCAAAATAAACTATTGCAAACCTTACAATATCATTGATAATATCGTGAACTGTGAGCGTATATACCATATATCTAAAACCGATTATATATCTAATGCAACAAAAGCGCCTGTGACAAGAAAGCTTACCTGTGTATAAACCATATTAATTTTATAGAATTTTTAATTTCTTCCTTCTAAATGCCAGTTCGAGCACAATTTCTCAAATAAACACACTTTGAGTTCTTGCATATAGATACATATTTATTTGCTTATCATTACATAAAAATATTTATAAACGAATTTCAAAGAAAATATAATACTAATCAGTCTACGAATGTGATATTTGGTTGAGTCATTTGCATTTTGTTTTATTTTTATTTTTCTGCCTACGAACATTTACTATAATCGATTTGGTTTATTTAGTAATTATTATTTCTTTTAGTAGGGTAGTCCACATAGTAATATATTTTTTCCTGCTTGCTGCAAATTTATTTCAGATAGGCTGCTAAATTCATGTGCTAGGCTAATTTGCATCTAAAAAACAAGTATCTAATCTCAGAAACACTTTTATAAAATCGCTTTTGTATCACGGCTTATACTCTTGAATGAAAGGATTAAGCTTTATCCCACATTTCGTTAGCTCCTTAAGAAGTAAAAGATCTTATGGCATTCACAGACACTGTGATTTCTTGATTATTTTCTACAAATTTTCCTTCCACTTCTCTTACATATTACAATAATAAATACAACCTTCAAATAGTAATTTAAAATATGGGAAAAATTAGAATTTTTGCTCTCTACTATTTTTTCCACATTAAAATATTGCTGAGCAACAGTTTTCCTGAAAGATAACGAAGAAAAGACAATTTATTATAGTCTTTCTCTTTCCGAAATGAATGTTCTCGTTGAAAAGAGGAGAAAAGTAGAGAGGGAAACTAAGTCTAACTGGTGTTTGGCTCGATATCGAATGTCGCTTTCTTTTTTTACAAAACTCATAATATACTTCAAGCCAATATATTTTATGAATATTTGGTCCAAATTCCACTTCTAATTGTAGTGTGGATAAATTAGATGCAGACATCTGACGGTTGACTATGTAAACCACATTGTAACTAATATGAACGGCAAGCCCAATAATATATTTCCTATACAAGTTACAGATTTAATGTCATGCCAACTCTTAGATTTCAGTCTCAATCTAGTTCCAAATAGAAAAAAAACAAGTTCTGTTATGAACCAAAACCGAAACCTTTCTATCATTTAAACTCCAATTTTTCGACAATCAAATAAAATCCAATAAGCTTTATCGATCCAATCCGTTTGAGATATCCCAAAAATTATATTTTTGAGCTCCAAATTTGGAAATATAAATTGAATTGTCAATTTTCATGCTGAATTTTGAAATAAGTAATTATTAAGCTATATTTTGCATAATTTTCCGGCTTTTCGGGACTGAGTTTGAAGTGCAAATAACCAAAAGAGTATAGTATACATAAATTTCTACAAGGGTTACGATCTTTGCTTGATTATAAGTATATTGATATTTAAAAAAAGAAAATCTGAAGTAAAATTGTTTCAGTGAATTTATTATAATAACTTTTATATCAAAACATCACAAACGTTACTGAGATACACAATAGGCTTCTCCATCATTACCACATATCCTCGTCAACATTGTAGCGCCCTTTCTACTAAAACCTGAATATAGGTGTGCATATAGTGTATGTTTACGTACATATGTAAGTGGGTATAGTCTATGGTGCTTGAATACATATTTTTAAAATCTTACGAATTTCATAAATATACAGATATGTACAAATATTTTTTCGCTCGAAAATAATACATATATATTTTTATGCGCTAAATTAAGAAAAACCAAAACAAAAATTATTTATAGATTTGCTTAAAATCATATATGTACATAAGTGGCTTTTGCTAAAAACTTTGCTCGACATTTTATATTATCTATTTATTATTACAATATTTTATATTTATATTTATATTATTTTATTTTATTTTTCCTTTTCCAGTTTGCTAGTAAGTCGGTATATTATAATTATGAACTTTTGTAAACATTTGCTGGCTACTTTGGTTTACTCTACTCACTTTTTACTGTATAAGTAGATTGGGAACATTTTTTGTTGTTGTGTAAAATTGTTGGTAAATTATTTTGAGAAACAAAAATATCGTATCAATTGGTGGGCTCACAATTAGCTTATGCACATAGATACATACATATAAATTTCAAAAAATTTTGCAACGTTTTTTAAAAATTGACAGTCTCTATTATTTACGGATGCAACGCTAAATGTCACGCTGGGGTGTATACAGACATACATATTATACATAAATGCTAGCATAACAGTATGTAAACATCGGCATATATAGTACATATATGTACATATGTAGGTGTTATCAGAACAGTTCTAGTTTTGGACAACATTTTGTTGCTTTTGTTTTTGTTAAATACTAAATGTGGTGTTTAAATCACATCGTATAATATATATATTTATATGTATGCCATAAATTATGTAAGTACGTTATGTAATATCTAATACATGTTTGCTACATCCGTTATGTATATACATTATAGGATTTGATGTTAATTTATTTTCCTGTTATCCATTGTTGGTTTTATTGTTTATGTCAATACTTGATGAATGCTGATCTGATCACTTGATTTGGTTTGTGTATTTGTATTGATTTCTGAATGTTCATATATCTATTTGGTTTAATACTTTTATGTAAGTGTATAAAGGGTGGTTCATATAGTTTCTGCATTTTCTTCTAATTCCTGTTCCTTTAGGTAAAATATATTTTTGGATTTTGCAGTTTTTTAGGCAAGAAAGTTTGGACGAAAGTCAGCTGATATAATCTCCTTAGAGAGAAATTAAATAAATATAAAAACAGTGGCAACATTGCCCGACTTTTGTCTGAATAAGGTGTCGAAGATCTGTCTTCGATTCTCCAAGCGTTGGATAGCAGCGAAACGGATAGACGATACCCGTTTTTTAAACAAACTGGCAGCACTTGGGAAAATATGATTTCTAACTTTTTTATTTGAAAGAGAAATATAGTACTTTTTTAGGCTTTTCGAAAATATGGAAACAAAATTTGGTACCACTTTTTACATTATCCGTTTACGCTTTTATCTCGAATTAAACTGAATAATACTATTGTTACTGTTTACATGAGAATATTTTGAGTAAATAGCAGAAGCAAAGATGGCGTGGAGAGAAATAGCGATCGAATCACATTATTCAGAAGACAGATCAAGATACCGTCACATTATTCCAAAGCCACTATTCAGCTTGAAGTTCTATAAAAAGAGTTTTCTTTTCAATAAGCATTTTTCTCAAGTACCAGGCCGATATAAAATTGCTTGTTTAGACCGAAAGTCTTCAAAATTGCTTCTCTAGGGGCCTTTTACGAAAAATCGAAAAAAGTTAACATTTATTCTGAAAATCCGATAATCAGTTGAAACGTAAAACAATATAATTAAGGGAAACAATCTACACTCTGTGAACCACCCTTCATCAGTTAATTTAATGTCACCTAGGAATGGGTTCTTACGAGAAACGTTTTCAAGGCAAAAAGTTAATGGGAAGCATGAAAAGTATGCCAAAAATATTTAAAATATAACTATAAACTAATTCAAATACACTTGTATTTTATAATATGGGTAAATCCCGTTAAATTACAAACCCTAATTCATGAAAAGAATTTATATGCTTTCATACTTAAAAATTATTTCCTTGCGTAGTGTAAATGTTGGGTAAATGAGAGTGCTCGTGCGCCTACATACTCGTGAGTGCGTGAATTTTCGAATAAATATTATAGCTTTAGGCGCGATAGCCAGTATTCTCCTTCTGCAAATTACTGCTGTTTATCACATTATTAATATCGATGACCACCGAATCGGTCATCGAGCACTTGCTATCCAACTCTGTTTGCCCTTCGAGCAAGGCATTTCCGTTTGGCGTACCAACTGGCACTTCCTGTATGAAAGAAATGGGAAGATAAAAGTTAAAATCAGTAAAGCGTAAAGCGAAATTGGAAGTAATAAGTTTATTTTAGAAATATCTGGCAACATAAGTGGTATTGTAGCTGTACATTGTCACTTCGTTGTGCGACGCAACACTTTTGCCCGGCGGTGGCCGCTGTACGACATTTAAACTCGGAACGCGTGTAGTACATCTGCAATCGGATTTTTAGTGATCATAGCAAATAGCATGGCATGTTTGAGTTGCTCAAACTTTATATGAATTATGTATGTATGTATGTAATATATGGAATTACCTAAGTACATTCCTACCGTTTCTCGTCGTTTATGGTATAATTTTGACACGGTTTTTTCTGTATACGTAGGCATCAAAGCCGATTGTATTACCTGATAGAGTATGGCGGCATCCAGTGCCATTAGTTCTTTTCGTGATAGCTCTTCAACGACGGCAGCGGCATAACAATCGCCCAGCATGTTGTTTGTGGTGCGCATCCGATCTCTGAAATTAGTATATGAAGGAAATATTAGATTCGAAAAATAAATCAAATATAAAATAGATAGGTAGAGATATGGTCGATATAGCTATTTGGAAAGTTTTACTGATTACTCCTTGATACTATAGTGCCTTTAATCATTGTTCGAAATATAATAAAACCTAAGTAGTTAAGAGAAAAACTAAGCCATTCACATAGTTTCCCCGAGAATAAGACGTAAATTTGTAATTAGAACTAACATTTATACTCGCTACATGGGCACCGAGGGCGACGATCATTGTGTATATATAAGACTGTTAAGAGCGATAGCATAAAAAACCACATAACGATTTTGGAAGACCGTAAAATGAAGCTGGTGCTCTGGTGATACTAAAGGAAGACATTCGATATATCGCTTATAAAACCGGCGGACCCGGTCTCTCGAATCAATAAAAAAATGGTTAAATTACTTTTAAGTGCTTCCGTATCCACAGAGTTTTTCGGATTTTGTCCGATAGACATGTTTTTGTCCTGAAACTTCAAGATAATGCTCACTGGGGACAAATCGGCGGGACTGAAGTCGCTTTCGAAGTAAAATACCTATCATAATATAAACAGGTATCGAGAAACGTGATAACTATTATCAGTGTATCGTCTTTGATGGCATTTATAATTAAACCAATTTTATAAAAAAAATCAGTTTTTCATTAAAATGGTACGAACTTCTCAGTTTGTCTCTTAGATAATTACTTCAACTTCTTTTTGCACAATATTAGGATATTTGCTCTAATCTTATTCCACAAACACAATTAGTATTTTGATGGTGATGTACCAAAGTCAAATCAGTGGGGTTTGCTTCAACTCCATTTAGTGATTTCAAAATCTACCATTTTTTTTTGAATTTTTATATTTGCGAAAGGCGGATCAAATTCAAGACGTTTTCCTGAAATCTAAGAATATTGGGTGAAAAGATTTGTTTTGTTTTAAGTCTAGTTTTCATAGGCAATATTACGGCTTAGAAGGGTATGTACATGAAATTTAGAGAAGATACTCACACAAACCAATCGACAGCAAAGAGGAGAGTAACATCTTGTACCGGAGCATCGATGGCAGTAAGGACCACAAGCAGCAGAACCAGAGCAGCACTCGGAACACTAGCCGAACTCATAGAAGCCGCAGTCGAAGTCAATAAAACCGTGACCAGTTCACCAAAACCCAACGGTATGCCACTCATCTGGGCGATAAAGATCGAGGCGATCGAAATGAAGAGTGCCGTGCCATCCATATTAATGTTACAGCCGATCGGTAGCACAAAACGGCTGATGCGCTGATCCACTCGCAACTTGTCGTTCATGCAACGAAATGTGATCGGTAGAGCAGCAGCACTGCACATCCACGAAGTGTTAGCCAGTTTCGGTACCGTAGTGATCCAACAGCAAAATTTCAGGGTTTCGAGGAGAAGTATTGTCATTTCGGTGTGACGATAAAGTGATGCAGAGATTCAGGTGCAATTCACATAAAACGCGTTAGGCACAGCACAGCCATTTTGTAGAGAAGAGTCAGTCGGCCATTTTGAGTTTGTTGTTTATCATGATTTTATAAAATTGTGGTTATTGATTTGTTATTTGTTATTTTTGTAAACATTTTCAGTTTTATGTTGATTTGTTGGTTATTTGTCAAATGACGCATTTCGATTTGTTACGATTTTTATAGTTTTTTTGTTTTCAAAATAAAAATTTAAAATGCAAATCAAAAATTGGAAACCAAAAAGAAGGAAAAAAATATTTGTAGCAATTAAAATTAGGTCTAACGGTGCTGCATTCATTAATCACAGTCAAAACCACGACCACATAACCGCATATAAAATACATATATGTATATATAACGGTATATAGTATATACTATATATATACATACATATATACCTATATAGATAAGATCGTGGTGTAAACTTGAATGCAGCCAACGTTAAGGACATACTATTATATATTATATATATAAATGTATATGTATATACTATATACTATATAATATGAGCGTGCTCATATACATATATATATTATTATGAGACAATTTCTGACATTTAAAAGTGCTCTCTCGAGTATACAAGTACAATAATCAAAAATGCAATTATCACAGATACATAGACTTCAGATACGTTATGAGGCAGTACAATAAGTACATATGCATGTATGTATATATGTATGCTGTTATGCGTATTATGTTACATACATACAAGATAGTTACATAGTTTTACATATGTATGTAGATATGTTCGCTTACGTTGAGGCTGTCGCAAAAGCGGTCAGCATGGGCTGTATAAGTCCGGCATAGAATTTGAATGGATTCCGTCGCACGAATACAAAATAAATCCCCTGCATTATAATGAATTGATATAGGCATACGCCAATCAGATTGGTGAGTATAAACCACATCAGCTGCTCCATGACTAAATGCAGATCGTTGACGCCCAAAATCTTGCCAGCTATCACTGAACTAATGCCGATGGGTGTTAGCCACATGACGCAGGTGACCATCTTCATAATGACCTCAAAGACGGCAGTAAAGAAATCCACCACAATTTGCCCCTTTTCGCCGATCGTGCCCAATATGGTGCCGAAGACTAGGCAGAAGAAGACGATGCCGAGCGTGTTGGTGCCGCTGCGATATTGCACCACACGTATGAGCGCCGGTTCGAGTACGTCCCCGCCTTGTTGTTGTTGTGCTTGTATCTCTTCGGTTGGTTCGAAATCGGTGCCGATCGCGGTGTCATTAAGTGTCTCATTGAATGTATGCAAAATACTTGGCTTGGGAAGGTAAACAGTGTGCGCTTGTTGAAACGATGCTTGAAAGAGATTGTCCGGGAAAACGTTTCTGAAAAGAAGCAAATTCAAAGCCTGACATTTTAAGAACACTTGATCTAAACGATATATTCATATTTTATACCACAAAAATTGGGGCAAAATTAAGAGCGATTCAAATAGGATTTTCCAGGGGCAATAGAAATATAATTTTTTCAATCATTTTATTCAAGAATGGCAATAGCTATACCGCTTATCCGATTGAATATTTTTCTATGCACACAAGTATGTGTTAATATTTGTTGTTGTATGAATGTGCTTCAAGCAAACTACATATTCAACGAGGACGGTCCTGTTCCGAAAAATTCTCAAAAACGAACTATTTCGCTAACCTGTTTGGTTTACATACATCAACAAAATTTTTATTTTATATTATTTATTAATATTTAGAGAGGTTAGGAATGTTGCCAATTTTAATTTTTGTCTCTAAAAAATATTTCTGAATTGGAAGCTTACTTAAGCATCTTTTATAGCGATGTACTTGGTAGTGTTGCTTCGGAATCATTTCAACTTACATTTGATGGAATAAATCATTTAAACAGGTGGCAACCCTTCGCAAGAGTAAATTTATATTCTTTTCTCCATCGAACAATGACAAATAAAATTTGTTTCTAAAAATTCGTCCGCCTGGCCGTCAACACTTCAATTATTATTTCCGTTATGTAAACGGAAATTCGAACAAATGCTCTTTTTTTGCTCACAAAACATTTGCACCAGAGAACGTATGCCTTATGATATTGAAGTTCCTTATCCACCCGGTATCAATCTACACTGCCTTATCATCATGGTTGTTGCATAAATTAATCCATACCGGTTGAGACGGCAAACGCAGCGTATCTCAAACTGTTGCGAGAAGTTGCGTCATTGGTGTTACCCTGTTAATTCAACTTTCACACTGGCTCATAAACTGATCCGGTTGGTATGGAAAACACCACATTTGTGTGACTTCGATAACAGGGTGACGGGAATTCAGTATAATTATCGAATAAATGCCACATAACGTAAATTTCATACGCAGAGAACGTATATGATATACGATATACGTATAAAATATACGTTCTCTGATGAATTACAATCAAATTTGGTAGTTAGTAAGTTACATTAATGGTCATAGACTCAATTAGTTTTATTGGTATATTTTACTTCTAAAACTTAACTTACTTACTAAAATTATATTTATACCATACTCAAATGTGATATATGTGATATTTACTTAACCGAATAGGCTAAATTGAACATATTGAGTTGGCTTGGAAAACGTCAATGCTTAGTCAGGTTGAAGGTCGAAAATCACTATACTGGGTATTTTGGGGGCTTGTTCCATTAACCTTTGGCATTGCTTAGCTATACTCGAGAACTTATCTTCAAGCAGTTCTATAAATATACATATAACTCACAAACTGGCCTACGTATTCTGCATAGAATAACGAAAATCATTATATGCAGTAATATGTCATTATTTCATATATTTTCAATTATTATACTTCTAGTTAATTTATCTGAAAAATCTTACATATTAACCGTAATAGTATAAGGCCAACAAAAAGTTTGAAAATTTTATATTTGGTATATGAGGGCTAAAGGAAATATTCGCCCGAATCCACCCACTTTTGACATACAAACATGCCGTCCTCTCCGAAAAGTCAGACAAAAGCACTGTGCTCTACATTTTCAGTAAATGGGAAACTTAAACAGTTATAGTCAGATTTGGAAGTTTTTACACTTAAAATGGCACTATTTGTTCATAGTTGTATCCCGCTATATTTTTTAGTACTTGATATACGGGCAGGTGAAAGAATCGGTTAAAATTTAAAATTTGTGTTATAAGGGAAGCGGGCGTGGTTGTTATCCGATTTTAGGCATTTTTACAAGGTTACATAGGAATGTCATAAGTATCTTATGTGCCGAATTTAGTTGAAAATGGTTGATAAGTTCCTAAGGTATAGGTTTTCACATAAATTTAGGTGGTGTCACAGCCGTACACCGGCTCCTACAAAGCCTTCTTTCAGCATAACGCATTTTGTTATTGATTTATCGCTATTCGATTTTGGGGAGATATACAATACATTAAGCCAATTAATAGGGTGGGACCACGCCCACTTTATACAAATGTTCAGCCTCGTGAGCTCCGAATCTTAATTTGTGCCTTAGTAAGGGCATTTTATATCCATCTACAAACTTGTCCTTACTTTTGTACTTTTGTATCCGGTAACATGTATACCAAGTTTCATTAAGATGTCTTAAGTTATCGCTTACACGGACTGACAGACACACAAACAGATAGTTACTCGGAAATCAACTCGTCTCGTCATCCTGCTCATTTATATATAACCATATATCAATCTCGATTAATTTTAGGTGATACAAACAACCGTTAGGTGAACTAAGTAAACTATTATTCTTTTACTCACCTTCCCAAATCCAAAAGACTATCCAGTAGATTGACAGCCCTTTTATCAGTAGAACGATCGGCGGTATTATGTAGATTAGGATCACCGGGATGGATTAGCAGCACCAAGGCAATGCCGAGCAGCGCATTCAAGAACGAAGTCGTCACGAAGTACACCAAAGTGCGCAATGCAATTTTACCGTTCATGCGTGCATTTAAACTAGCCGAACCGGCGATCAAGCTTGAAATTATTAACGGTAAAATCATAAGCTTTAAGACGCGCATGAAGAGTTCGCCCGGATAGGAAATCAGCATAATGGAATCCTCATGTAAATTTAAGGGCCGCAACGAAAAACCTTTGAAGAAAAGACAATACTTTTACTCACTGTATTTGTGTATATAGAACGAGTATACATATAAACTTGTATTAATAATAATTCCAAACATATATATTATTTATAAGTTGAGTTATTCTTAAATCTCAATAGTCCCTTACATGTCGACAAAACTTTTGAGCCTATAAAACATTTTTTGAGATGGCTAATCTCAGTTTCGGCTTTTAGGTTCGCCGAAGGTTAAACTGCAGAGTTGTTTCAACCTCAGTCTTGCAAAGGCTGGACAGTGGAGGAGAAAGTACCTGGATGTTTTCAACTCACCCTCCGCCATACAACTTTAATAACTAGCTAACTGCTAACTTAAAAAAATGAGTTCCCAAAAGGCCATAAGGGATTCAGTATTGAGTAGTTTAAAGGACAACACAAATAATTATTGAAAGTAGTTAACATTATTCTTATTAAATGCTTTTCTTCTCAAACATACATGTTTATACTCTATGCATTTTTGGGAACAGCTTGAAAGGGTAATTTTTACGATTTCATTTAATGTTAAGATGGGCAATGGATTAAGCAATGTTTAAAAGACTAAATTAACTAACTAACTAATGGTTATTAAAGCTGATATCAATGTGCAGTTATTCAGATATCCAGATTATTTTCTCCCAAATACGATAATGAAATGATTTTCAAGAGCAGATTAAATATAATTAAGCCATTAAATGGAGTAAGGAGATTTCGTAAAAAAGAATAAGTTACTATCTCTACAAGGTTAAATAACATTATTCGAATTATTGAAAATCAACTCTAGTTATATGATGATTTTGGTATAGCTAAGCACCGACATCCTAATTTATAAGCAGGGTTCTATAAATATCATTATATTCAATTTTTGTATATTTGTAGTGCCAAAGGTAGGAACATGAACGTCAGTAATATATTTTAAAGGTTCGATGCTTTATCAAATGTTCGGTAAATATCGCCTAAAAAGCCAAGAATATGTATATGGTACTCGTATGTACACACATTTCTATTATTCTATTTTCACCAAACTTTAGTCACTATTATGGTACAACAACAAACATCTAATTATTATTTATCTCTTGTATTAAACTATCAGACGGGATAACTTTATTATTGCATTCTCAAGTAGGTTTTTAATTATAAAGCACAGCTGTAAAGCCGCTGGTTGAGAATAATTCAAAGCAATAGAAATTATTCAAAAACTTTTAATTATTTTTCGTCCGTTTTTATGAAATTTTTACATTCTTCAAACATGTATAATACGAGAGACTATCTCTCCGTCTTGAGTAAAACTTGAGATATCTTGATGGAATTTGGTACATATGCTTCTTGGTGTCCAAAGAGGGTTGATATTGCAGATGGCACCGCCCGTCTTTAGGTGAAAACCAATATATCGGGACCTGCTCGACTAACTTCAACCAAATTAACTAGATAATATTATCACGATAAATTTTAAAATAGCATATGGCATTTTTATGATATGTAGTTTTGACAAAAACAAACCAAATCGTGTCGATGATACCCAACTCCCATATACTACATATACTTATTTTCATTACTCTAACGAATCTTATGTCGAATATGTCGGTCAGTGTATGATTTATATATACAAATATACCTAATTGCTTGGATTCGGATCATCTGGTTGACGTTTTATTTAAAATATTTCCCTGTCTTTGGTTACACCCGAACTTAGCTCTTCTTTACTTTTTTCAAACAAGATTAAATGAGCCATATTTAAAAGAGGTGGCATTAAGGTGATGTATACAAGCAAATATACTTACATGTTGACATATACTCTTATGCGGACATATACATACATACATATATAAACTGTTATGTGGTGGCACTTATGTAGTAAGCTCAAGACATGGCCGAGTGACAGCCTGAGCACGCGAATGACACTTCGTTCGTGTAAACTGGGCCAACAAGCTCAAGGTCACATTCGTTCGTTCGCTTTTTATGCACACACATATACATACATACATACACATCTGCTTATGTAAGTGTTTTGCCATTTTTTCCGTGTTTTGAAAACACAAGTGAACTTGACAGGCATTCAAGTGTACTGTTTTGTTGCGGGAAAGCCAGTGAACCGTGAGGAACGCCACACAGGACGGCCGATAGAAGATAATTCGTTTAATTGCGAATTACATCGCAACATTGCAGTATGTGGACTGTGTCCTCCGCCTGCTGAGGCAGCGCGTTAATCGGCGATGACAGTCAGCGAGACGTACGAGGGTGTGTATCAATAAGGGAGACAAACAACGATAACGCTACTTGTTTTTTTAGTGTTGGCACTCTCATTAGGCTAATTATAATGTGATAACGCCTTTTTATCGCGCTCTCATGTCAGAAGGCAAACATGCCGCAAGTGTCAGGAGTTTACACAGCCACGCAGAAAACAATTATTTCATACATATCTGATGTGGCCATTACAGCGATTGAATTTATGCTGTTATTTTTGAACTCTTTGAGAAGAAGGCATGCTTTGGGAGGGGTAGTAGACTGTTTTTTGCAACTTGTTGCAGAATGATGTTGCAAGAAAAGTTATTAATTAAATTTTGGCTATTATTGAAATGTAGAAGAGAGGAAGTCATTCCAGAATTATCCAAAGTCGTTAGTTTTTGTTGAAGGTACACTTTAGGATCAATCGGAATAGGATCAATCGAAAAAATTGATTTCGCTGTCCAATCCAAGGTAGTAGTTAAGTGTACGGTTCACTCAGTTTCAGCACATGAAATTTTAAATGCGATTTTCTCGAATCAGGCATTGACGATACTCGGACACTATCACATACCGTCTTATGGACTTGAAATTTTAACTGTAACTTCACAATAATTTTTTTTTTTTTTAAACCAAATACGATATTTCGTTATTCTAGGAACGACTATTACAATATACTGCTATATTTTTCCGTAAAAAATTAAACCTTTTTACAAGCCCTTCGTTTTACTAAATATAGCAAGTCTTATGAAAATTAAGATCCTGTCTCTTTGTTTAGTTCAGATTGCATAAACTCCTAGAGTTTCAGGAGATTGAGTCAGTAACCCCATTTTATATCAAAATATCACTATTTTCCATTTGTAGATATACGAACATACATACATATATTAAGCAAAGCCTGAAAGATAGATTCGCTTCTCTTTTCCTTACTCCCAGATTAGTACTCAAGGAGTAAGCGAACGGGTGCGAAGATGCATTCAAAAACCATTACCAAAGCGGAAATTCGAAGATTCGGCCAGCACCTTTATGATGATCGAACCTTTCCCTTGTAATATAATGAATAAAAAGCTTTGCAACTTTTCAGATATTTAACACATTTGGTGATTTAAATTCCAAAAGCTATTGGCTATCTGGCACCGTGAGTATACACAACACCTTCCCATTCTTCCGCGTTGTGAAGACCAGGCGTAGAAAGATTTGGTTTTGCTTAGTTTTTAGAAACTTATTATTATTATTAAGAAGTGCTTTTATTATTAATTGTGTATATAATTGTCGTCTGTTAACGTCTGGATATTAATCGCGAAATGGAGCTGCAGAATTCATACCACTTCCTAACAAGTAGCGCTTTCTTATATACAAACTCCAAGCTTTCCAGTTGAGAACGGACCGAAGGATACACAGCTTTGGGAGCTCGGTTTGTAAAAAAATCACTTCATTTGACTTCCAATCGCAAAAAGTTCAGTTATTTTTGAAAAATAAATCTCAATTTATTCATTAATGGAAAAGAGATCCCCGGCTAAAACTCTAAATTGATTTCTCCAAGAATTTCAATAAATCAGGTGGATTACAAAATCTCAAATATGTTCACTTATAAAGCCTTTTTAAACCTTAACTGTTGCTCTTTTTTGTTTCTGGGCGTATATTATTATTTTTCTTATAACTATTTATATAATTAGTCACAGACTAGTTTAAAATACATAAAAATTAATCCATTACAACTTAGGCCAAATAACATTTGTGAGTTAAATCTATTACTTATGTCGTCCTTATAACATATTGTTTGTTTTCCTTAGACTCCTTAGATAAAATATCTGATAAAAATATGTCTAGCTTTACAACTGGTAGAAATGTAGTATCTTCCGAACTAGGTCACTACTGGATCGTCATTTCTAGACACAAATATTTCACTTCACCAGTTTCATGTTTCATAGCAGAGTGACCATTACTTTTATTTATTTAAATACAAGCATTAACTATATACGTGTACGTGCATTTTTGTGCAATCCAGCGAATGTGAACGAATATTCGAGTTCTACATTTTCACAAGCGCCCACAAATTCCAATTACATATATAGTATGTATGTATGTATGTACATGTGTATTCCGCTATCATTCCAATTACGCTAATTATGAAAGTGTCTGCGAAACTACTTTGTTCCGAATTATTACCGTTATATAAAAATTAAATATCTGTGGAACAATAATATTGATTCAAATTCACAAATTATTTAAAATTGCGGCAAATAGCAACTCAAATTTATTTGAACGTGTCTCATGAAAGAACGCCGTAATTTGGAATTATTTTGTAAAGAAAGTGTTGTTTACTGAACGTGTTTTAAAATAGCAAAGTGTAAACTGGAATAAATATATATATATTGAGCTGACATGCGAGTCATATATTTGTAAACAGTTTTGGGCTGATTACATTTAATTTTGACATTCAACTCAAGTATGCCCGTGACCATATTTCAACTCAATGTGAGCGGCACATTTGGCGAAAATTATTATATTTAGTATCAATCATATACTGTTTTCACCCACTTTCATCAGACTATATGTATTATATCCAATATTATACATTCACTTTATTTTGCCAAATTAAATATTAACTGATATGGAATTATATGCGGTACAAAGTTAACAGAATTAAGATATTTTAACACCAAGTTACATTATAACACTGTTATTTCTTTAAGTTATCTAACATATAAACAGATATTTCCAGTAAAAAGTCAGTCATACTACTGAGATCAAATTGAAAGGTGAATTTTTATTTTATCCTTCGCGTGTTCTTTGGATCGGTACATTTTTCTGTAAGTTGCTAGTACTGTTAGTGACATCTACATATGCGTCGAAATTTTCATTAGTATTTGAGATATGCGTCGTTTTGTGAGGCTCTAAAAGTGAATTCTTCGATTTTTACTATGCCTGAATTTTTTGAGCAAAGAAATGCGATAATGCATTGGTTACTCGTGATCATTTCGCCACATTTTCAACTTACATCGTGCCGCAACAACCGCATTCGCTAGATTTACCTTTGTGTAATTTCTGGCTATTCAGCAAATTCACAAAACCACTCCGAGGACAGCGTTTTGACTCAATTGAGGATATAAAAGCTGAATCGAAGAAGGCTCTGATGGCCATCACAACGGAGGATTTTTCCAAGTGCTATGATGACTGGAAAATTTGTTGGCATAAGTGTATTGCAGCGGGAATACGTTAAAGGAGAAGAAATGGACAAAATTCACCTTTCAATTTAATCACAATTGTAGATACTTAGATCCTCATTTTTGTTATCTGATGGTTTGATGGTGAATGCACCTATTTTAGCTATTGTTAGATATGAGATGTTAACATCATTTTATTCTGAGGCACTTGTAGGTTGACATTAAACTAGACTGAGTATGAGTGAATTTCTAAGTTCAAGACTTGAAAAAACATACATAAGAATGTGCTATTGGACCATGATACATTTTTATAAAGATTTAAGGTAAACATGAGTAACTAGAAGTCTTATTCAACTAAGGTAATATTAAAGGTACCCATGTAATGTGGCATTTATACATATAAAAGTGACAAAATGATGACTTGGGTTAAATATAGGGTTACCATATTCCCTGATTTGTCAGGGAATTCCCTGATTTTGACCTTCGGCACTGATTCCCTGATTTTCGTGAAATATGTACTGATTCCCTGGTTTCCTCCTGAATAGGCGCTTTTTTTTAAATTATTATTACTTTTGAGCGATTCAGTTTTTAGACTCGAAAAATGTTCATATTGACGACAGCGCTGAGTCGTTTACCGAAATCTTGATAATAATTCAGTATTTGTTGTCTATCCCTGGTCCCAACGCAAATTGCGAGCGTATTTTCTCCTTAATCAATACACAGTGGAGTGACGAGCGTGGGGGAGGAGGGGAAGGTTTATACATATGCAACGGGACTGATTTTGTCTGAGACCGATATGGTAGCCCTAGTTAAATAGGCACTCTGAGCCAAATTTGAAATAGGTCAACAGTTGTTCATTTATCCGTGATCGTTTTTTCTATAAATATTTATTCCATACATTTTAAAATATTCAAACAGCTGATTATGATTAACGACAAATTGTCATGAATGCCACAAAAAGTTGTATCGCATAATTGCAATTTAGTCCATTTTTGTGACCCAAGTAACGCTAAGTTCCCGATCTAATGATACTAATAGAGCTAATATATCAATTTAGACGATTAAAAGACTTCATTTAAATATTTCCAAAAATGCCTGCTTTCTTTTTAACATCAACATCTTACTAAAGTTTTCGATACCTGCATTATGCCTCCAGCTAAGTACCTTCGAAGTCCAAATATGTAAGTAAGCTCTTCGATATCATACGATTTTTATATACTATATACAGGGTTTGTCCGGAAAGTAATAGGACTGAGCCGATTAAAAAAAATTTATTGAACCAATCGCTAAAATTCCTTAAATGATGATGCTGCGCTGCCACCGCGATTTCCAAACATTGAAAGCGTCACGGAAGGCATTCTCCAGAATAGCCTTATGAGCCGAGGTGCATGCGGCTTCGATCCCCTCTGTCATCTTAAAATGCTTCCCTTAATCGGTTTTTTCAAGCAAGGAAAAAGTCCGGAAAGGCATATCTGGGCTGTTGGGCGGCTGCGGAAGCATTTGAGCGCCGGCCTTAGTTAGGCAGCTGTTAATAAGAAAACCGGTGTAAGCCTGGGCGTTGTCGCGGTGCAACTTCCAATCGGCTGCGATGTCTTGTCGGACCCGATTGACCATTCGTTTGAGTCTCTTGAAAACTTCCACGTAAAACTTGACGTTAACAGTTTGTCCAGAAGGAACAAATTCATGGTGGACGATACCTTTGATGTCAAAAAAGACAATGAGCAACGTTTTCTCTTTGGATTTGCTCATTCATCAGCGACCTCTTCCCAGCCCTCCAAAAAGGTCTGGTGCCACCGAAACACACCACTTCTTGCCAAAGCAACAACTGGGTTAGCTTGTTTGATCATATCAAACGTCTGTGTTGCAGATTTACCGAGTTTCACACAGAATTTAATCGCGTATCTTTGCTCTAACAAACGCTGAATTTTCGGCTTGCACCGCTCACAGAAACACGTCGCGCGAAAATGTTTGTCCTGACCCTCCAGGTGCTTAAAGACAGCTGGCCAGCCGCTCCTTCATTAGCTGGAACGCCCTCTACCGAATCCAGTCGGTGCGCGCACGCTCCGAAGTACTGTCGCGGCGGAAGAAAATCAGTCCTATTACTTTCCGGACAAACCCTGTATATATTTAATTGATTGCTGATTTAATTGTATTATTGATACTTTGCTTTAAATATGCTGCATAAATGATTTCAAATAGCTTCGAGTCAAAATAAGCTTTAACATTTTTAGCATTGCTTACAATATTCACCAGCCACTTCATAAAATTAATCATCAAAAATTACCCAAAATTCAATTTCTAGTAATAACGCGTTCAAAACTAAGCACGTTCTTTTTTCCACAAAGCTGCGAAAAGTTTTGCAATAACTTTTGGGACATTAAGGTGGTCATGGATTTTAACGAATATGCCTTCTGCTACTGTTTAATTATTTTTTACACAATTTTTTGATTACTTCCAAATAGAGTTATTCAGAGCAGAACTCGTTACCAACTTCCTTCACCGAGTTTAACCAGAAAGTAATTTTCCTGACAGTGTTCGTGTATACAAGAGAAACCAATAAAATTAAGACATTTTTTATGTTCTTTGACTGAGAAACTCTTCTACATGCAATCCAATATACCCTTACCAAGTAATTGTACAAAAAGCAAAGAATAAAGGCAAACTACACAAAGAAAATGAAAGCTAGACAATTACCGTTTATTTTTAGCAAATTTAATGGCGTGTAAATCGTTGCCTCGCTACTTCTCCGGTTTAACGGTTTTACTACATCATCTTGTGGCAACTGTTCAGGAAAATTATAAACGAATAACAAAAACACTTTAACCTCAGTTGCGCCGAAGCTATAATACCCTACACAAATACACAAGATTCCTTACAAGAATTTTATGAGTCAGTTTGTATAGCAGCTACATGCTATAGTGGTCCGACCTGAATGATTTCTTCGCAGATTGTACCATTGCCTTAGGTAATGCCCACTTCAAATTTCGTGATGATATTTCATCACAGTCATCAGTTTTCCAAGTAATGCTCAGTTGTTCTAGATAAACATTCATAGATATTTATTCTCTTACTGAATAGTTAGTGTAGTTATAATGAATACTTGGCGTGCCTTAAAGCAATTTCACATTAAAATTTGCTTGACATTAAACTACGCTGCTTATTTTGTCAAACCGTAATAAGCTCATAAACAATTATATCATATCCATAACTTTTTTTTAGGCAATTGAAATAGTTAATATATTATTTATTTTCTCTTCGATTAAATATGATAATTTTATGATATATCGAATTAATAATTCAATTGAATTTGAGAAATATATGTAAGGACGCTAAATTCGATTGAAGCCAAAGATTCGGGTTTTTCTGTTCCAAAATGTTCCATGAAGATATGTAAGAGGAACCATCGAAACCGTTTCAAGAAAAGATTTTTAATTGGCAGTTTATATAAAGTTTCTGGTAGTAATTCTATCACTTATGTTGTGGTAAAAATTCCATGTTTTTCTCGACAACTAAAATGCAATTTCACTCTAATTTCATCAATATAACAAAAATAATCACAGGTCATGAGGAATGTAAGAGAAGAAAAGACCACTAGAATGCACGGAAATGAAGGAAAGTTGAGTACTTTGTTTACAACTAATAAGACACTTTGACAGTTCGTTCCATTTATGGCATGTCGTGTAGCACTTTTGTGTCCACCTTTCTTGTGTAGACCCTTTGGAAACCTGACAAATGAATTTTAAGTAATGTATTTAACTAAAAGAACGGAAAACGGTAACACCCTAGACGCTATAATTTTAAGCAAAAAATATTCATAAAGAACAAAAGTATAGATTTAAGAAGTCATATATTGAGAATATATTTTGAATAATACTACTACCTGTATTACTACTTCAAATGTTTAATTCAAATAAAATAAAAGTTTAAATGAATTCGAACTGTATGAATCCAAATAAAGATAGTTTCGAATGATTTAGTTGAAGATATATTTTAAAGGATAGATAAAATCAATAAAATATTAAAATAATAGACATAAACTAAATAATTATAAAGAACAATTAGTTCACGCAAATTGATAAAATAAGTTAAATATTACTGTATTGATATACAACAAAAGATATTGGAGTAATACCTATCGAAACAACAAAACCGTGATTTGATTGTGATATCGTTAAACTCTTAGATAATTGTTTAGGAATCAAAAAATTATTTGTAAATATCCCTTATCTTAGTGTATATGATAGAGTTAGGGGAATTTCAGTAGTGTCGTGCGTATTTCTATGTATATTTTTGTATTTAGAAGTTTTTCGTTATATTTTTTTTTAAATTAAACTCAAAAATCGCTAAACTTACTGAATCTAAAGTATAGTTGATTAATAGTATTCTATAATACGCACTTATGACTATTTTTCTACTCACCGAAAATGACTCCCAACAATACACCCGACAGCGTCACCAGCAACATGAGATTCTCCCGCAACCATTTCCGGTAGCCGGTGAGTTCACGTGGTGCACCGCTACGTTCCGTGGTCTTCGGTGGCAGTTCGGTGCCATTAACAGTTGTACTACTGGGCGGGCCCATTTTCGCAAAGAGATAATCTGAAAATTGTTCAGATTTTTCCATTGTATAATTGGACGCTTTGCCCCAATTGGCCACTTTTGACAGATGCACTATTCGTTGAGCGTAAATGTGTACAGCGGCAGAAGGAAAGAGAAATGGGCAAAAGGTTTCCGAAAACAAAAATTTAAAGCTCGCACAGCGACACTGGTACGCAGTGACTGAATTACAATTGGTAATGTAGATACATACACACTTGTATGCGCTATTTAAGCTAGGGCGATCGATAATGTCGGTACCTCCGGCTGGGGTTTTTTGTGTTTGCCTTTTTTCTAATTACAAATTGCTTTATCTTCCTATTTGGCTTTGGCTTATCGTTGGCTATTAAGGTAATTGTTTATTGATCCGTATTGGGGAATAGGTTTCTATTTTCGTTTATTGCATGTTTAATTATTATTATTTTTGTTTTTGGTAGGGATTTATTATTTTTTACTGATTTTACTTTGTGCGTCAGAGAACAATTCGTTACAATTATTATTGTGGGTTTATATATAGATATATTTGACGGTTATTAATTACTTTTTAAATATTTCACATTAAATTTAAGTATATTGATTAGGTACGCCATTGATTCCGGAGCTATATTCAATTGATGTTGCTAACTTGACAGTTAATTGACATAACGCTTGTGTGGCGTATTTCAATGCTGTACGGCTACCGATGCGGAGTGGTTTTTTTGGGACGTGAATGCCGCCCAGTTGTATAGGCGGACTCGTCCGGTACGTCTAGTAGCAATTGAAATTTTAGTATTGGCTCCGTTGTTGTGGTTTACTTGGAAACTTTGTTGAAAATTATTTATAAAACCTCAACGAACACTCGAAGTGAAAATTTAAATTGAAACAAACTCAAGTGTTTTTAGATAGAAAAGATTCTTTCAAAATATTATTATAGTACTTGGGCAGTTAAGTGAAGCTGCAAGTAGAAATGCACCTGTCACAATATTAAATTCGAGTTTTCAGCAAAATTTCTTTAGAGTTAGTAAGAAAAAAATCAAATAATATTCACTTGGTATCACTAGACCCGAATTTTCCGACGAAAAAATCGATTTTCAGTTCTCCTGCACAGTTAATCTGTGTCAAGTGTCGGCCAAATCAGTATGTTTGCACTTCTCAGTTGATTTGTGGGTACACAAAAGGGCGTTGCACCGTCTAGTCCTTCGACACTTCGCTAATTTTTGTCTGATTTGTAACCACTTAAAACAATTATTTCTTTATAATTCTTAGTTAGGCTTTTTTGTTTTAAAATTTCCAACAGCTTTCTCCCGCGTTCCCTGCTTTCCGACTGTGTGACTAAAAAATTTTTCACAGTAATTATTTTCACAAAAATTGTGGTTCGCAAAACACCAACTCCGTCCAAGTCAGAATAGCAAAACCGAATGAGAGTAACTATGCTCACGGTCTGGCCTTTTATAGACGTCACTCTCTTAGCAGGATAAACTCAACGGAGCAATCGATGTGAGCACGTGTGGAGCTTTATGCGGAAACCGTAAGCTTAAAACGTTGATTTTATAGCAAACAAGTGCTAACTGTCATACCAACTTACTTTCATATTTTTTGTTGCCTCACTCTGCTTTCGAACAAAACAAAAACAAAAATTAACTAGTGCAGTTGGCATAAGTGCCTACGCTGCAATACTTGTATAATATTATATCATTTAACCCAATATGTGGATTTTTTCCAGTAAGCATGTTTCGCGCATGCCGACGTTGTTGTTAATTAACATTTCATTGCTTTTCAAAAGCTCACAACATTTACTACGTATGTTGTTATTATTGTTAATACCGGCGCACTCCATCTGTTGCTTTTCAGAATACTGACAATTATTTCAATTTGAAAAACATCAATAGTTTGAGTGAATGACAAGCTTTCATTTGGAATGACATTTATAGATCCGCTAAATTGGATTGGCATCTCAAATCATTTGTTGCCACACTCATATAGAAAACCATCTGGGTGGTTTGCTAAAGGAATTTGCTTTACAAATGTGTGTATCAACTAAAATTTAATACTAAAGTCCTAAATTGCTTAGTTAATTCGATAAAATCCAAAGATTGTAGTGCCAGAATCTCAAAAACAATTTTTCGTTCTAGATGTCAATAGAAGCATATAATATATAATATTCAGTATAGCTCAGAGAGGAAGATGAGGTTTATTTTTCGTAGAAAGTACTATTTTGGTCAAATTTTGTGTCGACACCCTTCCGTTGCTTCCAGATTGCTAGATTTCTAAGTCGGTATATAACTACAACTAACTAAAGCAGGGCCAACAATAAACACTAATAACACCCAACCTTTTTCATTTTCAAATAATTTAGTTCTGCTCCCTGATTATAGCAGATATAGTACCGTCGCCAATTGGCAGACATTATGATTGAAATATAAAAATGTCATGCGAAATTAGTATAAGCACAGCTATATGCGTGTCGGTCCCATCACAAATACGGACATCTTACTCTCTCGTGGAGCTGGTTGAGCTCTTTTATGCTTTTCCATGCCAAGAAGAAGCAGTAGAGTCGTTCCTTTTCCTTATTCTTTCTTGACTCCAAATTTTCAAATATATAGACATAAGTAAATGATGAAGTATATTTTCAAAAAGTAATAGTTCACTGTCTAGAGAAAAAAACAGGGCCGGGGAGGTTATATGATTCGAGACCCTTGATCCATCAATTTATTGATGTCATATTTTTTGAGGAAAAACTAGTTGAATTTCATCATACTATCGGCAAGTTCCTAGACACAATTAGTAAGGTAATGAATAGAGCTCTAAAAATCACACACCAACGGGCATTATCCGCTAATGTAGAGGTAAATGCATGTAAGGTAATCTTTGCAAGGAGATATAATGCCCCGTCATGGAAACCATTGTGGTTAAACCATTGGTTAACCACTATACAAGATGCGTTCGAAAATAAACAGGACTTAAAAAAACAACAGAACAAATGGTCTCTTTCGGCAAAATCAATTCATTTTATTCAAAATAGTCTCCTTCTGTTTTAATACAACTTTTTGCTGTCCTCTACGTCTGCATAACGCTTTCCTTTCAGGGGCAAATGCATTTTTCCGAAAAGGAAGAAGTCGCACGGTACCATATCAGGTGAATATGGGGAGCAGTTAAAGGTTAAAATGTGATTTTTGGTGAAATAATTGGTCACAAGCGTCAATCGATGAGACAGATTCTGAGCAATTTTTTGTCGTCAGTCAATTTGTGCGTAACAAACCGTGCACACACCTTTCGTAAGACCAAATGTTCGGTCAAAATGCAATAAATCGATGTTTTGGAGATGTTCCATTTCATTTCCATGAATTTCAATGACGATTTCGGCTGATTTTTGATGCATTCACGCACAGTTTCGATGGAACTTCCGGCGATCACGGATTTTTATTGGCCCACATGTTGATCGTCTTTTATGTCCTCACGACCACTTTGTAAACGTTGAAACCACTCGAGCACTCTGCTCGCCATAAACTTGTTTCATCAATTGAAACGTTTCGGTAAAAGTTTTACCAATTTCAAAACAAAATTTAATGTTGGCTCTTTGTTCGAAGCTCATTTTCGCACCGTTAACACAAACACACTGACACTTAAAACGCAATAACTTCTTTTCCAATCAATGAAATGTCATCACTGAACAATCGATAAATATAGCAGATTCTAACGCACCAGTCGACATATAGATGGCGCCACCAGGTAGCACTAGATTAAAAAAGTCCTGTTTACTTTGAAATTCACCTTGTAGATCATACCAAGTACCTCGAAGTAATTTTGAACAATAAACCGACCAATGTGGAGGAGAAGATGGAAAATAAGCATCATTAACGATGACACATGTCCAAATAGGTCAGTCAGTGTCACCTAACCTACCTATTATAATACATACATATGTATGTACTCAAGTACACTTGATAATGATCGGACAAAGTATCCCAAAGAAACATTGATGCAAATGTATAAAACATTTTCTTTTTTAATTGATGATGACCGCTGTGACGAAATGATAATATTTTCATAATGGCAACAATTATAGTGAGTTATTGGAGAAAATAATCTGGAAAAATTTTTGCAGAGCACCCGATTTTCCCCTCTCTCCTTCTCTTGTTACAGCCGATAATGTTGAAACTATATTCTGAGCACTTAAAATGTATAGTTTTTCATTTTTGTTTATGCACCGGAAAAAGCACCTCAAATCCATGCATCCAGATCTGAATACCGACAACGTAAAAAACTTATTGACAGCTTTGTAATAATAACCCTTTTCATTCAAAAAATTTATTGACTCGTTCTTGATTTTGATGTTATGTTTGCATATCGAGGACCAAAATTTCATTTAAGGTATCTTATTTACCTTCACTCTGTGATCCTCTGTGTCAATTTAATTGGTCGATATTGATTTATTACTGGATTTATGGTTCAATTGAGGTATTTTAATTATTATTATGATTTTTTTTTTACTTATTTGCTTGGCTATTTGGTTTAGGAAAATATTATATATAACTCAACAATAACTCAATTCATATAAATGTCGACATGCTTACCGAGTTCTACTTAGATATATCATAACCTCAATAATTCGTGTGGACTACTTTCAAAAATGCTTTTTAAAAAACTTTAATAGTTGATTCTATAGTTCTTCCAATAAGAATTTGAACGTCAAAGAAAAAATGGAAGTGAGCTCAAGCCAAAACAAATATTTTTCATATTCAATCGATTATTAATAACTTAAGTACCCGAACACAATTTATTGACATCATAAATCGAATCGTTGAATCATTATGTGTCACCCTGTACAACAAAATTAAGTAGCCGTCACATCGCATTGCATTTTATTTGCAGATTTGAAATTGCATTTAGGTGCATGTAAAATATTTAAAAATAGTTTTAATTGTTATTAATCTCTTCTGACATCGATTTGGTTGCCCAACGCCGGCGTTGTTGCCCAACTTTTTTTGTATTTGCTTTGACTTTTGTTTTGCTCTTTGGTTTTTCCGTCTTCGCAAATTAGTGCCCATTTGTGAATCGCATGACTTTTACCTACGTATGGCGTTTGAATAACTAAACAAAACAAAAAATTCATTCGATGATGCTTCTCTTTGACTCTTTGCCATTTGGCAAAGTAATTTATTGAAGCGCCTTGCACACTCTGACAGTTGAAATATTTCAGATAAATTCACTAGTATATAATTCGGTGGTAAATGGATGAGAAATTAACCACACGTGCCACAACAATAAATATAAATATTTAAATTTTCCAAAAATATTCGACGGACAAAATTTTTACCACAGGAGAATCCGGTAGTTTCAGCTTATTTAGAAAAGATTGAAATTTAAAATATTAATTTTCTTATGAAACTTGCTTATTATCTCTTTTAGAATCCTTTTTTAATATAAATAGAGATCGTTTTAAGAAACGTAAAATTATAATCAACATAACTGTATTAGTGAGGTCATACTTTTTTGGGAGTTGGTCTTGCAGACAGTTGTTACTTGATTTGTACTCAGTTTGGTTTGCCATTTCATAAAGAATAGACTTACTTCGAAACAAAATTTGCATATCGTCAAAATTTATTACCAAAATAATGGTTCTGTTCGCTCAATGCATCGATCGACAGTATAACATATCGACAGAGTCTGAAATTCGAGCAACCATGAATCGGTTTCGCACTTTTAATCTACTGAATAATGTGCATTCTTAGAGACACCGTACAGTGTGCACCGAAGACGCTGTTGCTTCTGTGGAGTAGAGTATCCAAAAAGACCCGAATGAGTCCTTCCGTCATGGCGCACAACACGTGTAGCTGTGCTCGTCCTTTTTTGGAAGATTATGTTGAAGAATCTCGGTTTGCAGGCTTACAAATTCGAACTCGTGTAAGAATTGAAGCCGAGGACCTTCAAGGGCGTCGCAGGTTTAGTTGTTGGGCCGATCGAAGTGATCACCGATTTTCACAAGAAATTTTTTTATTGATGAAGGTTACGTTTGGTGGCATTAACATATTTCATTTTCACATTTGGATTGATGACATTCCACAAGCAATTGTTGAGATGCCGTTACATCCTCAAAAAATCACTCATCGGTGTGCTCTGTGAGCAGAGGGAATCATTGATTAATATTTTGCAAAAATGAAGCTGTAACATCAGTCAATGGGGAATGCCTTAAAACCATGATTAGTGACTTTTCGTGCCTGAATTGGAGGATGTTGATGTGGACGACCTTTGATTCCAACAATGCGGCCCTACATGGCATACAGCCAACGAAACAACCTGGGGCGTGACCTCTAAGTATACTTATATGAAATCTTAGTCTTTGCATTTTAGATGAAAACATTCGGGGCATAATTAATGACAAAGGACGCTAAATTCCTGCGAAAGTTGTGTTTTGGCTGGGATTTTTTTCGATACGGTCACTTGCTTTTAAAACACAATGGCGAACCATTAGCTTTATAGTGACGTTAAGTTCTTGGAAATAAAATTAAATTATATTTGTTTAATTTCTTTTAGAAAACCACATGTCTAAAAAACATCATTTATTAAAAGTTCGATGGTTTTTATTTATGAAGACAGTAATACCCAGACCTTTGCCAAAAAACCATATTTGTTTTTATGGTAAAACTGACCCAAAATTATGCAAAGCAAAACTAACGAAACAAAACCAGCGGTTATGCCACTTTGATGAGATATCTACATACTCTCTTGTATTGAAGTTGTTGTTGCCTATAGATGTGATGTTTTTGATAAAAGAGCAGTGCGCAGATAGGGAGGAGAAAAATTGACAGTTTAAAGCGACTTCTAAACAAGTGAGGTTCGTGAAAAAAGACAGTAACCGAAGTCTATTAAACTAAAACAATGGAGAATTTGTTTCGCCTTCTGAGCGATTCGCAACATTAGTACATATTATATATTCCAAGACATCGTATTTTAGTTGTACATTCTTTTGACACCTGCTCATAAAATAATTCAGTTTTGATATCAATTTTTTCAATCATCAACATAAACTAAAAAAAATTATTGTTCTAAAATTACTTTTTCAATTTTTAAAATCCAAAACCATCTGTCGGAACCACTTCACCTTCAAACAATAAAATATACATACTATTCCTTCTTGTTCCAACTGACTTCCTATTCTATTCGACTACACGTGAGTGACAATTCATTACTGACGTAGAAGCCAGAATCAAAGCAACAACAGTTAACTCAGTATTTTTTATGTCTGCAAAGAGTCCTCCAAAGCTAACGTCCTTACTACTTTTCCTTTCTTCGCGCACGCACTCGTAGTTCAAGTGGGGTCAACCACATTTTTGTACATGCAATTCCGTGTACCTCGTAAATTTCACACAAATACATAAACAGTTTATAGACAAGTGGGCACTTAGTATTAGCACGAGTCACAGAAGTACTTTATTATTTATGGAACACACAAAAGAGCAGTTGATATTGATTTCTTCAAGTTAACTATTTAAACAACAAATTGATGACGCGCAGTTTTAATTGTAATATTCATATTTTCCACCTTCTTTCGAAAATGAAAACGAAAACGAAAACGAGTGGGAATGTCAGCTGACTAAGCTATTTGACTTACGCGGAAAGTTTACTTTTTAAGTTAAAAGTGGGAAAGTCTGATTTTATCGATTTGCAATGACCCCAATGGAAATGTGGGGAAACCAAAAACAATTTAACAGTGCGTTTATATCTCTATATTATAATATAAGTCTCGCCAGTGAGTATATTAAAGGCGACAATAAAAAATTATTTGAGATATTTTTATTTTCACAGGGTTCGCCCTTTTACTGCTTAAAAGTTTCCACAACTTTAGGAAACACGCTTTTCTGAATATATGAACTATATTAAAGAAGTCTTTGTACAGGTTCCGGCACTCGAAGTGTAACCAACTTCAGACCGTTCGCGCAGCTGTCGCACTGGAATCAGCTGTTTTTAAATTTGCTGAACGACAGTTTGGAGTATTGTTCACAAGTGTACAAAAGCGTTTTGCCAAAAGTGAACGAAAAAAAGTGATCAGCGATGGAATTCAAACGTAATAGTAAATCACAGCCAGCAATTGTTTGTGAGCTCAAACACCTTAATGTGAATTTTTGTTTTTGTTAATCGCACCATCGCTCGTTACAATGATACTGGTAGCATCGCAAAACGCCATGGAGGTGGTCATCAAAAGACTGCAACGTCACGTGAGATGGTTCGGGAAGTAAGAAACGACTTGAGCGAAATCCCGGACGAAGTGCCAATCAAACCAATTATCCAATTATTTTCATCGAGCCTGGCCTCAAAGTAAATGCGACATAATATCGGGAAAGTGTTCTTTAGGCTGCTTTGAAGCCATGGGCAAACAAACATTTCGGTCGCAAACCCTGGACGTTTCAACAAGCCTCAGCACCGTCTCACAAAGCGCGAGTGAACCAAGAATGGCTAAAATACAACGTTCCGAACTTCATTACGACCACACAATGGCTCTCGAATTCTCCAGATGCGAATCCAATGGATTATTCTCTCTGGGCCATTTTGGAGAGTAAGGCCCGAGGTAAAAAATACAGCAGTCTCGAGATGCTGAAGAAAGCCATTGTCCGTGAGTGGGACAAAATACCGGCAAATCACATACGGGCAGCTTGCGATTCGTTATTTGACCGTCTCAAGGCCATAGTTAAGGGGGTATTCTGGTCTAGAATTTAAAAAAAAATCAATTTTTTTTTTTATATTTTCAAAGTTTAACTATTCAAGAATAAGTGTACAGGAGGATTTTTCAAAATTCAAATTATTTTCGGAGTTATAGGCATTTTTCTGAACCGGCATTCAAACTGGTTCGGCCGGAACTAATCGAACAAAAGTTTTTCTCAAAACTGACTTCTTCGGAACGATGCCCACGATTTCTCAGGTTTTACTGGACCAATTTACTTGAAATTTTTATAGAGTCTTCTTTATAGGCTTGTCTATGGTTGGAACTACCCCATCCCCAAATTTTTATTTTTATTATTTTTAAAAAATTCGAAATAGTCAGAAAAGTGATCCAAAAAAACATTTTTTTAAGGCATTTTGTGAAAAAAAATTTTTCCCACTTTTCCGTAGTTCCGGCCATTGCGACATTATTCTAGATTAATAAAATAATCTTTTTTTTTTGGTTTCAGACAACTAGGAGGGTTGAAATCATGCGTATGGTCACGTGGAAATTTTTAGAGACCCCCCCCTTCGTCAGCTCATAATTTTAGAAATTTTTTACTTTTTTCAGTTTTTAATTTTTTTCTGTACTCTTCTAAAATTAAGAAATAACTGATAAAAAAAATAGATAATAAAACTATTAATTGCCTTGTTTTTACGACACTTTAAAAATTACCTGAAATTCATGCTTCTAGACCAGAGTACCCCCTTAAGGCAAAAAGGTCCTGAATTTATGATTATTTTCACACATTTTGTACTTTAAAATAAATAAAAATAATTTTCCAAACCGAATTTATTGCTTTTTTAATTTGTTGCACTTCGAGAGCCGGACCCTGTAGTATTATTAAGTTAAAAGTCTTTATGAATTAGTTCACATACTATAACCGCCCGTTAAAACTACCTTCTGCTACATTAAAATTAGTAGATCTCCTCAATTAACTAGAAACCTCACATCACTTTAAATTTTGTGGTAAAATATATATATTAGAAATACAATGATCGAAAATTTTTGGAGTATTGATTTTTTTAATAGCTATGCAACTCAGAAAGATTTTATCGATGCTAACAAGTTTTGAGTTTCATTGAATGTTTTGAATTAGTAATGGTTCATAAAATAAATGAGTTTGTCGATATTGTTCACATAGTACCCTTGATAAGGTGTCGCAGTTTAACAAATATTGATGAAATTGGTATATCGAAATCACGGACAATAAAATTATTATCAATTTTGAAACTAAATTCGCTTCGTTTCCAAATTATTGGTTCAAAAACGATGCTGCTTTTGTTAACAATGGAAATGAGTTTAAAAACTTCGATGATGTAAAACTGTGACTTGATCAGTGTTACGGGAAACCGACTTACAGAGGAGAATCTACCACTAATCATACGTAATAATAACAATTTTCGACAGCGCTTTTGAAAAATATGATGGCAGCCCGCTGAATTTATGTCTGGAGAGTGTCATCCAAAGCGTCCGTAACCGCAACAAACGCCAGCAAGTTCCTAGCTAGAATATTTTCGTAGTCTTAAAATTATTTTCAATGAATCAATCGAACAAGGTAACAAAATCTATAAACAAAAATCACTGTGCATTTTTGGATTTGAAGTCGAGATGGAAGTTAGGCCAAATTATTGGCGTCCTCAAACGAAAGCAATTCAAAATTCACGATATTTATTTTCATTTTATGTAGTAGTAAATATTGTTATTTTGAATTTATAATTACACGAGAAATAAATATTAGTGCTTCCTCTTCATTAAAATGTACATAACTTTGCAATAAAGTTTTCTGCAATCTCCTTCTACCCATTTTGTTTAAAAAATATTCGAAAATAAGAAAAAATCGTTAAATTTTCAGTTATTTAATATTAACAAAAGTTACGAAACGTCAAAAGTAATTAGAAGGAGACTTTCTCTTCCCTTCTTGTACACATTTATGCCACTTTAATCAACATACAATAATATATTATGCCGCCACATACCTTTAACGACTAACCACAATTTACCCAGTTTCGCAATTTTTGCAGCTCTACGAATAAAAGTGAAGATAATTCCGATATTGCACCTTACGCGGTGTTTTTGCTCTTTCCTTTCCTCTTAATGGGTCGCTTCTTTCAAATGCAAGTCAACTGATAAAACCGTTCTATTTATAATATTCGCGTTCTCTTGACGCTCTCGTCGTTTAAATACGCTTCTAATACTCTTGAACGGAACGTGGCTCTAACAGAACTAACGTATCGCCACCGAACTCAGACTGACTAGTTTCCGCAGCAATTTGTGCTGCAGTTGCATCAACAACTTCAAGATTCTTTGCACCGCTGTAGCCGTTGTAGAGGTTTTACTGCAACAACACAATACAAAGAAAATATATTGTTAAGAATTTGTTTTAAGTAGTAAGCATTGTATGTTGTCAAAATAAAATTAACTGGAGCCGCCAAACTGTTATCTTAGTTACTCATATAAACAAAAAATAACTTTGAAACTAATGGGACCTATTTTTGCTTACATAAGAGGATAGGTACTTGGATGATCGGGTTCTACACATTGGATTTCAGTTTCACTTTCAAATGTTATAAGGATACTTAATAACATTTTTTAAAATTTTTATAAGACAAAATGTAATTTTTGCAGCCAAAAATAGATTTGTCGACTAAATCACCATTGTGCACAGTTGACGGAGAGTTAAACACATTGATTTATTATTTCCTTCGGCACTAGCATTCTTCTTAATACCGACGCATTGCTAGCGCCGTTAAGCGTGGAACTACAACCATTAGGAGTTGAAACTATAAATATTTTCATTTTGGATGTCTTACCCGACATTAGAGAAATTTAGGCTTTTGAAGTAAAAAAATCATGTTTTGACAATTCTTCGATACACTTTATAGCTTCCATTTTTTATACAATTGATTTAGGTATATTTGTATTTTAGTACCTGTTCACTTCATTCCTTTCCGTCTACATTGTTCAAATGTCAGATGAAAAGCCTTCAATAGAACAAGATTTTCGAAAAGGATTTGATTATGAAATCAGTTGTAATCGAGCAGTTCGCAATCGATCAAGATTAAGCCTATTTTAGAACAATTAAAAAATCGCAATGGAACAATTTTTTTCTAACAAAAATTATACAACTTCAGAATGGAAAATTTTAAACGCGTTTTTCTCGAAACTTCATATTTAAAATTGGTCGGCAACGATACTCAAAGATATACTATCATTATTTATTAAACCACTTTTGATTTTTAATATTATTTAAGAATTTAAACCTTTTTTAAGTCCGCCAATTTGCACAATTTTTGAAAATTTGTTGTAAAGCATAAAACGCACGTACTTCACTGACATTTTTCATGGATTTTTTTTAAGACAGCACCTATTCGTAGAAATACCGTCGAGATCTTGAAAAAGGTGTTTTTGAATGTTGTCCCTGTTTATCAAAATATCAATATAAATGTATATACACTCAAATACATGTTTAATAAAGCCTGAAAAAAGAATTTCGAATCCGTTTTCTTTACTCCCCGAATAAAGTGTCAAACTTAAGTCATTTTAGAGTCTATAGACAGGCCGAGTCCTTTAAATATAATGTTCGCGCCTAAGCGTTGCAAATCAATTTAAAATCCTTTTTTGTGGTTTTGGCTTAAAATAGTTTTTTTAATTGCAAACTACAGTATTATAAACCTTCCGCCGCGCTAAAACTAACCTTTGAATTCAGCCGAAGAAAAGCTTTACTTATCCACTATGATACACAAGATTCACTTTGGGTAAATTTGAGTTCCAGTTAACAGGACATACGCTAAGTTTGCCTGCGTCGATATGATGCGCGTCACACGACTTTTCGCTTTAAAGTAAGCGCTTTGCTCCACTGTTTCAAGAATAAAAAAACTCTCGACCGCCGATCGAATCACACGCAATATAAGGAAGTTAATTTTCCACTTGTTACAACGTGACGTGCTTGCGTGTGTATGTGTGTAGGTTGCTCAGAAATTTATTTCCACGCACAAGTTATCAAAACAAACAAACGGTGAGAAATTACGCGCCAATCAAATGCGAAAATTGGCGTTGCTTTGGTGCTGCGTGTAGTAAAATTAACGCTGCGTGTTTTGTAACAACGGATCGGAGCAAGAGCCTAGGAAATTGGCTGAGCTGTAAGCAAATAGATGCGTTTAACGAACTACGACGACGACGACGATAACGACTGTCACCAAATCGCGCTGAAGTGTAACTGCAAGCGAATCGAACGAAATTTTGTTTGGCTGACTGGCCGAACTGCTCGCATTTGTGGTCGAAGCGGCGGGCATGACGCTAAGCCGTTGAGGTAAAGTTGTGGTCGTAATTTTTGCAGATGGAGAACACAATATACATATGTATATATGAAGAAATGTATGAATGTGCGAATGCACTGTGATCGTCTCTGTAGTAGAGTGAAATGTCTGGGGGTTGACGCTAGCAAAGGGTGCAATTGGCCGCTGCCGACAATATTTAAAATGAGTATTAAATTAAATTTAGCACAAATTCTCAGCGAATACAATCACACGTGTACCCGTACTGCTATTACCGCAAAAATATATGTATATGTGAATGCCCACTAGGGTTGTCCGATAATGCCTTGGCCTTACCACCCGATTGGGCTATTATCAAAACAGAAATATATTATCGGTAGCATATTGTCATAAATGACTACTGTCTAAATTTCAGTCGAATCGAGTACGGCATATAATTTAATATTTGATATTGAACCGACAATCCAAAGTTTGGTTTAACAAGTTTCATAGTAGTATTTCCTCGTTTTTTGATGGGCCTTACCCAGCGTTCCTCAAAATGGTTACTACTAAAGACTCGATCTCGCATTAATAGAACGGCAATTGACTGTGGCAGTAGAAGCCTCCAGAAACCGCAAAGTTTACATTAATAGCGGAGAAGAGATGACAAAAAAACATGTGCTCTTCCACAATGACGATACACCGACTCATGCCTCCTTCATCACGTAGCCGAATTGGATGAACTGGGCAACTTCTATCCACTGTGATCTCCATATTTTCCTTTATACGAATTTTTTTTTGCTTCCATTCTCGCCATGTAGAAATTTGTCTTTAATGGACTAAATAGTTGCCGAACCACCCTCGTAAATAACGACTAGCGGAAAAGTCTCTGCAGGGAATAGAACAAATATTTGTTATATAAAATGCTGATTTTCAAAACCCTTTTACTAATATTCAAGTCTTCTTATTCTTCAAAAAAATATTAAATACGAGTAATTTATATATTATATATAATAACCCAACTCAGCTTTCTTGTAGCAATTTTTTTGATAAATTTTTAAAGTTTCATGGCTTAAGGGGTTACATGGGTTTACAGGTTTCAAAAAATCGATTTTTTACAAAATATTGAAGGTGCTCCGAGTAATAGTTTTGGAGATACAACCTTGAAAACTTGTGCGCTTGAGGCTAGCTAGGCTAAGCGCGTCGCCTTTAACGTGTTTTTCTAGAAACCGTGTTTTTGAAGTCGGTTGGCAAGATTTTTCGAAAACTACACAACCGATCCTCATGAAATTTTGCACATGTCTTTGAGATACAATTCTTAAAGACTTGGATGAAGAATTTTTTTCCGATTACAATTATATGACAAAAAAATGTCGCTGAATTTCACTAAAATTTTAATTTTTTTGTAAAAATGTCTGTCAAAAATCCAATTTAAAGTTTTTTTTCCTTCTTCCAAGTTTTAAGTTAAGGTTTTAACTAAACACACATTTTTCACTTTAAATGATCACGTATGGAGTTATCCTGCCAACGGACTCATCTTTTTTCCGAGGGGTCACTAGAAATGGCGTCGCAATGGCCGGGTTTCAAATAAGTAAATAAGTCTAAAAATTTCAGAATTTCTTTGTTAATAGTGTATGTTTGTAACAACAAAAAATTCTAATAAAATATTTAGTTTTTATGTGAGAAAAAATTTGTTGAAAAAATACTTTTTTTTACCCGAGGAAACCCATGTAACCTCTTAAATTTGCAGTGCCAACCTCTGATATGATAGTCAGTACAACCTTAGCTACTATTGCTTTGGTCCTCACTTCATTTTCGACTGGGTGCTTTTATTCTACGATTGTTGTTGGCAAATTACCAAAGCAAAGGGCTCACGACATCATCACAGCCAATATGTTAATACTTGTATAATTTTAAGCTCATTAATGACGCGCGAGTAGAGAAAAAATAATAAGCTAACAATTGCGCCAAAACGCAAACACACATCTCCACATACATGCATTAATATATATTTAGCATAAGAGTACGTGCATAATTTTTTTTTTTTTTTTTTTTAATTTACCGCAACTTCTTTGAGCCAAAAAAGCTATAAACGGCTTTTGAAATTTCTTTTGGCAAATGTGTGCAACATCAATCTGTCTTATTCTTCAACTTTTTTCACTTAGATTTTGTCTGTCAATGGCTGAATTTACCGCTATTATTTAGTCGTTTGATTCCTAATTAAGTTCAGCGTTTGACAAATAAACAATGACATTAGGTATATGAGTATTACGCCACAACATTCTGATGTCAAACCTATTGCCAATCTATCTTTATATGTATGGTGTGTGTGTATATGAGCACATGTAACTGTGACACTCTCTTTCTTCGGTGAATTTTCCTCGCTGTTACGTTAATCTTAAGCTTTTGTTTATATCGTCATTAGCATTTCTCATATTTTTCTTTATGTATGTATATGTATGTATGTATATGTATGTACTTACATACATATATAAGATTACATATACATTTGGCCAAATGGTATTTTATTTAAAAATGTTTCAAGAAATTCAATGTTTTCCACACCGCCGTTGACTCTTCTGGAGAATAGCTAATATATTATCTATATATCCGAATTGGTTACAACATTCGCTAAATTAAACAAAATTATCGTTTTGGACTCGCCTAGCTACGCTGAAAATATATTTAAAGAAGAATGGTATTTGAGATTACAAGCTTAAATTTCTGTCAAAGCCACTTCAATATCAATTCAATTGTAAATATTATGTAATCATGGATCATGCCATCATAACTTAAAGTGCTTTTATAATTGCTCCGTAATGTCATTTAGATGTTTTGTGTAAATAAGTGTATTTCAAAATATTTACATAACCAAAATCTTCCCAATTATGTTCTTAATAAACTTCCAGCGCCATACTTTTCAAATAATATGAAAATTTTTCTATGTTTATAAATTTAATCATTCTAGAAAGACCCAAACTATGCCCCAAACAGTCTCGAGTTATTAACACCATTTTTTAACCAATCGCAACCTAGCGAGTTTACCATTTTTAATCAAATATTGAACGTTGAGACAATTATATTTTTTTTCTGTTTTTGTACCTACATATTTGCTATATACTTGATTGAACTTTTTCTCTATTCCGAGGGATGATCTGAGAGCGTCCACCACTGAGTATACCCATTAATACTATAATTGTTATATACCACTTGCTTCCATCAGTTACATGAATTTATATTGGTTTCTAATAAGAGCAGGAAGGAGAGAAATCTGACGTATTTTTGAGAAGATCCAATCCTTAAGATATAAGCATTCTTACATATTTTAGTCCGTAAAACCAAAAAGTTAGTGGTTTGAATTCGATACAACGTTATCTTTGGCGCTACTAAATTGTAGACCCGTTTTACGATTTCAATCTTGAGCTCTTGCTTAAAATACAACAAAATCATTTATATGTGCACATTTCAAGTTGATTACTATCAATGCTCTACACTATAAATTGATTTATAAGATCGGCCTCAAACTGTCCACCGTAACCGTAACAAGCCGTATTCAGGACATGACCGAGCGCACATTTGTTCAAATATATCGGCACACAAGTCATTTCATGAAATTTAAATTTAGGTTCTTTTTCATGTTCTTTCTCACTTCCCTTCCCCCGTTACTGATGTATACCCCGCAAGTTTTACATAATACCTTCTTTCCACATACAAATTGCATGTTTTCTAATTTGTTTTGCTAGTAAAAATCATATCCCATTAGTATTTGTTTTGGGTCTATTGTGTTCTAGTACTTGCGTTGAGTGTGACATAAACGCTAATAGGAAAATTGCTTGCTCATATTTGTGTTACTTATTTACATTTAGCGAAAGGCACACGCGCGCTCAGTAATTTATGTATTTACATATTTACAAGTGCATCTTTGAAATTGTAATTACGCATACGCCGTGGTGTCTGCCACCGCAAATACCATATAATCGACATGTGTAAGACGCTTCAAAGCAAGGCACTGCAGGAACAATAAATTAACTTATAATTGTGTTTGCGTTTTTTTATAATTGGATTAAAGAAATTATGAAAATTAAGTAGTCTAATTCTCAATAGCATATCTATATATATCTATTCTATAGAATAATATAGTAAAAGAAATTATATTTTTTTATGTAGTTAAATCCATGTACTTAAATAAAAAAATTCATATACATATGTGAGGAACATTAAATTATTATATTTTGCATTATTCAATTGATTTAAGGGGCTGTACTAGTGTGACACATCAAAAATTTGGTTGAATGCTTCGACGTTCTATGGACGTAATTAAGTATATTTTTAGCTATATTAAATTTTTTTTTTACAAAAATATTGAAAAATAACGGAGTTATGTGCTGTCTGCGGAAGTTCCGAATGGGTAGCTGAAAAAAAATTTCAAAATGTTTATTAAACTTATGTACATATATTTTCTATACAATTAACTACGATCTTTAAAAAATATCAAAAATTAAGAAAATGGCGTAATTTTGAAAAAAAAATCGTTTTTTTACGAAAAAAAATGGTCGTTTTTTTAATGCCAAATTGACAATTTTCAACCAATCAAAAAGATCGTAGTCCACTGTATAGCAAATGTATTCAACTATACCCAGTTTTAATTTGAACTCGATCGGTCTATTTCTCGTTGAGTTATGATGTCAGCAATTTTGAAAAATGATGTTATTTAAGCGTTACGATATGTAATGAATTGACGCTTCATATTTTCCCTTATGCTCACTTATGTTACGTTTATGTTATTTTTTGAATGCTCATATTAGTTATATGTGTCGTTTCAATTAACAAATACATAGACAAGACGTGCATATACTAATGCTATCAAATTTGTAAACATGTTGTATATACAAACATTACACTGATCAGCCACGTAATCCTTCTTCAAATTATCCCATAAATCCGAAGTTTTTGATGTCCATTTTTTGTATCACGACAATATAATTTTTTTATTTGCATGTTGAATTCCTTGCTAAAAGCACTACATATGTTGAACTCATGCATGGAAGTCTAAAGATGATTTCTTTTGTAGACTAGTGTTATCCGGTGTCTACATGCGTTGTCAGTGATTTTGTTTTGCATCGCCGCAGACACGTCCAAGTCATGTTCTTTGTAGTGTTGTCAATTGATAGCGTTACTTAACAGTGTTATACAAAGGCCTTGTTACATAATTTAGATATTACATTTGATTTCTAGGGTCAGCTGACATATGAAGTCATATACAAAATACAGTAGTGTATGATATGCATAGATATGAAATTAAGTACATTCGGGATTAGAAAAGAGCTAATGTAAGACATGGCTAAGTAAGAGCTCAAGCAAATTAGCGAAATCAAACTATAACCACGCCCACTTGACATAAAACACAATATTCACTTCCATCCTAACAATATACCTGTAATATCACTATATAGCATAAAACAAAGTCAGTTCCTCTTTCCCTATATCCCTATGTATGCTTAAATCTTTAAAACTACCCAACGGATTTTGAAGAGCATCCATTAAATATTGGAGAAATAGTGATATTTTTCATTTCAAACGCTCGCTGAACCCTACGAGATTTATCAAAATGATGTGCTTAGTATTATACACATTGAAAAGGCTTACAGAAAACTCACCGATGGTATATGTCTATCTCATCAATAACATTTTTTTGTCATTTACTTTTTACTAAACATAAGGGCAAATTTTCAAAGCGATTTTAAAAAATACAGCATAAATACTTATCCAATTAAATACCTTAAGTACATTGTTGATTTAATATATGTTGATCTATATGGCATATGATTTAAATGAATATTTTCGAAGATATTACCGACTTAAAAATTGCGGTACGTAGCGTTTGCGCCGGTACCGGCTAGTCGGGACAACGGGACGTCCCTATAAATAGGGCGTCGAAGACCGCGGTTCTCCCTATAGCAGTTATAATTTAGCAGCGATCGGACGCGTTTATTATCGGAGCTCTCTAGCGAGGAAAAGAACAATACTTAATAAAAAATGTTTTTCAGTGCGGCAACGTATGAGTAATTATAAGTAAGTTACGATAAATAATTGTATGATAGTAGTTTTAAAATATAGATGATATTCTATTTTAAGGTTAATTTTTAAATCAGTGGTTAGATTAAATAAACCATAATTTATGGATTGGAATTTTCTATTAAGATCTTGTTTAAAATTAAGAGTTCGATCAATTTAATCTAACATAAAATTTGCGGAATAACTGGAGTGTTGATGAAAAGGTTAAGATATATTTTTCGAACCATTACATAGAGCAGTGTAATATTTAAACGGAAACGATAAAGTATATGCGTACAATTCAAACTGATCCTTCCTCAAAAATAATACAATTGCTAAATATTAGGAATGGTAGAATAGAAGTGCAACCAACCACGCATTGCAATGGATCATAATTGACTCAGTAATCAGTCGATGAATATTATACCACGTGCATCCCAAAAGACTGCCTCATAACCTTGCCAGCCGACTTTTTCGCCTTTCCACGCTTGAGGATTGGTTCATAATGTGCAGTCCAATAGTTGACTGTCGTTCGGACTCTAGTGTGAAATGATGAAGCCATGTTTCTATTGTCACATACCGACGCGAAAATTCGGTTTTATTACGATCAAAGAGCACTCATACACTTCTCACAATCACAAATTCGTTGTTTTTGTTGGATTTTGCACTTGCGCGGCACCCACTTAACACACGAAAAGCTTTTTGAGCCATTTTTTGTTAACTTTTGTGTAAACTAACACAAGTTGCTTCACCCAAAATGCTATATCTGATTAACTAATAGTTCCTCTGTTGCCAAATTTGTATACGTATCTTTTAAGGGTAGGTGCTAACTAGAAATCATATACATAGATGGTATTAGTGGTACCATCTATGTATCAGCCAGAGTGAAGCGTGGACGGGATCTCTAGTACACTATAAGTCAAAGAACAATGAAGTTATCGGCATAAAACCTTGCCCAAGGCCCTTCTAATAATGATCGAAAACGGAAAAAATTGCCAGCCTCAAGATCTCAGTGCCTTGGTGATAAAAATAGTCTAGTCAATATTTCCCCTACCTCATACGAGTATATGCTTAATCTAAGAATTTTCAAACTTTCTCTTGGTATTATAGTATATCGTACATATCGGTTAATGTGTAAATTAGCAAAATTGAAGGAAGTATAACACTGGGTATATGGTAGTGTAATTTAATGCCAAATATGTGTGATATTGGTTCCCGAATTACTCCCTATAAACTACATATAACGGCTTTCGTTATTAATGCAGACTTTATACTCAATATCTCGATCTATGCTTGATTCTCTTATCATTCCTTAATATAAAATTATGCCAGAACCTCGGATTTGTTTCTTGCAAAATGCTAGTTTTTGAAAGTAAAATTTTCGACTGCACCCAAACTTTAGCCTTCCTTACCTTGTTGTTTAATTAAACCTATCAAATTTCCAGTCGAGGTTTTGAAATTAACCATAAAATTCAACAGTAACACAACGCTCCGAAATTTTTAAGATCCTCTTGTTGTAGCATAGCCTCAGTAATATCGAGGTTTCTGAACGGAGAAGCTTATTTTCAGAGAATCAATTTAAATTAATTTACGAAACTGGTCTGTGGTTTCTAATATGGGATAAGAAACTCTTCGGATACCACGTACACATAAAAAGTAACTGGAAATTGTAAATGAAACGCAAAATATTTATTTATTAATGAATATTTATTTTTTCGTCTTCAAAGTAATCCTCACCAGATGTAATACACTTATGCCAACGATTTTTCCAGTCCAATTCGGTCGACTGGAAATAGGTTCCATGGAGCTGCAATTTCAGTTTGGGGAAAAGAAAAAACCACACATTTGTATGTAGGCTAATCTGATGAATATAGTGGTGGATCGTTATTATTCAGTGCGAGTTTAGCTATCAAATCGTGAGTTGATGACATTTTGCATATCAAACTCATATGCCCAAGTCTAATGAAACCTCTTAACGGTACTATTTTTGAAAAAAATTCGGCTTTATCGGGACGAGCCGAACAAGAAAGAATTTTATACCCTAAATATCCACCAAAATCCTTCGGACGGACTCGCGAGAATTGTCGAGCTCTCTTGCCGTCTCTCTATCATTTACTGACGATTTTAAAAGACCATATACTTCACTTTTTTAATATTTTAATCAGTTGAAGAGGTCGAAGTTCGCTCGAACGATTGTCGACGGTTTTTGAAGGTTTTATACCACTCGTAGGCTTTTTGATAAAACTGAATCACCGTAAGCATTTTTCAACATTCGCAACGATTTCGCACACGAAATTTGTTAAGAAATAAAAATTTTTGACAAATTCTTTGTTCGAAATTTCTATCCATTTTAAAAATCCCAACACACTACTGAAGTGTACTGACTTAAGCAACCGATATAAACAAACTGGATGGCTCATATTTGTCATAGTCACAAAATCAACTTGAAAAATAATTTAATAACAATTTCATTCATTTCATTACCGATGATAATCTAATATTTTCGCATATTTTTATTGCTTTTATTTTCATTTTATATTATTAATAAATTATTTTACGAATTAATTTTGACAACAGGACAAAGGCGTAATCGAACAAATTTTCTTGTATGTAGTTCGTTCCAGTCGATTGTCATTTAATTTCACAGTCCATTAAATGTGTAGATATTTTACAGCTTATAATGAACAGGTATATTAAGTTTGCCAAGGTCTTGTAAGGTAACCGTTATATGTACGTATATATTATTGTTCAAGGCAAAGGTAGAATCCCTGTGAAACTCTTATCGAACCACTAAAGCATGTAGCTAAACATAAGCCATAGTAACTGAACGATTAAAAGCAAGATACGTTCCTCAGAAGACCGTGTAAAAAAAGAGTTGGTGTATTTTTATATTTTTATAACATATATGGCATATAGCGATGCACCGAATTTAAAGTTTTTTTTTAATTCCATTCTCATAAGGTCTTTCTGAGTGTTTTCAAATTAAGTTGGATTTCAAAGTCGGTAGGGACATAATTCTTCATAGCAACCCCTCAGCAGCAGAATAATTACAAATTCGTCAAAAATATTTCTCAAGTGAGCACATTCATATGCATACATATGTACTTGTAAATATCCATATAAATTGCTTTCTGTATGTACGCTTTATTCTTATATTCATCTTATGCGTTTGGCACTCAACGAGCGCTATTTCCAATTTCTCATTAGCCATCAATCTTTCTGAATCTGAAACGGAAAGTTTGCCAAAATTTCAATTTGCGAATTACAAATGCCGGCAAACTTAAGCAAAATATAATTTCTATAATTCATTTCTACTTGTGTACCGCAAACTTAATTATTCAGCTGTAGGAAAAACAAATGCCAGTGGAATGGCGAATTGTGCTTAGAAATTTGAAGTGCAAGGCGGCCGAAAGTTTGCGTGACCAAAAAGATTTCGTTTGTTTTTATGTAGTATAGTGTATTGATAGAAGAAAAAAGACTAACTAAGTGTTGTAAGTGTTGCAAAATTTTCTACCAGCTGGTCACGTCAACGACATGGCACTCTTGTACACTGATTGCTCGGAAATGCCAAGGTGACAATTTTTCAAAACTGTGACACGCAACTTGGCGAATGCAACCATTGTTAGCTTAGTTGTTACGTGTGTTTCGTAAATAGGTTGATGCAATAAATTTACTGACCTTTTAAGGTTTCTATGATTCTGGATTGTTAAAAGTTTAAGGCTATTCATGTAACTCTTTCGATTTTATCCAGATTGTTTCGGTAAAAGGAGGATGGAGGATGGAGTCATGTGTGAAGTTCACGCAAGTGAGAAAAGTTCTCTGATCGCCATTCACTTGGGAGTGGCCAGAAACGATTCTATTACATATGGCTCAAGCAGCTCACGACTTCCGGTCTTTGACCAAGTATCCTCTGGGTAGCCTAAGAACATCCGTCACCCCGGCGGATGAACGTCTAGCTACAATCCGCATGAAAGCGAAGTTCTTCAACATGTCGCTGATGAGCGCCCCGCCCTGACGGAAGGACGTTATGACCAAAGATGCCTTCAATGAGCGCTTGGATCGCACCTATGAGAGCTGCCCCACCACGCTATCAAAATCGTGCTTGTCGACTTTAACGCCAAAGTGGGCAAAGAATATATCTTTGGCACTACGGTCGGTAAATTCTGGCTCCACGATGAAACATTCACAAACGGGTTGAGGCTGATCGACTTCGCCGGGGCCCAAAATATGGTAATCTGTAGCACTAGATTCCAGACCGGAGCATACTCTTGTAGAATCCCTAAAGGTGATCTATGGACCGATGCTCATAGCATACTAATATTATGGAGGGAACACTTCTCCAGCCTGCTGAATGGCAGTGAAAGTACAACGCCAGGAGAACGCGAACCCGATTCCCCAATCGATGACGATGGAGCCGACGTTCCATTGCCCGACCATGAAGAAGTTCGAATAGCAATTACCCGTCTGAACAACAACAAAGCAGCTGCCGAGCTATTCAAACACGGCGGCGAAGAGCTAATAAGGAGCATGCATCAGCTTTTTTGTAAAATATGGTCGGAGCATGGTATGGGTATTGTGTGAAAGATTAAAGCCCACCGTCAACAAACTGACTGGACATTATCAGTGTGGCTTTAGACCTAGCAAATCAACAACCGACCAGATATTCACCATGCGCCAAATTTTGGAAAAGACCCGTGAAAGGAGAATCGACGCACACCACCTCTTCGTCGATTTTAAGGCTGCTTTCGACAGCACGAAAAGGAACTGCCTTTATGCCGCTATGTCTGAATTTGGTATCCCTGCAAAAGTAATACGGCTGTGTAAACTGACGTTGATCAACACCAAAAGCTCCGTCAGGATCGGAATTGACCTCTCCGAGCCATTCGATATCAAACGAGGTTTCAGACAAGGCGACTCCCTATCGTGCGACTTCTTCAATCTGCTGCTGGAGAAAATAATTCGAGCTACATAACTTAATCGAGTAGGTACAATTTTTTATAAGAGTGTACAGCTGATGGCGTATGCCAATGATATTGATATCATTGGCCTGAATACCCACGCCGTTAGTTTTGCTTTCTCCAGACTGGACAAGGAAGCAAGGCTAATGGGTCTGGCAGTGAACGAGGGCAAGACGAAATAACTCCTAACATCAAACAAACAGTCGTCGTACACGCGAATTGGTTCTCACGTCACTCTTAACAGTCAAAACTTTGAAGCCGTAGATAATTTCGTCTGTCTTGGAATCAGTGTAAACACCTCCAACAATGTCAGCCTCGAAATCCAACGCAGGATAACTCTTGCCAACAGGTGCTACTTCGGACTGAGTAGGCAATTGAGAAGTAAAGTACCCTCTTGGTGAACAAAAACCACATTCTATAAGTCACTCATAATTCCCGTCCTGCTATATGGTGCAGAGACTTGGACGATGACAACAACTGATGAGTCGACATTGCGAGTTTTCGAGAGAAAAGCGAAAGATTTATGGCCCTTTGCGCGTTGGCCACGGTGAATATCGCATTCGATGGAACGATGAGCTGTATGAGACATACGATGACATTGACATAATTCAGCGAATTAAAAGACGGAAACGCTGGCTAGGACATTTTGTCCGAATGGACGAAAATACTCCAGCTCTGAAAGTATTCGATGCAGTACCCGCCGTGGGAAGCAGAGGAAGAGGAAGACCTCCACTCCGTTGGAAGGACCAGGTGGAAAAGGACATGGCTTCGCATGGAATATCCAATTAGCGCCACGTAGCGAAAAGAAGAAACGACTGGCGTGCTGTTGTTAACTCGGCTATAATCGCGTAAACGGTTCCTACGCCAAAAAAGAAGAAGAAGAAGTTTTGTTAAAAGTAAACACGCATTCGCTTTAAATAGTACTCTTTATATTTAATTTATATTCAAAAAGTATTGCCTCAGCTAACGCAGATAATAATGTTCGTATTTGACTCAAACGTCAGCCCAGCAAGTGTATCTGAAATTCATCGCAATGCCAATAATTCTGCATAGTAGAGTCCTACAAGACGGATTCAGAGGAAATTTTTACAGTAGCCGTCTAGAAAAATGTACTAATCATTAAGAACCGTTCTCTTATATGTATTAAGTACACCTTAATATAAAAAAATCTTCGACTACTGCAGTTATTCCGGCCTTTTTAAATAAGATTATGTATCTACCAGAAGAAAATGTCCGTACAATGACCTACGGTCGAAAACGATTAAAAATTTACAAAATGGTGGTATTATTTTAATAAAAACAATACAAATTTAGTGTTATTGAAAATTTGGGTAATTTTTATCCTGTCAAAACTCTATGTTTGATCAAAGCAAGAAACTGATGGATAATTGTATGGAGAACTATGTACAGAACGTGCAGAAGGAATAGGGAATTTGATAGCGATCGGACCCTTTAGCTTCGAGTAATCACTACATCAAATTTGGATAATGATATTTAGAGAAAAAAGAAGGGCGATCCATTCCTATTCTTCTGAGCCCCCCACAAAAGGCAACCGGTTGAACTCAAATCGTATTTATCAGTGAATTCGTAAAATTACTTTATAAAATATACTATGTTATGCTTAATAAAATACGCTGCAAAACCAGGACCGATTTCTTTCATCCTTTAGGAACTTTTTACCAGTATTAAACTTTAACGTGGTGATGGTTTTATTTGATATGTAGGTTTCTATCAAAGTTAACTGCTCAAATTGTTAGAACTCTGGTTAATCGGTCTAAAGTGATTGTAAAACTAACAGATATAGTTTTTGACGAAAGTGTGCGAGAAAATCGCCTATTGCAAATATTTGTATGTACCCTACATAACTCAAGTAAGTAGCGACTAATTTAATTTAAAGCGCCAGATCATATATAAAGATTCTAGCCAAAGCCAAAACTTCATTTGCAAAAGAAACTTTCAATTTCATAAAAACAAAATTGCTTACAATTTACGGTAATTTCCTTTAATTTCATTATTTAAAGCAATTACAGCACGTGCTTGTTTGTATGTAACAGAAAGTGCTTGTCAACCGCGCGACTTTATCCAACACACCAAAAACACAACGCTGTATACAAGTAAACAAAAAGTAAATCGTTACCCATTCCAGTAGCGAAGGCCTACAAGTCCATTACATTCGCATACATATTTACAACCACTCATTCAACTTCCTTCCCAAATATAAGTCTAATTTTCTAATAAATATGCATACGTTTGTGGGTGAATAGTTGTAAATAAGTTGTGAATGATATTATCTGGGGCACACCACCTCCAAAGCGCACAGCTCGCGCTCAATTTAGTCTCAAGCTCAAATTGCGGTATCAATGAACGTTACAGTGGCGGATAATAAGGCGACACTCAACTCAATACAATGTGATACTTGTGTTTACATATACTTGGATATACTATATGTACATATATTTGTGTACATGGGTACAGGGCATAATTTTCCATTCATACTTTTAAATTACGTAGAAGGCAGACAAATACAATTTAGATGGCGTACACAAGTTCACGGTCAACATTTCAAATCAGAAAAGAGTCAGCTCATTTTTACATACATATATGTATTGTACTCTTTATGCCGGGAATTCACTTAAAGAAAATGAAATTGCCTATTTTTCTTAGGAATTAACATTAATCAGATTTTAGTATAAAAATATTTTCACAATAAAATTATTCAGAAATTTCGATTTTATTACAAGCAAGCAATCATTTATATATTTATATATATGTATATACCCAGTCTAATACGTCTACGTCATCGCTTGCCTGCAGCTTTTTGTGTGTTACCTAAGTCCGAGCAATTAGTTTCGACAAATTCTCTTTTTTATATTATTTCTCTTCATGTCTTCATACACGGAACGCTAGCAGTCACGCGCAAAAATTATATGGCTAAATAGCACCTGACCCACTCACCGTGAAAAGGGCAGCTGTAGCGCCGACATTGTGAACCGGAAGAACACAAAAAGAGCGCAGTGTCAGAAGGTGGATCATTAGACAGCTGCATCAGCACGCGTACGACGACATCTAGCCATAGCGTAGCTACTAGCGCCTTATGAGTATATTATGGGCCATTTTCAGTGCGTCGAAGCTCCGGCGGCCCGTTGTAGCCACAAGCAGCTGTCTTTGTTTACGGTCTGTCTCTTTCTAACGATGCGACAGAAGATGTCACATGTTTTAACTGTGTAATGGTACTCTCACGGCATTTCACATACACTCTCTGTCCGCAGTGAAGAGCAAACATGCGCAGTGGTAAATTTCGTTTGTTTACGGTGCATCTCGCTCTATCGCAGGTGTCCTGTTGCATTTCCACATTAAGTACCTAATTTATGCTATTGGCGAACAAATTGATTGATAATAAAAAAGCTTTTAAAAAGCTGAAAGATGTACACGAGAGTGTGCTTTTTATAGCGGTGTTTATGGCAATATACTATTTTTATGATATGTTACGTACATTAGTTATGGGATATTTAATGTGGTATACCAAAGTGGTTTTTATAGTTTGAAATATATAATACGAGTATGTGAGTACCTTAATTAGCTATATTCACATTTAGTATTGCAAAACTTAAAATAACTATTTGACATCATCGGTTGTTGCTCCGTATTTTTGTAAAAAAAAGTTTAATCTTGTTGGTTTTAAAACAGTCCTCTGGCCTACGATTATCCTTTCCAAATTCTATTGAAATATTCAGTTAAAGTGCATGCAATATTAAACAAAGAATACTTCTTGCAAGCACCCAAATCGCCTAAACTAACACTAAACCAAACTTCTCAGACTCTTAATCTGACTTTTAATATTATAGTTTTCCTTCTTTACTTATTATACCCTGAACAGGGTATATTAAGTTTGTCACGAAGTTTGTAACACCCAGAAGGAATCGTCAGAGACCCTATAAAGTATATATGTATATATAAATGATCAGTATGTTGAGCTGAGTCGATTTAGCCATGTCCGTCTGTCTGTCTGTATGTATATATACGAACTAGTCCCTCAGTTTTCAAGATATCGTTTTGAAATTTTACAAACGTCATTTTCTCTTAAAGAAGCTGCTCATTTGTCGGAACGGCTGATATCGGACCACTATAAAGCATAGCTGCCATACAAGCTGAACGATCGGAATCAAATGCTTGTATGGAAAACTTTCACATTTTACAAGATATGTGTATTCACGAAATTTGGTATAGATTATTTTTTAAGGCAACAATGTAATCTCTAAAAAACTTGTTCAAAACGGATTACTATAGCATATAGCTTCCATACAAACTGAATACACAGTTACTAACTTTCAACTAAATTTGATTTACAATATTCCCAAATAAAAAATAAACAAAATCAAACAACAACCACGCCTACTTCCTAAACATCACAATTTAAAATACTGTCAGCTTACTTTAGTTAAAAACAAGAAAAAAAAACCTTGACTTTGATTCACTGAACAAACGCACAAATACAAAAGATGGCAGCTATATGCTATAGTGTTCCGATCTGAACAATTTATTCGGAGATCGCACCATTGCTTTCGTGGAGATATCTCATCAAATGAAAAAGCTTTCCTTACAATCACTTGATTTCTATCATTCAGCTCGTCATGCTGAATCGGATGTTTCCTTCAGCGTGTTACAAACTTCGTCGATAACTTATAACTATACTATGTTCAGAGTATAAAGATAAATCAAGGATCAATGAAGACTTCATACTTAGACTTGCCATAAGTAATGCCTGTCATGTGTAACACCTGTAAATGCTATGTTTTGTTACAATTATATCTAGTTAAATAGATTATGTTTTGCCTTTTGCCATTATCCCATTATTTCCGTAAGGAGTTTACTAAATTTTATAAAGTAGAATCTCCTGTATTGTCAAACTCGCATACCAAGGTGGCTTTTTGTTGCTTAATGGTTTAAATTGATGACCATTTTTTAAAATTCTAGCTAAAAACATTTCCTAAAAATTTTCAATTTCATCTAGGTCGGGACTGATGGCTGTCCAATTTCAAACAGAGATGTTCTTTTACTAGAAAAAATCTTTAATGGGTCATATATGTAAGTATCCAAAAAGTTGAATCAGCTTTCTTTCCGATCAATCTGTCTATGTTTTGGTGTTAATAGTTTGTCGAAAGAAAAGACATCGCCCACCGAGGCTGCATTGAAAATCTCGCCAGTACTCATGGCAGCCATTCGGGCCGTCGAAATATTTGTTTTTTCGTCGAAAAAAATAACAAAATTAATATTTTTCGGCAAAAGTCATACGGACACTATGTTGTTCAGGGAGTAACTTCGGAACAAACGCTGAGGAAATATACTTCATGCCAACTAAAAGTCCTCTCTTAATAACAGGAGATTCCCTTTTCTACAGCAAGGCACATTATTTTAATCGTACATCGTAAGTAATAGTATTTCTGAGACGACTGATTTAAACAACAATCTCCTCCTTTGCTCCTGTTTCACAAAGAAAATTTATTAAAGAACGATCATATTCTGATAAATGCGTTTCACATGGCCTGTTGAAATTAATGTTATTTTTGAACTCAGTAAACAATCACTTATTGTGAAAATACCTATTATTAGGAAGGTGAAAAGAATTATTATCTTAAGCAGTACATCGACGGGGAGGTCAAATGCTTAATAAGCTGATTTGCACTTACACATATACTTATTTCCTAAGAAATGCAGGACTCCTCGCTTCAATATCTGATAATGTTACATAGAATAAAGTTTAAAAAGAGAATTTGAAAGTATATTTCTGTTCCAATAATTAAATATACCCAAAATAAATTAACGGTTAGTATGGTGCGACAAAATTATGCACGAATGATTATCGGCCAATATGTAAGATATCTCCACCAAATTAAGTTTGGATATTTTCTGAGATACGTCTAATGAGTTTCTTGAGATAATAATACTTTGGTTATAAAAAAATATATTGTTAAGATACTAACTTAGTCTATTACATATTTTATAGGTACATAAGAAGCAAAATTTCTTTGTAATTCACTCATATTTTCGTTGAACGACAAATACTGAATTCATATTCACCATTTTTAATATAAAACCTGAAAATGCTTTCTCATTTTTAATCCTTTAATGTGGCGAGTGTATAAAATGCATAACTGCACACATCTATAAGGTATATCATGTCCATAAGTAATTGTCGATTGGATATAAATCCCCCGGGAAAAAGAATTATACTTACACCACCAAGCGAAGATTTATACCCAGCTGTCAAAAGTCGCACGTAAGGCTGATTCAACTAAACCTCATATAAATAGACCATATCGAATTAATGCATTGAAAAAGTCCAAAATTATCCAAAGAACCAAAATAAAAAAACCTTCGGTCAGTTTTTACCATATACATTTGTGTATATAAAAATTCTAACGACATTTGAAATGATTATACTGCTATATGATTTCTCAGATTTGCATACATACGCCAACTCAATTTCGATCCATATCCATATCCACATTTTACCTTTATTAAATTCAACACATAAAGTGAAATCAAATATTCTTCTTAAAAATTAAAATTGAAATGGGCTAATATATGTAAATATGTAAGCAGTTAGGAAAGATTACTAAACATATAGAAGAATATTATTCTCTTAACCCACAATCATGACTACCTAACCACCTTAATCCAGCAACATATTACAAATAAGCACTAAAGTAAATAAACTATTTGAATGCAATTTCTTTCAATAAAAACTTTCCCAAAAAACAACCGAAAACATTGGACCAGAAACAAAGCGTAATCATATTTGTTGAAGGATATAAATATTCCAGTCAGCTTGGTGGCAAATAAGCCGCATGATTTAAACACCAATTCGAACAAATAAAAACCGAATTGGTCAGACGAAAAGCAAACAAACCAACTGAGCCAGGGAAGGTCTGAAAAAGCGCAACTTTACAAGCATTCACCCACACACACATGCCATTCCCGTTATACTCATAGCTGCGAACAAAGCGAGTTCAGCATTTCCAAGCGTTCCCAGCGGTCAACGCTTTTCAATTGTTCGTGTTATTTATTCTTTTTTCTCACAAAGTTGAGCGATCAGTAACAAAACATTTATTTGCTCGACCGAATATTAGTGTATGTGTGTGTGTCAGTGAGGACTCCATGTGTATTTAAGCCTAATCCTTTCTATAGTATGCATGTCTGAGAGTATGTGCATTAGAGTGAGCCAAAAAATCCGATTTATGTGTTAATATGACTCTATGCACAAAAAAAAAACATCCCATGATGCCAAGGTTATTAGCTTCATTTTAAAATGTACCGTAGCATTCAAATTTTCCTATAGAAATAATTAAAAAATTTGTGTTCATTATAAAATTATAAGTTTTTTATAGTTCAAGTTAAAGACCCTTAAAGAGTTTTAGTTATTTTTTCCTCTCACTTTTTAGCTCACCCTAATATACATACATTTCCATCTCATCAGAAATAGACGGTCAAACAGTGTACCAATTCTGCGACTGTAGCATATTAAACTTATAAGAGTGTTGTGGCCTATATGTAGTGCCAAACTGAACATTAGGGATTAATAATATGCAAATAATGTGAAAATTATGTTAAAATCATTCAAAGTTTGATCCGGCCAATCACATATCGAAAATGTTTGAAAGCGTTTTCTAAAAATATTCAATATTTCTAGGTACTTCTTCCTTAGATTAGTAGGTAAGGTTTTGTGATTGCCGAAATATTCGAAACGCCCATCAAATATGTAACAGATACAAGGTCTGTCGCAAAAGAAGCAGGACTGTTAAAAAAAATTAATATTTTTCAAAAGTTATATTTTTTTATTCAAAGTAGTTTCCTTGTGCTTCGATACAGCGTTTAGCCCGGTCAATTAGCATTTCAAATGAGTGTTTAAGGTCATTTTTCGGAATGCTCTTGAGAATATCGGTCGTCGCCTTTTGGATAGGTGAAATGTCCTGAAACCAGTGTCCTTTCATGGGCAATTGAAGTTTTCCAAATAGTTAAAAATCACAGGGTGCCAGATCAGGTGAGTAAGGTGAGTGATTAATGGTTAATATGGAGTTTTTTGTCAAAAAATCAGTGACAAGCGTCGACCGATGACACGGCACATTATCGTGCAACAGGCGCCAGGACCCTGCCTCACGGTATTGTGGTCGAGCACGACGAATGCGTGACAAAAGACGCTTCATAACACCAAGGTAAAACACAGCATTAATCGTGTGGTCAGGTGGGACGAACTCTCGGTGTACAATACCCTCGGAATCGTAAAAACAAATCAGCATTGTGTTTATTTTTGACTTCTGAAGACGACCGACTTCTGATCGTTACAAAGGTCCTCACGACCTTCTTGGAATCGCTTAAGCCACTCATGCACATTACTACGGGATAGGCACTGATCACCATAAACTTTTTTCATCATTTGAAATGTTTCAGTAAACGTTTTCCCAAGTTTAAAACAAAATTTAATATTTGCTCTTTGTTCAAAATGCATTTTACGATGACCAAAAGCTGCTGTCACTTTTTGATCGATAACATCGATTTTAGTTATCCCATTGACTTAAAATGTTTACGAAATGTCAACAAGAGATCAAACTTTTTATCGTCGCCCCGGGCGCAACGTCTTGGGGGGCGGCAAAACGACCTTCGCTGTTTTTTAATATTCAGAAAAATACTTCCACAAATTTTTTTACAAAATTTATTATAAAAGATAAAGAGTTGTACACTCACAATAAAATAATCTGAATAACAATCAAATATATTAATTTTTACTCGAATACTCTTCAGTCTTTGAATTTGTCTTATGTCTTTTGGCTTAAATCTTTCTTAAAAATAATGATGTCTAGCGACGTGTCATTTTCACAGTTACCCTATGCTTTGAATGTAACAAATACTTTTATTTCTCCAAATTTTCAAAAATGGTATTTAAAAACTCCAATTCGGGCAAAAATTCCTGCAAATTGTGTCAAAAGTGTACAAGATATCGGGCGAAAATGGGTTTTTTCTATGGCTTTTAATAAGATGTCTTGTAAATTTACTATTAATTTCCTTAAAAACCGTATTGTGAGAATTTTGGAACTTCAGAATTTGCGTGGCTTCTAGTTCCCAAATTTTATATACTTTATATCGAAGATATTTTGTAAAAATTCACTTTTGTTCGAACCACCTCATGAAACTTGTAGGTAGGTAGATAAACGGGGGCGGCAGAACATCCTTGGGAGCCCGAAGTTGTAGCTACGCCACTGGTCGGCCACAATGATATTAAGTGCTTTTCGCATAACAGTGGATATTTGTGTCTAACTTAAGTAACTTCGAGTGAAAATTTTACTTGTACTCCATTTAACTATCATACAGATTTTCGAACATCCTGCTGACATTACTTCATATGATTGGAGATGGTACGTGAACCCAGAGATTATTTTAATAGAATGTGTCGTGTTAGGCAAAAATAAATAAAATAGGCAAAAATAAATAAAATCTGATCGATACTTACCAACCACAGACTGATTTTCGTTTTTCTAACAAACCTTATGCCGAATAAGTTGCGGTCAGTTAATATGTTATATACATATATGTACATAACTGATTGGATTTCGATTCTCCGGTTGGCGTTTTGCACCATGATATATCCCTGGCTTTAATTATTGCGAGTTGCAGGGGTATACATTTTTCGGTGGACCCGAATTTAGCCTTTCCTAACTTGTCGATTCTTTGCATTTTTAGTATTTTTATTATGGTCCGATACATTTTCACAGTATCGATAGGGGGGTTCTTATAGGGTTCTTATAGGGTTTGTCCTAAGCGAACTCGATTAGTGAAGCTTTAGTGATAGAGATATGTACATTAAACCTATTGGAGGGAGGAAAATGAGCCCATTCCTCAATTTTTTTTTTTTCATAGGTGCCCCTTGCCACTGCAATCCTTTGTGCCAAATAATAGGATTATATCTTAATTTAGTGCTTAGGTTTGGCATTTTACAGGCTTTCAATTAATGACATTTTGTGGGTGTGGCAGTTGTCTGAGTACGACCATTAACGAACTCGTCTTCAGTTTATTGCCCAGGAACACGTGTAGCATTCTATTAAGACATCTGAATTTTTACTCAAGTTGTCGCTTACACAGTCGGACGGATCAACAGACAGACAGACAGTCACTCGGATTTCGACTCGTCTTATCATCCTGATAATTTATATAGTATTAATAACCCTTTATCTATAGCGATTATTTTTAGGTGATACGAACAACATATTGCAAGAGCATAAAAAAATTTTAATGAAAAGTTAAAGTCAGTTTAAAAATAAATATACTTGTACCTCTGGATAACATTTCTTATTTATTTTCACATTATTCTCGTATCCTTCTTTCTTGCGATTTGTAGGTCGTTTAAACATATATAAGTTGCTAATAATAAACCCCCACATCGAAAATGAAGAGAACATAGATACTTTCCGACTGCAAAACTTATGTACTTAAGTAAGATACACGCATACAACGAAATAACGGGTCAAATATGTAATGACTACGTATATCAGTAATTATGTTATTTTTTGACTGCTAAGGATACAGGGTTTAACCACAATTATTTAACTTCTGCTCCGGTATAACATAAGATTTGCTTGCTCATTTGTTCAAATTGCCTCCTACGTTATATACCATAAGCATCAGAATCATTATATCATTTACGGCGAAAAACTGTTGGAAAAACCGTTCAGCTCATGAGGTTACCTCCATCTCCACGTCGCAGTCTTTACGGTGATTAAGCGTTGAACTCATCTGCCTTTGTCTAAGTGTTTCAGCACTTTGGCACTATTACCGCTTTCACTTTCCTTGCTTCGTTTTCGCTTTTATATTCGTTCGAAAAAAATGCAATAAACAACAACAATAAAATAGTTTAGTTGTTTTTATTTTCGTATAATTTCAGCATAAATTGCTAGAACTAAAATCGAAAAATTTTCATACTGTTGCAACACGTTTCTACAGAGTATAATAGTTTTCTTCACCTAACGTTTATTCGTATCACCTAAAACTAATCGAATTAGAAAGAGAGCTATATACTTGCATACAATCATAAACTCACCCGGAAATTGCAATTAAAAATTCCCCTGGAAAAAAAATTTAAAAAAATCGTATTCACCAGATTTGACTCCGAGTGAGTTTTTGAAAAAATGGAGGCCAAAGCTACATCTCCCTGTTCAATAAGTTGGCAATCGACTTTCGGTACACTAGGTTCGGGAAGATGGCGTGGCGTGTTGGAAGCGTCTTGCTTCGCATCAAGAAGCGCCACCCGGCAAACAGCAACAAAAGTACGTTAGAGAAATAAGAAGTGGAGAAGTATCTCGGCATAGAAGATCTCATTTATGCTACAGGAGGTGAAGAAAGAACTTATTCAGCGATCTGAGGGTCCAAAACCAGGAGCTGAGGGTATTCCATTTAAACATCCGCAAATGAAAGATCGCCTTCGCCAAGCTTCTTCTCAACTTAGATAAGGGCAGCTACGGCGTGACTTTAGTCCAGAAAACCATTGATTGCATCGGGTAACGTAGTCGCTGGGATAAAGTCACAAAACATACACCCCGAGCGTGAATAACAAGATATTTTGGTGAACAAAAGCCTATATTCCCATATTGACTTCTGTCTTTTAACAGATGGCCTAACGGTGATGGCAGTAAAAGGTGTCAATGATGAGCCTTTACTCCTTGCATCCTGTATATGCAAGACATCAACAGTAGAGATTCAATGGCTGGCGGCTTCATCCAGCAGAAGGAAACCTTACCTGAGTGTAAATTGATGAGTTGGTTCAGTTCAATCCAAAGTTTGCTACCATTTTCAAATGTTGCTACTACGAACATATCGAAATATTTCAAAATCTGTATTAACTAAGGTTTAATTCTCTCTGATTGTTTGGAGAAATTTTAATACTACTTTCATATACACATGCAAAATGTAAGGACACAAACTTACATATATGTGACGTGCCTTAGAAATTGCATTAAAACATTTAATAAGTTACGTATACGCAGTGTATCCAAAATAAACGATCAGAAAATGCTAAAATTAGCAGATTTTTGGTGATATATTCAAAACTGAAGCCAACTCATGGTATTTGAGAGACCTAAAATATCTAATGAGTTATTCAAATTCGTGCGGCATATAGATACATTTAAGTTACTTTCCCATACAAACATACAATTTAGTGAAATGATAAAGTAGATACTATCGTAAACAAGCCTACAATTGTAAGCTCCCACTCGCGTGACTAAATTAACTTGCTATAAAAAAGTTAGCAAAATTTTTTCACAAAACCATAAAATTGTTTTTTTGCAGCATGTTTTTAATTTGAAGGAATTTTTATGTTTAAACCATTACAATTACTATTTAAGCAACAAAAGATTTAAAAAGCGAAAAGGTACAAGTTTTGCCTAAAGAAGGGAAAGATTTGAGTTTCATATATATTTATATTATATATATTATATTCTCCAGTACTCATACTAGCGAAAGTTGAAGTTTAAATATTTCGGCATTAAGAGCTTAGGCTCTAGACTCTCAAAAAAAGTATACGTTTGCCAAAGGAAGAGAAATCGTATTACTTTTAAGTCCTCAGTTCTTATTTAGTATATATTTATTATATGACTTGTAGTTAAATTTGAAGTACTCTCTGACTCGTGGTGAGTAAATTGTAAACGCAAGAACACATCGTTCTTGCTGGATAAATGTACATACATACATATCACATATATAAAATTAAACACACACAGTTCTTCTTTACATAACGAATGCAGACGAGCCTTCTAACATAAAAGTATTGAATATTTTATGAGAATCCATTTGCAGCTCCGCTTCTTATCTGAATAGACATATGAAGCCTAAGAAAAGTGGATTGCAAAATCATTTTAATGCTGCGATTTGCTTTAAATATGCAATTATTTAGAGCGGCAGTTCATAGAAATTCATGTGAGAGCTTTTAATAAATTGGCGTATATTTGTATTTGGCATATTCAAAAGCTTTGCGCAATCATTGTAAAGTCACACTGATTATTTATTTTAAAGAATTCTAAGAATAAACAAGTAAGAAAGTGCTAAGTTCGGGTGCAACCAAACATTTTATACACTTGCAACTTGCAAGAATCAAAGCCAGGGAAAGACTTTAAGGTGTGAAACCAATCATATATAGCAAAGTCAGCCGGATGTTCGAAATACTGTTATTAGTTATATAGGGGCTAGGCCAAGTTTTCGCTCAAATTTATCTATTTTCATTGAGATAACCCACATATTGAGAAAGTCACCTCGAAATTCGAAAATCTTTATAAATATTAAGTATATGGGGGCTAAGGGAAGTATTGGTCCGATTCAAATCGTTTTTGACATACAGACTTACCATTGCAAGGGAGGATTATCCCTTAATTTCAGCTATATACTATATGTATCACACATTGGCCAACCAACTCGAACATTTCTTTGTGCTAAGAAACCTTCATACCAAGTTTCATCAAGGTCTCTAAATTTTTACTCAAGTTACAGCTTGCACGGACGGACGGATAGACAGACCAACTGATCAACTGGATTTCAATTTTTCTCGTCACCCTGATCATTTATATACGTATGTATATATATAAAACCCTATATCTATCTCGATTAGTTTTAGGTGATACGTACAACCGTTAGGTGAACAAAACTATAAGAGTATAAAAATTCATATTTTTTCATAGTTGTTAGCTGCCAACTCCAACTGAAAATGCTTTTTTTAAAGTTGTCTAGACAATCAGCGAATGCATATCACATTTCACGTTTGCTTTAATTAACTTTACTTCTTTCATTCTTCTGCAATTTGCTGCATCTTAGATTTCATTGCGACTGCGCCTGCGACTGGAGCTGCCAACAAGAATTGACTGGAGAAGATTGACGTAAGACAATAATTAAGCATTTGCTGGAGAGAAATCGTAAGGCATTCAGTCAGAATTGCAATTGTTTGCATTACTCTGTAAATAAAGCATATGCACACTTGACACATTTAAGGCAAATGAGCGCATTTGTGGGGGAAGTTTTGGCAGGCACGTTAGTTGGAATATAAATTTGTCAATCAAGCTAATTACTGACAGTATCGACAAGGGCAATGATCTTGCATGCGGGTAGAACAATGACAATTCAGAGTGGCATTTCGAGAAAATTGTTTATGTGCACTTACTTACATACATACATATATGCATATGAACAATTTCTGTCGAAAATTGTACGTGTAGTCGCAACTATCTTCAAAGGATACCTGGAGATCAATCAGTATTAATCATCTAAAGATAAAACTTGAGGAAGGTAACGTTATAAAAGTATAGCCGATTTAATTTTCATGAGGTTAATTACCCTAATTGTACAATATTATGAAGGCAGTAAGACTCTTCAATAATAAAGCTTAGGCGACTAGTTCCAAAATATATAAAAACAGACTCACCATTAATGCAGTTTTGAGTACACAAACGTACTATTAGTACCTTCACAGTCTTCTACGAATATATGTGGTTCATCTAATTGAAAGGGATGAAATCGGCTAAAGAATTGCCCTAGACCCCATATATCTAACAAACCTTATGTGCCTTAAGATATTACCCTGGCTTTGATCCTGGCAAGTTGCCAATGTGAAATGTTTGGTTGCACCAGAACTTAGCCCTTCTTTACTTGTTTTCGTCATCTTTTATTTTTCGAAAATATTTTCAGGAGAAAGGTTGCCAGCTGCTCAGATTTAATTATTTAATTTTATTCATATGAATAAATACAAGGTCTGTCGCAAAAGAAACAGAACTTTTTAAATATAACTGTTTCTGGTGGCGCCACCTATTGGTGGGTACATGAAATAAAAATTTGATCTCCTGTTGACATTTCGTAAAAATTTTAAGACAATTGGATAACTACAATCGATGTTATCGATCAAAAAGTGACAGCAGCTTTTGGTCATCGGTCGTAAAATGCATTTTGAACAAAGAGCAAATATTAAATTTGGTTTTAAACATAGGTAAACGTTTACTGAAACATTTCAAATGATAAAAAAAGTTTATGGTGATCAGTGCCTATCCCGTAGTAATGTGCATGAGTGGTTTAAGCGATTCCAAGAAGGTCGTGAGGACCTCTGTGACGAGCAGAAGTCGGGCCGGCCAAAATCAATGATTACCCAAAACAATATTGAAAAAGTGCAGGAATTTATTAAGAATGAGCCGAAATCTTCTTTGCGTTACATGGAAATGGAGTTAATTATCACCAAAGACTCCATTCATCGCATTTTGATAGATAAATTGGGTATACGAAAGGTGTGCTCCAAATTTGTTCCGCACAAATTGACTGAGGAGCAAAAATTGCTACGAATCCAACATTGCAAGGATTTGATTAAGGAGTCAAGAAGGGACATAAACTACAAATATTCGATTGTGACTGGTGATGAAACGTGGTGCTTTCAATGTGATCCCGAAACCAAACGTCAAAGTGCCGAATGGAAGCATCCAGACGAGCCATCACCGAAAAAAAGTCGTCTTCAGAAGTCAAAAATAAAGAAAATGCTGATTTGTTCTTACTATTCCGAGGGTATTGTACACCAAGAGTTCGTCCCACCTGGCCAAACGATTAATGCTGTGTTTTACCTTGGTGTTATGAAGCGTCTTTTGTCACGCATTCGTCGTGCTCGACCACAATACCGTGAGGCAGGGTCCTGGCGCCTGTTGCACGATAATGCGCCGTGTCATCGGTCGACGCTTGTCACTGATTTTTTGACAAAAAACTCCATATTAACCATTAATCACTCACCCTACTCACCTGATCTGGCACCCTGTGATTTTTACTTATTTGGAAAACTTCATTTGCCCATGAAAGGACACTGGTTTCCGGACATTTCAGCTATCCAAAAGGCGACGACCGATATTCTCAAGAGCATTCCGAAAAATGACCTTTAACACTCATTTGAAAAGCTAATTGACCGGGCTAACCGCTGTATCGAAACACAAGGAAACTACTTTGAATAAAAAAATATAACTTTTGAAAAATATTAATTTTTTTTAACAGTCCTGCTTCTTTTGCGACAGACCTTGTTTTCATATGCTTGGCAGTCAAATTGACGAGGTTAAAAAAAGATCATAATTTTAAACATGTTTAAAAAATATTTCCACCTGTTTAGAAATATAATTTTAATTTAATCTTTAAGATTAAGCAGTTATTACAATGAAAACATCAAAACAACTCTCTTCTTCTTTATTGGCGTAGCACCGCTTACCTTTTCCTTTTCACCATTTGGCACCAACTGAAGATTTCAAGTGTAGCCAGGTCCTTCTCGACCTAGTCCTTCTAACGGAAAAAAGATCTTCCTCTTCCTCTGCTTCCCCCGGGGAGTACTGCGTCGAATACTTTCAGAGCTGGAGTGTTTTTTCGTCCATTCGGACAACATGACCTAGCCAGCGTAGCCGCTGTCTTTTAATTCGCTGAACTATCATCTTATCATCGTTCCATCCATTGCAATATTCGCTGTTGCTAAAGCGCAACAGACCATAAATCTTCCGCAGAACCTTGCTGCTGATGGCTCGTAATGTCGATTGATCAGATGTTGTCATCTTCCATGCCTCTGCACAATATAGCACGACGGTGATGATTGATTGGTAGAATTTGGTTTTGTTCATCGAGAGAGGACTTTACTTCTCAGTTGCCTAGTCAGTCCGAAGTAACACCTATTGGCAAGAGTTATTCTGGATTTCGACGCTGACGTTGTTGTTGGTGTTAATGCTGGTTCCAAAAGAAACGAAACTATCTACCACTTCGAAGTTATGACAGTTAACAATGACGTGGGAGCCAAGTCTACGACTGTTTGTTTCATATTTCGTCTTGCCGTCGTTGTCCAACATGGAGAAGCAGAACTAACGGCGAAGATGTTATATACGTAGCCAATGATATCGTTGTCATCGGCGTACGAAAGTTGTAGATAGATCTGCAGCTCGAATAATTTTCTCCAGCAGTAGATTGTAGACAGTCGCATGATAGGCAGTCTAGTTGTCTGAAACCTCATATGGTATGGAACGGCTCGGAGAGGTCAGCCGTATTAGTTTTGCGGAGATACCAAATTCAGACATAGCGGCATAAAGGCAGCTTCTTTTAGTGCTGTCAAAAGCAGCTTTACAATCGACGAAGAGGTGGTGTGTGTCGATTTTCTTTTCACGGGTCTTTGCCAAGATTTGGCGCATGGTTAAAATCTGCTTTATCTTTCATTCTTTACTTATGTACGATATTGAGGAGTCTTAGCCCTCGGAAGTTGGCGCAGATTATGGGGTATCCTTTTTGTAGATTGAGCAGAGCACACTTAAATTCTAATCGTCGGACAGCTTTTGTGCGACCATATTTCACAAAGAAGCTGATGCATGCTCCTTATTAGTTCTTCGCCGCCGTATTTGAATATATCGGCCGGCAATCTATCGGCCCTCGCAACTTTGTTGTCCTCAGGCGAGTAATTGCTATTCGATTGGTCGGCCAATGGAACGTCTGCTCCATCGTCATCGATTGGGAAATCGGGGAAAAAGGTTGATGTAGAAATATTATTTTTCGATTTTAACATTTGAAATTTTTTATGAAAATTAATTGTCAAAGATAAATGTCAAAACTGGTCAAAAGATTCATGGCCGCCAGCGAATAAGCATTGCCGTTAAGCCAAGAATAAAATCCCTAAGTTATGGGTATTAATCTAGCATGATAGTTTTATAAGTTATTTGTTTTTTTTTTGTTTTTTTTTTTTTTTGTTTTTTTTTTGTGAAAGGTTGTCATGTCCAAAAGAGAAAAATGTCTAAAGATGTTGTCGAAAATACTTATATGCAAATGTTCTTATTTTTGAGAGGATTTTGAAGGCTAGAATATTAGTATCATATGCAACGATTTCCGAAAATATTAAACATTTGTTCCTACTGAAAGTATAGTAATTGAATTGCAGCTTAGTTTACTTAATTTAAGAAGACTCAATTCTTACTTTAATGAGATATTACCTAATTAGATTAACTCACATAACTTTACTTATCAAATATGAAAATCTGCCAATTAATGAAACACATTTCAGAACTTGATAATTGAACTGCCAATTAATAAAACACATTTCAGAACTTGAACAGTTTTATTTAAAATTAATTTCTACTCTTCTCTACTCTTCTCCGCATTGAACTCATTATTTATTCGTTATTTAGTTACAATTTAGTTTTACGTACTTTGCCTCACAACTCTAGTTTGATTAATAAAATTTCCGGTTACACACCCACTGTGGGAAACAATGTTGTCGTTAGCCCATTAACAGTGCGAACACCAATTAAATTAGCAGAAGCAAGCAACAACAAAAACAATCGACACCTCTACGCCAAGCTGCGCTATCCACATGGCAACTTGATTCTGAAAACCGATGAATCAAATCGTTGTAATTGAAAAACCAAAGCGAATCATCCAGCGGGCATGACGAGAAGCAGCAAATAAATGAATAATTGTAGAATCGGTTGGCAACAAAAAATGTGCTAAATGTGGCAAGTGGAACACAACCATGTATAGTATTGTAATAAGTATAGGTATGTCTACATGAAATTATGTATATCGGAGCAATATTGAAATGGACAATTATGCAAATTACACCGACTATTGAAAGCACCGAGTGTTTGAAACGCATCACACTCATGTCGGGGCTGATGAGTAATTGCATCAGCTTAAGCCGCGTTCACTGCGCACACATTACCAGAGATTTCCATTTCGCAAATATATACGCAAACACACATACGGCCACCCACACATACACAAGTAGCTGTGCAATGTAAACGCATAAGAACTTACCCCTCGCCTCGCTCGCAACAAGTTGTGGAATCTCACTGTCTCTTGCAATTTTCCACATGTTAAAGTTCACCGTGGCAGATACCTGCGGCAGTCAGTAACACATTTATAAGACTAATAACATTAATCACACCATTTTATAAAGAGTTTATCTTTTATCAGCTGTCAGTGGAAGAACAGTGAGCTGCCAATTGCCAGTGGCCAACTTTCCGCTGCCAACAATTCCATCTTCACTTCCAGACGCCGGTTAAGTAGCAGCCAGTGTGCGGAATATTTTACTTTCACCTTCTTTCGTTACATACTTGTATATTTATAATTGCAGACTCACATTTGCTTTTACAAATGGATTAAGGTGTTTCTTAAATCTGGAAAATTTTGATGGCACCAGAAAACTCATTTACCAACCTAACACCAAACTCAGCTGAAATACCAAATTTGGTTATAGAACTTCTTCTAAAAACCAATTTTAATTACTTTTAAAGTTTTTTTTTTTTAAATAGTGTTTTAATAAATAATACGGAAGCCATAATGTTATATTTAAGGGACTACCACTTGTCATTACGCATCGTAAAGTGATAAAATCATACATTTGTATTACATAGAAAAAATGAGTTTACGCAATTACTATACTCAACGCTATGTTTTCGGTTCGTTACAACTGATAACTTTATGAGACTTTATGAAATCCCTAAATATATATTATTATAAGAAACATAACGCCTTTTCGCCATTTTTCGATATTCTGATGCAGATTCCCGTTGTTTCTGCTCTTCTACGAACTTGCCAATCCTTTGAAAATCGTAAACTGCTTTGAAGACTCTCTAAGTACTTTGAAGCCTCTCTATCTACTTCAAGTAACTTTCTATGTTTTGAGCTTTTTAACAAACTGCTTTAATTTCTCACCAAGATTCACAAAAAACTTCATCGGCTTGCAATCGAGATCGATACAACACAAAGTAATTTCTACTAAATTTCATTTTTCTCATACCAGCTTCACAATAATATGTTGTGATAGAAACCACTGGCAAATCAAAACTCTCAGACTTAAAGCATCCCGAGCTTGCATAAGAGTAAGAACGTCTAGGCTACTTCCAACTTTTTTTTATCCCGGTGTCGATTGGAGTTTAATTAGCCAATTTACAAGCATAATAACAAGAATTTTATTAAAGTTTCGTTTCGAAAAAACATTAGTTAATTAAAATATAATATTGATGGCGCTTTCAAACTGCAAGAAGGTCCTCATTATTACCAAACGGGAAAAAAGTAATCAAGCTAACCTTGAACTTTTTTTAAATAATAGCAATGGAACAAATGATTCATATACCACAATATAACAAAATATATAAATAAAACAAGTATGGAAGGTCTAAGCAGAGTGCAACCAAAGATTTTATACACGGATTAAAGCCGGTTAAATACCTTCAGGTGCTGGCAATATAGAAAAATACAGCGAAAGTTTCCTTCAGGCATTTCCATATACATTTCAAAAATGGAATAAATCGGACAATAACCACGCCCACCTCCCATACAAAGGTTATGTTGAAAATCACTAAAAGTGCGTTAACCGACTAACAAAAAACGTCAGAAACACTAAATTTTACGGAGGAAATTGCAGAAGGAAGCTGCACCCAGGCTTTTTTTAAAAATGAAAATGGGTGTGGCGTCGCCCTCTTATGGACCAAAAATCATATCTCAGGAACTACTAGACCGATGAAATTCGGTATATAATATTTTCTTAACACCCTGATGACATGTACGAAATATGGGTGAAATCGGTTCACAACCACGCCTTCTTCCAATATAACGCTATTTTGAATTCCATCTGATGCCTTCTCTGTATAATATATGTATACGTTAGGAACCAATGATGATAGCGGAATAAAACTTTACAAAAACACATACTATATTTTATTTGAAAAATATGTAAATGACGGATAATGAAATCTCGATTATCACTTTATCATGCGAGAGTATAAAATGTTCGGTGACACCCGAATTACAAATTTGGTATCACAGCCTCACTTAATTTTTTACTATATTTTACTTCCGATCACCGAAAATTATACTGAAATCATACTCAAATGAAATATATGTGATATGAACTCAACCGAAAAGTCTAACTTTAGTATATGAAAAACACTAACCACATAATAGCAATTCATTATACTTATTAGGAATATGAGGTTTAGAACAAAACCAATTAATTTCAAAATCCTGAATGCCAGTAATTTGGGGCTAGGTCAAGTTTTCGCCCAATTTTGTCCATTTTAGGAACAGATACACTGTTTGGAGTAAGACTTGCTCTCTCATTTTCATTGAGAAAACTCACATATTATAATCGGTTATATGCGGTACAAAGTCACCCGGAAGTTCGAAAATTTGTATATTAGGTATATGGGGCCTAAGGGAAGTATTGAACCGACTCTACTAATTTTTGACACTAGAGTATATTATTATCAAACAGACATTTTATTCGAATTTCAATAACATATTAAAAATACTGACCGATATTTTCGGAAAAATTCAGCCATACGCACTGGGGTCCACATATTTGGCGTCTGGGTTCTTGAAAAGTTATAGTCCGATTGCGCCACTTTTTGGGCGTAAGATGTAATACCTGAGGGTACTTTTTCTGCAAAGTTATATTGGGACAGTCTGATTGCTTCCTGATTTGTATACTGGAAAGTAAAAAACTGAGAACGAATTTGAAATTAAGTGATATGGGTAATAGGCGTGCTATTCGTCTATTTTCTCACTGCATTGTAGAAACGTTAGGATAATATTACATACCGAATGTGGTTGTTACCGGTAGATTCCGAAAAATGAAATATCACCTCAATGGACGCCTATAAGGCGCTCCTGTATCTCCCTTGGTGTAAAATTTAATATCTGTGACGTATCTAGTTTATGATTTTTGATCCCTGTTTCTGCAATTCCCTTTACCAAATTACAGTTTTATATCTTAATTTAGTGCTTACCATACGCCATACTTATAGCATTTTATTGGTTTTCGAATAAAGGAATTTTGTGGTAGCCGATTACATCTACGAACGCGTCCCTTTGTTTTTGCAAAGGAACACGTGTGCCAAGTTTCAATGCGATATCTCAATGTTCCGAGGCTATAATACCATTCACAACTAAAATAGATTCCTTAAAAGACCTTGATTTTCATCGCTCAATTTTACGGCAGCAAATTGAAAAGTTTTCCACACAAATGCTTGATTCCGATCGTTCAGTTGGTTTGGCAGCTTTTTACTATCATAGTCCGATATCAATATCGGTTCTGACAAATGAGCAGCTTCTTGGTGAAAGAATACGTGTGTAGTATTTCAGATCGATATCTTAAAAACTGAGGGACTGAGAAAGGTATACAGACAGACGGACAGACCTAGCAGAGACGAAATGAAATGAACATGGGTGTACCAGAGGCTTAGAACTGTTTTTGTATATATTCCAGGTTCGGTTGAAATGATGCAACTCATCTGCAAGTAGTCTTCCCAATTATCTGCTCCTCTACACTCTTGTAAACAAAGAAGACTCTGCCCTGAATTTAGCAAAGTTTCCCAAAGAAATATAATTTTGTTGGCACAACAATTAATAGTGAAGTCTTTCATAAATAGATTGCACATAATATTTTTCTGGTCAACCGTTTTACTAGTTTACGCAAATATTTTTCTGATGGAAAATTGTTTAAAGCTTTCTGCTCAAAAGGATAAGATCTTTGAAGAATCAGGAGTACCCTTATGTACATACTCTTACATATGTTTCGCTTTCTGCCACTCGTGCAATCTTGGGTATTGCAAACAATTTTAATTGACTTTTCCATTTACAATTTAAATATTTAATGTAGGAAGACGTTCCATAGTGTTTTTGTTTTCCGCTGATACTTTCAATTCTGCGGAAATAGAAGTTGTAATGTATTTGTATGAGTTTGACTTTGCACGGACAGGTAAGTATAGTTGTTGTTGCTGCGGTAATTGAAATTGCTTACGTGCACTATTATCATCATTGTCCTTGCCGGAAAACAAATATAAGAAAAAAGTAAAATTTTCATTCAATAGCCGATACTGAATTAAAAACGCGCTGCTCAATTCCATTATTTCCGTTTCAAAACAATATTTTTTGTTATCAAATTCAATGTTCGAATCAAACGATTCTACCAATTAAATAAATTTAAAATCTTTAAAGAAACGTTATTTTGCCTTTTAGGTAACTACATACATATGTATATCTATATGCAGAGTTGTACGGACAAAATTTAGTTGGTGCTTTGAGAAATTTATTTTTTTATTCAAATTGTAAGATACAGATACGATTTTTATACCCTGAACAGGATATATTATGTTTAACACGAAGTTTGTAACTCCCAGAAGGAAGCGTCGGAGACCCTATAAAGTATATATATATAAATGATCAGTATGTTGAGCTGAGTTGACTTAGCCATGTCCGTCTGTCTGTCTGTCCGTCTGTCTGTATATATACGAACTAGTTCCTCAGTTTTTAAGATATCCTTTTGAAATTTTGCAAACGTCATTTTCTTTTCAAGAAGCTGCTCATTTGTCGGAACTGCGGATATTGGACCACTATAGCATATAGCTGCCACACAAACTGAACGATCGGAATCAAGTTCTTGTATGGAAAACTTTTGTATCTTCACGAAATTTGGTATAGATTATTTTCTAAGACAGCAATGTAATCTTCGAAGAAATTGCTCAGATTGGCTTACTATAGCATATAGCTGCCATATAAACTGAACGATCGGAATCAAGGGCTTGTACGGGAAACTTTCGCATTTGACGTGGTATTTTCACGAAATTTGACATGGATTACTGCTTAAGGTAATAATGTTATCTCCGAAAAAATTGTTCAGATCGGATTACTATAGCATATAGCTTCCATACAAACGGAACACATAGTTACTAAAATAAATGCATCTATGAAGGGTATATTAGCTTCGGTGCAGCCGAAGTTAACATTTTTTCTTGTTTTGTTAATATTCAGAAAAAATGTGGTTCAAATATTCCTAGTCCCAAGTTCGAGTCGAGTTCGAACTTTTTGTTAGCACTACTTCAAATGAAAAGGAGCTAAACATCACAAAAAAAACCGATAGAAACCTTTATAAAAGGCCGGATGGATTATTTCAACTATGATAAAAAAATGTCCAATTGAATGAAAAAATAATGGATTTAATTTTACTAAACCCATTAAAAGTATTGCTACAAATACGAATTAGCGGAATATAAAAACATAACGGATTTTTCAATAGGGACCCTACAAAAGTCGACCGATAAGGACCATATTTTTCCCCGCTTTTTTGACATTTCTCTTTATTAAGGATTGTCATTTCATCATGGAAAGACATAGGATCCAACAACGAGTCGAAATTATTAAAATTCTTTACTGAAATTCGGAATCAGTGGCCTCAACTTTAAAAGCGCTACATCCAATTTATGGTCGTCATAATCGTCCTGTCAGATCAACAATTGAGCGTCTACTGGAAAAATTTGAATCTACAGACACCATACAAGTTGTTCCCGTAGCAGTGAGACAGTAATGTCGAGAATATTGCTGCCGCTTGGGCATCAATCGTTCTCAAGTGAGGGGTCCTCTGTGACGTCGTTGTGACAAATTTTACGAAAACATATTGGCCTACATCCCTACAAGATCAAATAGACGCAAGCCGCTTGACTATCAAAATCATATCATACGTTCGTGAATTGGGCTGAGCGACAACTTGAAAATTAATCAGAATTTCATCGAAAAATCATCTTCAGCGATAAGACTCATTTCTGGCTGAGTAGCTTCGTGAATAAGGTCAGGCAGCAATCCAGACGTACTCCATGAGTCATTATCGCATTCCGGAAAAATTACGGTGTGATAAGGTTTATGAGGAGGCGGCGTCATTTGGCCGTACTTCTTTCATGATTATCAAGACCGGTACGTTACTGTGAATAGAATCGCTACCGCTCAATGATAACCCAATATTTTTGGCCCGAATTGTATTATATGGACGTGGACAATATGTGGTGCCAACAGAACGGCACATGGCGAATGTCGCAATCGATGTATTGAAAACCAAGTTTGGTGATCAATTGGCCGCTTCGGTCGTGCGATTTGACACTTTACATGCCAACATGCCAGCGAAGATTGATTCTCCCAAATTACGCAAACTCAACCTTAAGTATGGTGATGTTTGAAAAATAATATATAGACCTAATTAACATTAAAAAATAAATAAGTTTAAATTATTTGCTAATTAGTAAATTAATTAATTATAGAACAATGACGCTTTAATACTCCTAACTTTCTCATAATAAAATTTTAAGCAGATTCAAGTCTATTACAAAATGTATTGAATGTGTCATTGGCATTTCAAAAGCAGGGGAGGGCAGCAAAATAACAAACAAACCTTTAAGCACAATTCTTTTGTTCTTTCTGACAAACCGAAAGTGTTGTTCAATCAATATGTACCGATAACGTTAGTTCTTATAAGGCTTTGTTGCAATAGTTCTTTTTGAACGCAATGAAAAGGGCACTCAATTCCAATGTTGAAGTCAATGTCATTCTTGATAGAACCACAAAGGCAACAAACAATGCGCATATGCCCAATAAACCATCAATAACGTTAGAAAAAATCCTTACAATTTTCCTTCCACATAACTAGAACGGGGTCAACGCAATCCAACAATAATTTTCAATATATTACTCACACACTGGAATACATAATCGTATGCAGGTGTTTCGCATCTTCAAGTCAGTGTCTAACAAGTAGTTGGTCACATAGAAACATTGAATTCGCTTAAATTTCTACAAATCGTCCGTTTAAATGTTAAACGGCAACATGACTTATTGCCAAACAATGAGCAGTCTGCAAATAATAACGGCAGACTGCAACAATTTATGAATGAAATTCTAATTGGAGGCGCAACGCATGCGCCGCCAACGAGGCGAAACGAAGGCTACAGTACAGCATCTCGGCGAAGAATGTTCGCACTTAACATCGCATTTGTGCTGAAGCTGGACGCATATAAAGCAGAGATCTGAAGCGGCGAACTTCAGTTGCGGCGGAGGACTCAACCAGTGTGGCACACTGGAAGAAAACCGAACTGAGGCGGTGGTGTCATTACAAACAATAATAAATAATAAGTGTATAAAAAATTTAATAAAATATTAAAACTAAAAAAGCAGATATATGAAAAAATAAAAAACAAAAACACAAAACAAAATGTGTTTTAAATTGTTTCACCGTGAAGTTAAATAAAAAAATTGTGTTTGTTTAAGGTGTGAATAATAACGGTTTATTTGGGTTGGTTGTAATTTTTTTTTCAGACAGTCATATATTGTCAATCTCGAAATTCGCCATAAAATACCAATTAAATGCATTTGTGTCTATGTGTGTGTGTGTTTACCGTTATTGTTTGTACCATAAATTTCACTTGAATATGGGAATACATTAAAACGGCGTCTTCGTTACAATCAGTGTCAACAACGATGAATCTACAACGATAATAAAAGCAGAAACGCTTGAACGCCAACCAACAACAATATAAAACGCGACTTTAAGGCAGCAATGTCCTTCAGGTGCAACGGCGACATTAAGCGAAACGTAGGTGCTTTGTTGATAGTTTAAATTTTACTCCAGCCAGTATTTATGAATGCACCCATATATATATATATAAATATTAAATATACGTATACATATGTACATACTCGTATATTGTGTTATATATGTAACATGTCTGAAGATACTTTGTCTGTGGAAAATCATAGTTGTGATGTATGCTTTCGTATTATAAATTATTAACCAGAGTTAGTGCTGTCAAACTGTACAACAATAAAACCGACGCATTAATATTCTTCATTATTTACACATGTGTTATAGCGACAAATCTAGATTGGTGCGACATGACGTATGAGTAACGCAATAAAATAAGCACAAGTCAATCAACTCATGCGAAAGAATGCAAAGCTGTTGTTGTCCCTTGGTGAATGTGTTGTATAAAAAACACTTTTAATTCAACAAATAATAATTTAAAATGCCAGAAAAAATGCCGAAGATTTTAAAATATTGATTTATTGCGCTCACGTGATGAAGAATTTACATTTACTATACTATACTATTAATAGCAGCACCTTGTCGTTGTTATATAATATATACTCATTTATAACGGCATTAGTTTCTTTGCGAAAACATAGTTCAATTATGAGCAGGAAAATGAGCCAAATCGCGATGCTAAGCAATATTTTGAAATAAATTTATATTTTTCCAGTACTTGTCTTCAATAGATAAAAATACGATCGGTTGAAACAAGTTACCAAAACTGTTGGGTTTTATTTAATACGAGTACTAGGGGATCCAGCCACGCGTTGCTGTGGTAGACATTGTACGCTATATTCATATAATAAACTATTCAATACAGTGAAAATACAGGTACAAATCCAAGGGATTGTACTTGAGATTTAATTTTGAATATGTTCATACAAATAAATTTCATTTGAAAAAATAACGAATTTAAGGTTAATAGAGTTGTCCGCTTAATAGATTGTACTTAATAAACATCAACAATTTGAATGGTTAATGGAGATGTCCGCTTAATAGAGCGTCCATCTAATAGTGCTTTCACTGTATTTTCTTTTTATTTCTGAACTATTTTTACTATTCTATCTTCTAAGTTGGTTCGAACTGGACAGTGCGCAAAATTTTACTAAAATCGGTTCATAGTTTAGGAGTCCATCGCGGACAAACAGCGTGACAAGTACTTTATATTTTTTTTATTTTTTTATATTTATATATAGAGATTTAGCAGCTGCAAAGTTTGACATACACATCTATTTTTGAACCTAGTAAAATATTACAAATGTCATTAACTCACAGTGACGAATAAACATACATACATAGGTGCAACGAAGTACAAACTGATGGAAAAATTGAAAAAATTCTTTTGAATTTTATTTGTTCAAGTTAATAAATATAGTTCTAAATTTATTTATGGCAATATGGATAATGCTAAGACTTCCTATATTCGTAGGCTACCGGAGAGATCAGTAGTAGGAGTAATCGGACCACTGCAACGCCTACAAGTCGCCATTAACCGAAAACATATAAAGTGCCATAACAACGCACTAAATTATGATATAAAGCTGTAGTTTGGCACAGAAGAGCGAAGTAGCAAAGGGCATTTGTGGGCGAAATTTATTGAAAAAGTAGGCGTAGCCCCGCCCTCTAACAGCTTAATGTATATCTCCTAAACCACTTAAGCCACAACAATCAAATTCTTATAAGAACTTTTACCGACAGTGTGAAAATGTATACAACCGGAAATTGGTTAATCCAACTCACTCCCCATATAACGGTACAGTTAAAAACTACTAAAAGCGCAATAAATCAATAACTAAATAAGTCAGAGACATTAAATTTTACCACGGAGATAGTATGATAGAGCTTTACGGTAACTGGTGTAAAAATTGGACGATGGGTGTGGCACCGCCGACTTTTTGGTTAAATTCCATATTTTGGGACCCGACCAATCGTCTTCGATAAAATTTAGTACGTGGCATTCTTCTTACATTCTTATATCACACTGTGAAAATGGAAGAAATGGGTAACAACCACTCCTACTTCCCCTATAGCATAACTTAAATTCCACTTGATTCGTTCAGATTCAAATTAAGAAGCAATTAATATAACGGAATAAAACTTTGCACGAATAATTTCTTTAGTTTGTGCTACCTTATCACCAAAAATTGTTTAAATTCAACAAAAACTGTTCAAGCCTCTAGGTCCCGAATATTTACACACCGGTACCTACTTATAGTTGACGTTTGATCGCAAATGCCTGTCAATGTGTGATATATAACTGAAAATAAGGGATAATCCTTCTCTTATAATGGTATGATTGTTTGAAAAAACTGAGTTGAATCGAACCAACACTTCCCTTAGCCCCCTTATATTTAAAATAAAGATTTCGAGCGTGTGGCTGACTTTGTACCGCATATATCGGCCAATATGTGAGTTATCCCAATGAAAATAAGAGAGCGCGTTTGACTAAGAAAAAGATAAATTTGAGCGAAAACTTGGCCTAGCCCCCAAACTAATATCGTGATTTTCTAACATCCGGCTGAGTTTTCCCCATATGATTGGTTTTACACCTTAAAGTGTTTCCCTGCCTTTGAGTCTTGCAAGTTGCAAAAGTATAAAATGTTCGGTTGCTCCCGAACTTAGTTAGCCCTTCCTTACTTGTCTTCTAATTTACTTTGGTGTGAAAATCAACGACATAAAAGCAAGCAGAGGATAATAATTATTTTAAATTGGATTGTGCATAAAAAATAATGTAATTTATGATTTTATGGTAATTTCAAAAATTATCTCTTTCGATTTATAATTGGAAATCGACCTCTATTTACCTTAGCTTTTAATTTTAAGAACTCAAAAATTATTCCAGTGTTATTTATTTTTTATTTGCACAACCTGTTAACATTAAGAACTTAAATTTTATTTTTTTTTGTACTTTCGGACGATATGTATTTCGAAAAAAAAGAAAAAAAATTTACTTTTTTACTCCACCCTACTTACTATGTATACATATTTTAGGCAAAATCTATATGTGTTTCCTTTTACGAACAATTAATGCGTTATAACGTACAAGTTAAAACTACTATTAACCCAATTATATTCTCGGCATGGAAAAACAAAACTAATTAAATACCTGAACATTTAAATAATTCGGACTGGACAAAAAATTATTGTGTCAGTAGCTGGAAGCCAGCAATGTTGTACAATTCTGATGGCCGCCGAATAATAATGTACAAAGCAAAACTACTTCTTCACAAAATTATTTTATTTAGCGGAAACTTCTTTTAAAGTAATTATTTTTCTTATAATTTTATGCTCTTTTTAAACCCCATACATTAGTGCCAAGTTGGACTTTAAGGAGCCCCGGTGGTCTAGAACGCTCAAATTAAGGGGATTTTCTGAATTTTTTTTAAGGTTTAAAAAAAGACCAATTTTTACAATTTTTACAGTTTATTTATACACTTATGAAAAGTACAAAAATATTTCTTTCTTAAATAAAAAAAAAATTAACAATTTTAAAAAATGGCGTCCAAAAAAAGCTATCTAAAAAAATTACTCCCGTTGCCGTTGTTGATTTTGACTCTTCTGAACATCTCAAACATAAAAACCAAATAAATTATTAATCAGTAGGAGTGCAGCTATCGCTGCTTTTTCAACCAAAAAATAAAATTGAAAACTAAAAATATTTCGCGCTTTTGAAGTTCAGATTCTGAAAATAGCTATTTTTGGACCAGTTTTAGATCGAAGGAAAATCGAAGTTCTTAAAATTAACATTTGATCGTAGTCGCCGCAATAGATATTGATCTTATAAACACCATATTAAAATTTCAAGTGATTCGGATGAACAGTTTTTTTTTAATCAACGGTACTCCGAAAAAAGTAGTTTTGAGATAAATGAGTTTAAAGTATCCATTCATAGAGCGCCTCGACCGCGCGCTACCTACTAAAACGGCTATAGAAGCTAAAATAATGTGAATATCCTTCCTAAAATTTCACAGTATACTTTTAAAGGACTATGCTTTCGAACTAACTAAAAAAAGTCGATTTTTTGAAAATTCTGACCACCGGGACCCCTTAAGTTTCGAATCCGTGAACATTAGAAGAACATTACAAAATAATATACAGACGAGTACTGAACCAAACCAAATACTATAATACAGTATATACATATTTCAAACCACTATTTCTTTTTGGCATAAAAAGTATAGTAAATATCCATATATGTAAGTAGAGCGAAACTGCTGCTATCACCTATTTTGCACAGATAAAGAGATTTGTGGAATTTAAATGCGCAACGACAGTATTGGAAATAATATGTAAGGTGTAACAAAAAGAAAGAAATTATTATGATTAAATAGAATGATTATTTTACTAATTTAATTAGATTTATGAACTTATAGATCACATATTGACAAAAAATTAGGCAAACTTACGGCAAATTTTTCATATCCAAATCATTCACCATAACCAAAAATAGGTAGTATAAGATCCACGTCTCTATCAATGTATGTGTTGCTGTTCTGACAAAACTCAATTCTTATCGTATTGACCAAAATCGGCCGCTTCTGAACGGTAACTTCCCTCACACAAGTCGTGGTCCATCTTTGACATTAAAACAAGAAAAAACGTTAACTTCGGCTGCACCGAAGCTAATAAACTCTTCACAGATGCATTTCTTTTAGTAACTATGTGTTCAGCTTTTATGGAAGCTATATGCTATAGTAATTCGTTCTGAACAATTTTTTTGGAGATTATATTGTTACCTTAAGCAGTAATACACACCAAATTTCGTAAAGATACCGCGTCAAATGCGAAAGTTTTCCATACAAGAACTTGATTCCGATCGTTCGGTTTGTATGGCAGCTATATGCTATAGTAATCCGATCTGAACAATTTCTTCTGATATTACATTATTTCTATAAACAATAACTCATACCAAATTTCGTGAAGATATGTCGTCAAATGAGGAAGTTTCCCATAAAAGAACTTTTTTCCGATCGTTCAGTTTGTATGGCAGCTATATGTTTTAGTGTTCCGATATCGGCAGTTCCGACAAATAAGCAGCTCCATGAAAAGAAAATGACGTTTGCAAAATTTCAAAACGATATCTTAACAAGTAAGGAAGGGCTAAGTTCGGGTGTCACCGAACATTTTATACTCTCGCTTGATAAAGTGATAATCGAGATTTCATTATTCGTCATTTACATATTTTTCAAATACCGTATTTTTGTAAAGTTTTATTCCGCAATCATCATTGGTTCCTAATGTATATACTCGTATTATACAGAAAAGGCATCAGATGGAATTCAAAATAGCGTTATATTGGAAGAAGGCGCGGTTGTGAACCGATTTCACCCATATTTCGTACATGTCATCAGGGTGTTAAGAAAATATTATATACCGAATTTCATTGAAATCGGTTTAGTAGTTCCTGAGATATGGTTTTTGGTCCATAAGTGGGCGACGCCACGCCCATTTTCAATTAAAAAAAAAAAAGCTGGATGCAGCTTCCTTCTGCGATTTCTTCCGTAAAATTTAGTGTTTCTGACGTTTTTTGTTAGTCGGTTAACGCACTTTTAGTGATTTTCAATATAACCTTTGCATGGGAGGTGGGCGTGGTTATTATCCGATTTCTTCCATTTTTGAACTGTATAAGGAAATGCCTGAAGAAAACGACTCTGTAGAGTTTGGTTGACATAGCTATAGTATTTTCGAGAAATGTACAAAAAACTTAGTAGGGGGCGGGACCACGCCCACTTTTCCAAAAAAATTACGTCCAAATATGCCCCTCCCTAATGCGATCCTTTTGTGCCAAATTTCACTTTAATATATTTATTTATGGCTTAGTTATGAAACTTTATAGGTTTTCGGTTTCCGCCATTTTGTGGGCGTGGCAGTGGGCCGATTTTGCCCATCTTCGAACTTAACCTTCTTATGGAATCAAGGAATACGTGTACCAAGTTTCATCATGATATCTCAATTTTTACTCAAGTTACAGCTTGCACGGACGGACGGACAGACGGACGGACGGACAGAAGGGACGGACGGACAGACAGACATCCGGATTTCGACTCTACTCGTCACCCTGATCACTTTGGTATATATAACCCTATATCTGACTCTTTTAGTTTTAGGACTTACAAACAACCGTTATGTGAACAAAACTATAATACTCTCCTTAGCAACATTGTTGCGAGAGTATAAAAACTGAAGGACTAGTTCGTATATATACGGACAGACAGACGGACAGGCATGGCTACATCGACTCAGCTCGACATTCTGATCATTTAAGTATATATGTGCTTTATAGGGTCTCCGATACTTCTTTCTGGGTGTTACAAACTTCGTGACAAACTTAATATACCCTGTTCAGCGTATAATAACCAGAACGAAATCGACAAAGTCACATCAAACAGTATAAAACTATAGACACCACCCGTGTTTTTTGCCTCCTGTAAATATGGCAGATATCCATCTTAAACGAGTGCTGAAACAATACTGAGTCTAGCAATCACAAAACTACTTAAGAGAAGGTTTCATAAGAGCCGGCATCAAATTTGGACTAGCCGACACCGCCCACACTGAAGTGAAAATCCATACTTCGGAACATACTCGACCGATGTTAACCAAATTTGGTATATATCGGTAAATGTATCTGGCTAAAGCTTTGCATAAATAATGCCTTTGAAGAGTGTCATCTTATGTCTGAAAATTTTCCAAATCGAACCAAAACTATTCAAGCCTCTAAGTACCAAATGTGTGCACTCAGTGCGTATCGTTGACTTCTTACGGAAAATATCGGTCAACGTGTGAGATATATAATTGGAATTCAAAGAAAAATCTTCTCAGATAATAGTATGTCTGAATTTTATAAATTATTTAAATAGGATCTACAATTCCCTTAGCCCCACATATAGTTTATTTAATATTGGGTAGTCGAAAAAGCATTTTCGTATTTCTAATCAAACTTCAACTTTTACTTTTTTATATTTATAATGAACTTTAATGAACCAAATATATACCATTTTGGTCGACCACTTTTGTCCACTTTTCCGCTAGAGACATTATTCCATCAGTGTAAAACTTTTCTGATTTCTCGGCGGAAAACTGCGACAGGTAATTTTTACAGGCTTCTCTTGAACAACAAACGGTAATCCGATGGCGCAAAGTCAGGGCTATATGGGTATGCATCAAAACTTCCCAGCCAAGTTCTCCCAGTTTATGCCGAGTCATCAAAGATGTGTGTGGTCTAGCGTTGTCCTGATGGAAGACGAAGCCCTTTCTGGTGATCAGTTCAGGCCATTTTTTTCTTCCCACCAAACGCTCAACATAACCTTTCGAGACGTCAATCCTGGCTTTGCGACCATTTTTTGAGTTTCACCACTCTTGGACCAGTATCTTTTTTGCACATTAATGTCGTATTTGATCCACTTTTCGTCTCCTATTACCATTCGCTTCAGAAATGGTTCGATTTCATTTCGCTTCAGCAAAGAATCGCAAATGTTAATTCGGTCCAACAATTACATTGACAAAATACGAAAAGACTTTTTCGACTACCCAATATAAATATTGTCGAACTTCCAGGTAACTTTATACCGTGTATAACGTCCAATATTATACTATTTTACTAACAACAGTGCATCTTTATTAAATATAACTAACATCAGGATTTTCGAACATCCTGCTGATTTTACTCCGTAATGATTGACAATGGTATGTGAGGTTCCTTAATGAAACCCAGAGAGATTATTGTAAGATGCCCTTGTTTTAGTACGAAATCGTATCTTTCTAACGCCATATAGCTTAACCTGATCGGATAATACTACTAGTGGTATAGTAACCAGCCCGTATCGTGAGATAAATTTCCAAAGATTTTTACCATTTACTGTTATCGAATAGATATTATAGATTACTGGTATTAAAATATGCAGTCAAATCTATGCCACAAGCATATAACCATCGATATATTTTTGATAAAATTCATTGTGGCAAATAACAAAAATATCACCTGTCCGAGTTTGACAAGTGGTCAAATTCGTTTTTATTATTATTTAACAAAATTTATTGATTTCATGTGGTTTCTTTGATTTTTTGCTTTCATGGCAATTGAGAAATAATTTATTCAGTGTAGCTGTTGGGATGTGATAAATCTGGTGAAATTCAAATAAAAATCTGAAGGTCAGTAACTGTTTTATATTTATACCAAGAGCTTCATTGGTGTGTAAAGAATTTTGAAATATCCTGTATTTTAGTATTTACTTAGGTTCAGTACTCGTCTGAATATTATTCTGTAATGTTCTCTAATGTTCAGGGATTTGAAATTTAAAGTCCAGCATGACACTAATGTATGGGTGTTAAAACGAGCTTAAAATTATAAGAAAAATAATTACGATTTTCTTAATTAAACGAGAGATGTGATCTCGATCCTCGTTAGCAAGTAAAATTATATACTTGTATATATAGTAAATGTTTTGAAACAGTTTAATTGATTGGATAGTTAAGAATTTGCTTTTTTCATAACTGATGTCGCTTCTTTGTCCTAATGTCATCTCTTTATTGGGACTCATATTCAAACGCTAAAAAAGTCTTGAGTTTGATTAAAGCAGAATAGTTATATTGGTTAGATTGTTAAAGTTAGCAATAACTATGTACAACATTAAATTAATTGCAACCAGCAAATTCCAAATGCCACGCTACATTCGTATTTCTGCTGCGGCATACATTCGGAATTAAATTCCAATTTTAACTTTCTAACTTCGTTAATTGGAAATTCGGCATTTAGCTGCTCCACGGGAATAGTTTTTTGAATGAATCAATAAAAGTCACCAAAGTATCTTACAACAATTAATGCCACATGAGCTAAATCGAGTTTGATAAACTTTTCTACAGAAACTCTAACCAAATAACCGGTTTAACAAAAGGCTATATACATATATACTCTTGCAATGATCAACGCAGGCGAAGCCGTTAGCAAAACTTTACATATTGCTTTGTAAATGTTTTAAGGCCAACCAAAGTTTGAAATCTTATATTACGTATTTGGGATATAATTCGAAAATAATGATATTAGTTATATCGGGAGAAGGGCAAGTTTTCACCTGATTTTAAGCACTGAATTTCAATTATATATCTCACATATTGACCGGTATTTGTGCTAAAAAGTCAGCCACGGCACTGGCATTCACATTTTCGGTATATGAGGGCTTCAACAGTTATATTCCGATTTTGACAATTTTTGTTTTAGTTGCACTATTCGGGCAAAATTTTCCAAGCCTTTATGTGGGGAGTGGGTGGGGTTATAATCCGAATTCACCTATTTTCACAAAGTGTGTAAGGATGTTAGAAGGATTTGTCTTTAGTAATTTGCGTTATTATAGCTTGAATGGTTTTAGAGATATGTACAATAAATTTATTACACGGCGGAACCATTCCCACTTAAACAAAAAAATTAGCCATAGATGCTCAACCCTAATGCATTCCTTTGTTCTAAATAACAGCTATTTTAACTTTTGAAGTTTAGTCATTGCACTTTATATGTTTCGATTAATGGTTTTGCCGGCAATAGTCCAATTCCGTATTATAGAAGGAATATAACTAACATCAGGATTTTCGTATTATAGAAGGACGGAATTGGACTATTAAACAAACCAAGGTTCCTCAAGATAACTTAATTTTTACTCAAGTTATCGTCTACACGGATGAGCGGATGGACCGACAGCCAACTCGTGTTGTCATCCTGATATCTGTCTCTAGCAGTTTCGCGTAGTACAAACAACCGTTAGGTGAACAAAACTAGTATACTCCAAGAGCACAAAACTAACAGAGATATCTTAACATAACTAAGAAGTTGAAACAGGTAGAACAGGCAGTTCCCGTTATGTAAACCTAACTGCCGTTACAACCAACGCTTTATAAGGTAAGTCCATATATTTACCTAGTCGCTACATGGTACATATCTACTTACTTGTCCTTCATTTTACATTTGTGTATGACTTCATTCATCCAGTCGGTATAATTTGAAGCACCGTATATTTATTTTTCCTACTTAAATATTTAATGCCATTGCGAAGTGTGCAAACAGAGGTGATATTTACTTGCTTAAATATTTATTTTAAATAAGCACGGCAACAATGACTGCACTTTATGGCGGCGGGGAGCAGAATACGAGTATAAATGTTGCCGTGTTAAATGAGGCGTCACAAATTTATTTACATTCGATTTAAGTGGGAAATGGGTGCCCGTCAAGTAAACATCATGTGAAGAACAGAAAGGGGGGTTATTTTGAAAGAGTCACGTCTGCAGTTTATTCACTTTATGATTTAGTTTTACTGTTGTATACATACAGATACATAAGACATACATATATGTATGTATTTTAGCATTGAGTTTCATTTCAATTTAAAATCTTCATTAAATGTTAAAATTTTGTTCCGCGTGTCTAACTCTATATGCAAAGAGATATGTTGTTGTTGTAATTCTCAGCATACTCTTATACTTAGCAAAAGACAATCCAACACATTATGTTAGAAGAATTTTACTTCCCACGCCCACAAAGTGCCACATTTGGATTTTCTTTATTTTCACTATCACTGTCAAGTATTAGAGAACAGTTCTGCAAAGTTACAAGCTCTTAGATTTTTAATTAAAGACAGGGTAATGGAAAATAAAACACCTGAATAATTGTATAGGAGATATATGTTATAGTCGTCCAATGTAGTCGATACCTACAAATGACCAATAGAATGTGGGTATGCGCCTATGTATTAAATTTCTTTCGTATATTTCAAAACCTAATGAACATTTTTATAATCCCTAAAAGATAAACTTCACCTTGAAAATCGCTGGTTCGAAACCGCTTTTCAAAGTTGTTCCGCATATGCGATTTCTTAGGAAAAAATTTAAAACAAATTGTTTATGCCCAAAAGCCAAATTTTTTAGTAGTACACACTTAATACGAAATATTCGAAATATAAGTAACTTGAAGTTTAATTTTCCGTTATCTAAAGCCTTTTACGTCTACATATCATCATCAGCACAAATTTGAGGTGGACCATGTCAATACAAATTTTTCACATCGACGAGTAAAATGGATACGTTGTTTAAGACGGTAGCACATATCAAACTCGAATCAGATGGATGAAGTATTTTTGAATTGAGCTCACCTAAATGAGGGTACCATTGCACCCAAATCAATTAGTCGACGTACATATACCTATAGCGAAAATTTTTTACAGGATGAACGCAAGATTTAAATTTGCAGCCATTTCAATTTACATATCTCTTCACATTTGAAGGAGTTCAAATAATATTTTTCAAACTGCGGCCGCCAATTTCTTCTATCCTGTAACACTCCATTTTTACTAAGCCTAAACTGTCAGCTATAAATGGCAAAATTAAATCTTGGGTTAGTTTTAGAACACCCTTTATATTATGCATATTTTTCTGCTTTATTTTACACGAAATATCAGCGTTCATACTATATACATAGTATGTATGGGCATTTATTTTGACATAAGTGGGAAGTCAAATATAATTATATTGTAATTTTGCACAAATATAAAGGTGTAAGAGTATTTTCTAGCTTTTTGAGCTGCTTTTATTATATCAAATTCCATGTTGAGCTGTCACATCAACCGAATTCAATTTCTGCCATACTTCACTAAACTCAAATAATCGTGTCTGCCGGAAATTGTTTAATATTAAATTTATTATTCACATAATAAGCAGTTACAAAAACATTAAAACATTAGACATAATCTATTTTTTCATATGGATGATACATATGTATATGAAATCGAAGTTGCAAAACTCTTCGAAAAAATTTTCACTTCACGGTATAATTGTATATAACAGTGAAATTCAAGGAGCATGGATACCATCAACGCTTTTAATTTTGAAAAGCTTCAATAATATAATTTAGGCTACCAGCGCAAAAGTGGTGATCAGAAGTAATAACAATTTCCTTGATTTTTTTTATTTTTTTCTTTTGTAAACATTGTATTATTAATTATTTTGTTTTTGATTTAATAGAAGTAAGGACGGGTAAGTTCGTGTGCAACCGAATAAATTATAATCTTGCATCAGAGCAATCAGAGCATCGAAATCCAAACAATTATATAGGTATATTAGGGTGTCCCTTATATGGAAGAAAAAAATTTAAATATCGAAACGCATACTTTCTTTTTAAGCTACCCAGACTTACTTAAATACAAAATTTCATCTTCCTACGTCAACGTTAACCCGTGTCGACAGACTAAAGATCTTGAAAATGGGTCGTTTTAACCCTTTCCGTTATGTAGCTAAATCAATTGAAATAGTAAATTTTTTATGAAATATTTATTTTATTATACAAGTACAATCTGGATTATTTCTATACTCCTGAACACAGAGTAGAAAATTGTTTCTCTTTTCTTTTGCAGGGATCAAACCATGAAAATCTTGTATCATTAACTGCCGTTAAAGAAAGCACTTTCCTTTTCGCCTCTGGATAGGCAACATCTTCATTCCATGTAGAGACGGGGCTCTGGATAAAAATTTTAGAAATTTTAAATCGAGAAAATAAAATTGTGCTCTTGGAAAACACAAAACCACTTAATTATTTTCCCACAACAATAAAGGGACTAGTTCGTATATATACAGACGGACAGACAGACATGGTTAAATCGACTCAGCTCAACATACTGATCATTTATATATATATACTTTATAGGGTCTCCGACGCTTCCTTCTGGGTGTTACAAACTTCGTGACAAACTTAATATACCCTGTTCAGGGTATAAAAATAGTACTATTTAATAAACATACAATAAATTCACAATATACAATAATTAGTATTTCTTGTAATCCTACTTAATATACAAATTATCAGCCACATCTTCTTTAGATGGAATATATCTCTTCCCATAATCATGCAAACTCTCTCTTTGGAAATTCACTACTAAATTTGTCTTGGTTTATTCATTAACTTCATCATCAAAGAGTGACAAAACTACAATTTCTTCTGCCATGTACCAAAGATGTTGACTAAACTTGCTCAGGGCAAATGAAGATCAATTTGTCTACGGCTTCATATTCCTTAAGCCTCTTTAAAACGCACAAATATTAATTTGGTGTCTTCACCGCCAGACTACATCCAAGCCATGGCACTAATTTTAACTGAGATTGTAACAAATATATCTTTAAAGAGTAAATAGCTGTAGCCATCCACCTTGCTTGATGCATCGCCCCAGAGGTCTAATTTTAATTTTTTTCACTGTCTTCTCCTAAGAAAATAATAGATAGTTCAATAATCTAAAGATCTATCTAAAGATGCAACTAACTTAGGCGTGATACAGTTTTTACTTCCTCATTTTGTACTTACCATTTGGCTTCCTCAAGGCTTTCATCAGAGCTGGTAAGTTGATCTTGATAACCTTGCATTTAAATAGAATCTTGCGCAGTAACAGATGACGATAAACCTCCGAATCACATTTATTGACACCTTTTTTTATCTTCATTTAATTTCCATTATCTTGCGATTTCTTCTTTTTCGGTTATCTTTTTCTTTATACCCGCTAAACACCCTGGACGCCATGGTTTTGTTTGTTTTTGTAAAAATATCTTATTCTCTTCTCTTCAGGGGTTACTCTCATGTGAACGCATACATTTTACCACTTTTTAGGAAAATGTTTTTTATGCAACAGTAAAATTCAATAATATTAATTTCTTAATATATTTTTATTTGTATTTTAAAATGTGCCAAAAAAATTTTTTTTTTTTACAATATTAATATATATTTTTTTTAATCAAAGTAGTCCCCGACAAAAAAAAGTATTTCACTGGTCATGGTGATAGCTTGAATTAAAAAAAATCGAATGGATTATTATTCAGTAGTTCTGCAGCTATCGTCCTTACCAAATATAATCCATTTCATAAAAAAAATGTCAAACTTCAAAAAAAAAGTCACGAAAATCTTGTTTTTTTCGTTAAAAATCGTTTAAAACAAATATAAAAATATTTTCGAAAATAAACAATTCTGGTAGGGACGATAAGTATAAATGAGCAGAAGAACATATGTAAATTTTAAAGCAATCGGTTGAATACTTTTTTTTAGGACCATGACAGTTTCAGAAAATGATGATTCGCGAAAAATGCGTTTAGAAACGTAGCAGCTGCAGACTTGTCATTGCGCCTGGTAGACAGTCGCTTACGACACGTCGGCGACTATGAGCTGTAACTTATCAAATACTATGAATTGCGGTCTGAATTTTTCACAGCATGTTTTCAATAGGTTTTACTGTCAAAATATAAAAAAAAAATCGAGTTTTCGAAGTGATTACAAGAAGAGAATACCCCCTTCAGTATTAATCAGTTCCAAAGTATCAGCTTGTACTATATCAAATAAATTATCTAAATTGTTCTTAAAATGCTCCTAACTGGGATTGTAAATATCTTGTATATTTTTAGAATTTTTCCAACAGAGAAAACACATTTTTTATTGTTTCTTATTTCTACTGTCATCTTTTAAATGTTCGTGTTAATCGCGAGAATAATTGAGAACAAATGACGAAAGCCGTGAATACCCACCGCTCCTACCGCGCAACATGTATAAACACGATTCGATGCAAATCGCACTCCAAGTGAGGTAAAAATGTATTTCCCATCGTTTTAAGGGTAAATGAACCAAATTAAGGCCTATGCGATAAAAATTTAAAACTTTAAAAAATAAGGGACCCCCTAATTTATATACATATATGTATATATGAATATACTACATATACTTCCCATGCCACATGTGCAAAATAGGCGAAATTGAACTACAACCACGCCTACTTTCCATATAACACAATTTTAAGTTCCATTTGATTATTTCACTTTCCAGTACATAAATCAAGAATTAATTAATATAACGAAATAAAGTTTCGCAGTAATAATTCCCTTAAAGTATGGCATCTGTTGACCGAAAATCCAACCAAAACTCTTTAAGACCCTAAGTCCCGAATACCCCAGTATCTATAGTTGACTTGTGACCGAAAATATCGCTAGTTGTCATGCTATACCTTTTTGGAAAGCTCATTTCACGCGCTAACATGTGTTTGATGGATGTCGTTTCTTTTAAGTCGTTCGTGAGTTATAGCGTCACAAACATGGAGCAAAATAAAGAAAAAGTACGGCATATTTTACAGTACTACTACGATAAAGGCAAAAATGCATCTCAAGCCGCCAATAAAATTTGTGCAGTTTATGGACCCGATACAGTTTCCGTTACCATCGCACAACGATGGTTTCAACGTTTTCGTTCTGGTGTAGAGGTGGTCGAAGATGCGCCACGCTCCGGAAGGCCTGTCGTCGAAAATTGACCGGCATAGTAACAGCCGTAGCATCGGTCAAGAGCTGGGCATGAGTCATCAAAAATTCATTTCAATTTCAATAAAAAAAAAAATTCAATAAAAATACCGCAAGACTTTTTTGACAACCCATTATAAAGATTTTCGAACTTGGAGGGACTTTATGCTGATACATCAGCCAATATTTCAGTTATCTTAATGAAATTGGGAGAAGGTGTTTTAATCATAACAGTTTACCTTCGTGCCTAAAATGGATACATTTGAGCGAAAACTTGACCTACCCACCTTATAACCCTTACCAGAATTTTCGAACAGCCGGCTACATCTCGCTTTAATTCTTGCAAGTTGCAAGAGTACAAAATGTTCGGTTGCATCCGAACTTAGACCTTTCTTACTTGTTTTAAATATTTTTAAAGCTTAACCTTTAATAATGTTATGGCCTTTAGAAGATTTCAATAATTTCCGTAGATACTATATATCTGACTTATTGACTCGACATCTGGACCGCTTGGGGCGCTTGGCACTGGACGTTATTTCAGCCGAAACATTCCGATACTAATATCGGATATTTCATGGTTTTTACGACCCACTTAACCAATTTTCTCAACATGTGAAGCTTCTCTATATATGTCACTATCGTACTAACTATAATTTATGTATAAGAACAATGTCTTAATATTTTTCAACCGACTGACTATGTCAATTCTATTGATTTTTCAATTAGCTCTAATTACTTTGAGCAATCAAACTAAAGTATTCAAATCGGTTTCACTGATGTCACTACTATGTCCAAAGAACTCTAGCGTGAATACTTAGGTTTAATAGAGGCTTAGATTGATTAAAACGATATTATTAAAAGATAGGTAAATATAAGTCGATATAAAGTTGCGCTGGAAAGAAATTTGTAGTATGCGGACACAACAAGAACCAACTTGAAGACTTCGAATAAGACAAAATTATTAAACAGCCAATCTTTCATTCCACTATACTAAGATTAAATATTAATAAACCCATCTTAACGGCTTTCTTGGACATGAGAAAACTGACTTTTTGAGGTTCGCTAAACTGGATCAAAATTGTATGTATGTCGCCTATTTGACAAAAGTGTTGAGTTCCGAACTCATCAATAAATTCTCAATAAACTTCTCTAAAGACAGGTTAGATATCTTAAAAAAAAAAATAAGTGAGTATGATAACATTAGCAAAAACCTTACCATCAAAACTATGTACTCAATAGATTGCTGTTTTCCTAGTAGCTTCGATTGGACAAATTGTTTGCGAATTTTATATTGAAGTCGATTGGGTGAGAATTGTGTTACAATTTCAACACTTTTGTAGTGTTCACAGCATGGTAGCAGAGTTTGGTCGGTACCTGGATCAAGCGCTCGCTTATGCCGATTCGCCAATGTCGCCATAACAATGCAGTTATCCTTACGCCGTTAACACACACATACATTCAGTTTCATAAATGTGAAGAGGCTACACAATTGTGGTCGCTTTTGTACGGGCTTTCGCTCTATAGCTCCTGGCGCAATTTTGTACATTCGAGTTGTCCAACAAAACACACAGCTGAGTCCACATGCATACGTCGATATGTTGGGGCGAGTTCTACAAATACATATGTACACAAACGATTATAAAAGTGTTTTCTCCATAATAGCGTATGCTTGAGTGCTTCAGTTCCACACGGCTTCGGGTTTTTGGGTACGAATACACTTGTTTGTACATGTTGCCTTGTTTTCGAGTCAGTATACACTATCAAGCAGTTATACAGGGTGCCTCTTTAGTGACATGGAATATCTTAGAGAAATAGCAGTCAAAGTAAAGGGAAGTGTTTTACACTTATCACTTACTCGTATCAAACAAATACTTACACCGGAAAAACCAGTTGAAATAGTGGGAATGTATTTCCAAAACTTCCGTTGTCGGTAGGTAGACCAAACTGAAGGCTGTACAATTTAGTAGTAAAGCCAAATTATTAAAAGTTTTACACCTCCAAAAACACCCTTTATATATATAAATGTTTCTGTATTTGTAAATTTTGCTTTAAGTCTGTTGCTATTTCTGCAATAATTGCAGCACTCGGACTCATCTGAAGCACGTTGTTGACACTGTTATTGTTACTATTTTATTTTTAACTTTTTTATATGAAGGCATGTGCGGTTTTCGGTTATCCATTGTGATTTGTGTTTGCAACATTTCGCGTCTGGTGTTGAACTATTTCAAACGCGGCGCTTAAGGGTTGCAGCGTCGCAGTGGGGATTTTATGGCCAAAGATGCGCATGTCGATTCTATTTTTAGAAATGCACGATTTAAATTATTCCGCGGAACAGAAATGGAATTTTTGAGTTCTTTTTATGTATTTATATATTAAAGTAATCGGACTGGCAAGAATAGCAGAATTGTCAAAAGTATATATATATATATGATTTGTTAATAGAGTTATTATTGGGGCGATCTTGTCACTTTTATGCACTACTACTATTATTAGAGCGAAACGCTCTCTTAATTTCTTTAAGATGTCTCACATATAGGCCAATATATGCGGTGCAACGGAAACAGTAAGTTGGAAAATCTTAATCGTCATGAATATGGATTTTTAAATATTGAACATTGTTGTCCATTTGTTGCATCACGACATATAATTTCCAGAAAAACATGTTCTTTAACATTCAGTTAGGTATCTGACAGATTGATCGGTATTTTCGATAAAGGATTAGCCATAGAGTCGGAATATGGGTGCTTGAAAAGTTAGTGCGAATTTCGCTTATTTTCGGAGGAGAGATCGCATACATTAAACACGCTTTGTATGCAAAGTTCTGTATCGACATTGGACCCGATTTATGTACTGTAAAGTGAAAGAAAGTGGCGTACGCCGATGACATCGACATCATTGACCAAAACAACCGCGCAATTAACTGCTTTCTTCAGAATGGATAAGGAAGCAAATCAAATGGGTCTGGTGGTGAACGAGGGCAAGACGAAATATATCCAGTCATCGTAACTTGGCTCCCACGTCACTGTTGACAGTCATAACGAAGTCGTAGGTAATTGGGTCTATCTTGGAACCGGTATTAACACCAACAACAACGTCAGCCAAGAAATCCAATGCAGAATAACTCCTGCTTACAGGTGCTACTTCGGCTTGAGTACGAAGTTGAGAAATAATGTCCTCTCTTGACGAGCAAATACCAAATTCTACAAGTCACTCACCACCTCCGTCCTGCTATATCTTGCAGAGGCATGGACGATGACAACATCTGATGAATCGACGTTACGAGTTTTCGAGAGAAACGTTCCTTTCCACATTGGCAACGGTAAATACCGCAGCCGATGGAGCTATGAGCTGTACGGGATATACGACGACATTGACATAGTTCAGCGAATTAAAAGACAGCGGCTAAGCTGACTAGGTCATGTTGTCCGGATGGACGAAAACACTCCAGCTCTGAAAGTATTCAACGCAGTACCCGCCGGTGAAAGCAGAGGAATAGGAAGAGCTCCACTTCGTTGAAAAGACCAGGTGGAGAAGAATCTGGCTACATTTGAAATCTCGAATTGGACCCAAGCAGCGAAAACGAAGAGCGACCGGCGCGCAGTTGTAAACTCAGATATAACCACCTAAGCAGTGTCTACGCTAATAAAGAGGAAGAAATAAATGGTGGTTAGACAGAGTTCTAAATCGATGTAGCTAACTTGTACTAAACATTATTACTTACTTACCATTTACTAACCCATTACAATTATTCCGGTTTCATTATTTGGCTTTATCCTGGACAGATTCTAAAAAAAAATGCCAAAGCATTATAAACCACATCCACACTTCTTTTGCAAGGCATTCTTACTGAGCATGTCTGAAATTTCGCCACATTGTATTCCTTCATCGTAATGACTCCTTTGATTTGCTTCCTTTGCTTACTTAGTCGCACTTTCGCCAACAGCGCGGCGCTCATCCGTCAAAGCGGCGGAAAACGGAAATTAATTTGCTGTGCGGCTGGTGCGAAGTCAAGGCTTCACAAACCTTTTCAATTTCTTTTCATTGTCATAATGAATGCCTTTTCAGGTGTTATCGTCAAATGCTAAAAAGGATAAAGTCAAATGCTAAAAAAATTTATAAATTTATTGGAAACAGAAAACGAAGAAGGAGAGTAGTAATAAAATTTATGGATTTTAAATATTCTCAAAATATTTTATTCAGACTAATAAATACATGCATGCATTAAAATAGTTATGTTTTTCCCTCACTGCAGATACCACGAATGTTGCTGTAAGCTGCTTGTTGCGCCAACTGTCCTTCAGTGTCGCAATTGCTTGTCAAGAGTACACTCAGTATATGACACCCTGAGCACACAATAGTAAAATTTTAAATGACAAGTATTTGCAAGAAAATCCTACCGCTCACATCACCATCATATCGCCCGAGTAATGCCAAAGCCACGACAAAAACGTCACTGGCATTGGCTGAAAACGGGCCAATTATACCGTCTCACACTTATTGTGACATCAATATGTATACCACTTTGCAGCAGTGCTTCCGGCACGACGAGCTACTTAACCACTGAGATATATAACACTCCTAAGAGCAACAACAACAGCACCAGAAGCCAACTGCATACACCAAGGAAACAAAAAAGCCTTACAAAATCACAGGAGCTAGAACAACAGAACTTACAGGCAACCCAAATCAAACTAACCAACACGCACCAAAGCAAACATAAACTTAGTCTCCAACCAAACCACAGTCATGAAAGTGCGCCAACTGAACATGCTGTCTTGGCACAGACAAGAAACCGTCCCAACGTCGAGCTTAATTTGCCTACGCCTCCGCTTGAAACAAGTAGTGATGATGATGTGGCATACGGTACAAAAACAAAGGTGGAAAAGCATACGCATGTAGCATATGGTCTACAACAAACACCGACCCACCACGCCACACTCGTAAAAGTACAAAACGTAAGCGGCGGTATTCAGCCCGACACGCAGACTGTGGAGAAAATAAACTTTAGCCGCAGCTCGACGAGAATTTCAGCCAATTGGCCTCAAAACAATTTGAAGGTTAATCAAGTGTTTGAAAGTCAACGTCGCATGACGACAGCAGAAATTAGGCGCAACAGCCGGCGAATTGTTTTGCTTGGTCTATTCGAGCTTTCCAACCGACAGGGACAACGTTTAGATGGCTGGAGTGAATTGAGCGCGGCACAAATGGCCGTAGAACATATCAATAGCAAGAAAATTTTACCCGACTACACACTGGAGCTCTTGACTAACGACACACAGGTGAGTAAATCTACATAATGAGTAAATGTGAGTTTAACAGTTCGCTTATACTATGCAATGGAGTAGAACTACAACAATGAAATATCATAAAAGCAAATTTAGTAGTAGCAAAATTGGACAAAGCTTTTCAATACAGTTATTGTCTTCAAACTAATTTGCCTGATTTTCAAATAGTTATGCTTAATTATACCTATATGTTTTGCTGGTAAAATCTCCTTCCCCCGTACTGCAATCAGGATGTAAGTATTTAAAAATAAGTGCAAATAATTTGTTAGCAAATAGGATCCAAAAAGTTTAGATTTTGCTTACTTTAATCTAGGAAGAATTCACATATAACACACAAATATGCATATTTATTTAAATCGTAAAAACTTTGATCTATAATATTGAGAAGGATTTTGTTACCGCGCTATGTGAGGTGTGGTTGACCGCCAAGTTCTCGTGAATCGTAGAAATCTATTAAAAACTGCAAGAAGGCAGTGGAGTTCCAACCGATTCCCATTCTACTGATACCGCGGTTGAAACATAATCATCTTTACAATTACCTATACTTTTGCACTCGCCTGGTGTGCTATATTTATTAAAAAATATCTCGATGTCGTTGATAGTGAGATTATTCATTCATTACCTAACCTCGGGCGAAAAGCTTGAAACTAGTGCTGGTGGATAATTATCGACTATAGACTATTCCTAACCTTCTTTGTTCCCAAAACTTTACCCATCAACAAGAAACACTCTCCTTCAACGGCTTCTTCCCAATCCAAGTTTATCTTTTAGAAACATTCCTCTCATCTTCCGGTTATGTCAACGGGTAGTACATGCAGAATGGTATTGAGTTACATGGGTGCTTATGAACGTCGCACGCTGAACGCTCGCAAGTGTAAAGCTTTCCACCTTATAAAAATACCATAAAATATAACTAATTTTGTTGGCTTTTGTCCATTGCTTATCTTTATTAGCACAAAGCAATCGATTCCATTCCTGTTCTCTCTTCGATATAAGGCTTGGGCCAAAAATGCTTACCATTCTTACTTGCAATATATTCTCTATCGATAAAGTTAATTTTAATTTGTATAAAATTGATCATAAGTAAGTCATCTTAATGAAACTAGCTGTTTCACAAATAGGACACTAATTCATAGTGATCACTTTTAGGATAAGAGCAAAATATTATCCTTCTATTAGATTAGATTCAATGTAATGACTAAATATTTTTGTTTAATGGAAAGTCACAACGATTTTATGTTAAATAATAGTACTAAAGGGTCATCCATTTCCAGAATCCCTACCAAACCAAAGACTCTTCAAATTTAATGGGGAATATTTATTCGAAAGAACATTTTTTGGCCTTTATTTTTTTGAAGATTATCTCTTTCAAATTTTACCCGCGGCTAGGACACAATTGGTCTCTCTGTTGAGTCCATTCGAGCATTTCGACTGGTAACTGGCCAATGACACGCGTGATGTTTTGCTTCAATACCTGAATCAAAGCGGGATTGTTCGCATAGACTCAGACTTTACATATCTCCACAAAAAAAAGTGAAGTGTTGTGATATTATACGATCTTGGTGGCCAATCGACCGATTCAAAACGTGAAATTATCTGCTCACCGAAGTGTTCTCTCCATAAGTCCATTGACTGATGCGATTTATGGGAAGTGGCGCCCTATTGTTGAAACCAAATTGTACCTAAAATGGACCTCAACGCTGAACAAAATTTGGCTCGAAAACATCGGATCTTCTTGGAACTTTTCAAAAACGAAGCGATGTCACTTGGAAGGTCGAGCGGCTTCAGTTCTCGCACAAGCTGTACCATATTTTGTATGCTTCCAATTTAAGCTCTCAAGACGTTCCACGTCAGTCCGAGTTGTTGCGAACGGCACCGAATCGACCATCCACGGTCTTCGTGTACACTCTCGGTTACGGCTGCTATATTTTCTTCACTGTGTGCTGGACGTGGTCTATTCGGTCGATTATTATCCAATAATAATCAATGCTGGGTCTCATGATGGTCGATGTACGCTCAGTAGGCCGATTATGTTGACCATAAGTTGAGCGAAGCGCGCGATACACATTCTTTACAGAACGTAAATTTTCGTAATAAAGTTAAACGATTTGTAACCATTGTTCAGTCGTAAGTCTTACCTATTGAAAAAGTACCTGCATTGCCAAATTGATCATTACTATACTATCATGAATAGTAAATCCTGAAGAAATACAACGATTTTCTACAAATCAAACTGTATTGATACAAAATCTAACAAAATCAGTCAAGGTTAATATTAAAGCAATGCTAAAGCAAATATACTATACATATAACAAAAGCTTAAGAGGCTGTTATATATGAAAAATACTACGTACTACATAAAAAGAAATTAATATAATGGTTACAGGTATATGAAAGTATGTGGCGCAATTTTCTAAAAACACGTTATATATGTACGTATTTGCGCATAAATGCATGTATGCTCAAACATATCCCTATAAAGGAATTTCAAGAAATTAATGATCAAAATAAAAGTAGGCCAAAAAATATCGCTTTAAACAAAAATTTCTTGGCAGAAAATGAATCATTTAAAAGACAATGTGTCTTATATGGAAGAGATTTACTACAAGTATAGTTGGCTAACCAGTTGCACGTGAAGGTTATACTAGTTGTAAAATGGTTTCCAACTAGTACATTTTACTTCAGAAACATGTGCACGTATTACATATTTGTACGGGTAAGCTTAGCTTACATCAAACTTTTAATGGGCAAACCAAATTAAGCGCTTAATTATGAAATCGCTTAAATGCGCGTACTAGAAAATTGGGAAAGAGCGGTGATAAGTGAAGAAACTTTTGCGCAAGTAGATATGTCTGATGATGACACTGCTGTGAAAATATATGCACTCTTTAGATATTAAGAAGAATGTAATCATAATTGAAGAAAGAGTGTGAAAACGACAATTTTTGTTGTTAGCTTTTTTGTCAAAGTTTTTTTTTGTCTTAAGAATTAATATACTCGATTTATAGACTTGTTGATTGTGCTTAAGGAAACTAAATTGTATACTTAAATTTATACTTTTTATTAAATATTGAGATACCAACTTGCATTGTTTAAAACTTTTTATACCTCCAGTGTCTTTCAGGTTTTATAATTTAACTGAAATTCGTAGAATAAAAAATTTTAAATAGTTATTCTTATGGATCAGACCATGCAGAACATAAATTGATTCCGTTTTTCTGTAGACTCGAGTTTCAAAAGTTACTTTCAAGCAGTGTTTTCAGGTTAATTAAAATGATGATGAAGATGATATTATGGATTCATCGACATTCGCATACTTCATCTTTAAATCTATATTATTTGGAGCAATATGTATTTCACAAATTCCGAGAACTCTGTAACTCTAATTTGATCAAGATAGCATTATGGGTACTCGAATAATTTCCCCAATATTTAAAGCAGAGACATATTTTTTTTTAAATTGGATTTAATGCTTCGATACTAATACAAAAACAAATGATACCAAAGGTCGTATCTATGATCTAATTTGTTTCAATAAATTATGGCGGCAATGTAGGAAAGCTTAAAGGTGAGCAGCTCATGATACTAATAATAATATTTTAATTATTTCGGTATTCAAGAAGGTTTAGGTCACAATGAAGCGGTACGAAAATATTCTTATTTTAGTACTCTACAAACAACCAACCATAATATTAATATTATTTCAATGTTCGCGAGTGAGCTGATTCTATCTGGTAAAAAAGCAAGAGACTTTCAAAGGTTGCAAATATTTTGAACAGGACTGTGCACATTTTAGGGGAGGAAAATCACAGTCAAGCGACTTAAACGCACTTTGTACGTGCACAATTTGGCATTAATACTAGAATTTGTTGCGAGGTAAAGACAGGCAATACAACTTCTGCGCCAAACAACCTGTACATTTACATATATAAACATGTATGTACATATGTATACGTTTCTTGAAATTTCATTATTCAATGATTCTAGCGAATAGCGTACGCTCTAAGGAACTATAAATACACTCGCACGCAACAGCATCTCAACATACATATGTACATATGTATGTATGTACATATGTAGGCACATATATGTGTATAGCTACTGAAAGGAAAGCTCATTTCGAGTTTTAATGCACAAAACTATATAAAATATTCATGGGGACACAATGTAATATCCTGTTTAATAGCCTGAGCAAAATTTCTTTAACGAACTTTTAGCCGCTTTAAACTTGGCATGCTAAAACCATCTTCAGTTAAATAAACAAATACTTAAATATATGTACAATAAGTACGATGTATGATATAAATAATTTCTACGATACATACAATATGGGATATAGTATATTCCTAATTATACAACTTACAACTCACACCTCTCATAATTCTCTTTTCTTAAGTATCATAAGTACATGTACATATATGGATGTGTATGAATAATATATTGTATTTACTTTGGAATTCTCTGTCCGAATGCCTACCCGTCTGGCTTAGTGTGATCCCGGTGTTGGAGTTGATCGATTTTTTCATGCCATTTACACGCAACCTGACACACGTATGATTATGCTGCTGGGCTCCGCCTGCTCGGAGGTGACTGAAAGCTTAGCCAAAGTGGTGCCGCACTGGAGTATTGTGCAGGTAAGTAATCTTGCAGGCATTATAATATATTTATGTATGTATATAAGTAGTAGAGGTATCACTGAATTAACTGCTACTTAAATAACAGTGCACTCGAGGTTCAATTAATCTGAAAACTTATTTAATAAATTAAATGCGTACGAAAAGTTAAATTTTAAGCACAATAATTCTTTAATATAGAAGTGTATAAATATATAATGAAGTGAAATTAGTGAGAAATCATTAATTAAAGAATAACTTTCACAATGTCTGAAAAGTTTAAAAAAAAGTCCGAATTTTTTATGTAATTCCTAAAAATTGTTTATTAAATATTTGAAGCGGCTGCTTTATGATTTAATAAGTGATATAACAAAGGAGCGTCCTCAAATACCCGAGTTATCTTTTAGGAAATTTATTTTTTAGTTAGTTGGATAGTTAGTAAGTAAAATTGTTCAATATAGCTCACCCATCCTTTAGAAGGGTTATCAAAAATGCCAATGAAGTGTTTCAAAAGTAAAGACTTCGAATGCTAAACTCCTACAGTTATTACAGGTGCATTGTACAGATAAATTTCTCAGTTGGTTGGTTCTTTATTGACATTCAGTCATTGTCCACACAGGCCTATTTAAGCCCGAGGACTTAATAGAATCAAATAACACGTGGCGCAAAAATTATCTTCCGATGTTTTTTGGAAAAAAGTTTTTAAAAAAGTTTTTTTAAAAAATTAAAAACATTGATTCTGCTTGTGGATTATTTTTATTTGGTCTTTTAAATTTTTTTTACCTCAAGACGAGAATATGATATCATGTAAATGGTCGCCGCCACAGTTGATTGTCATTTGAGCCCTTTTTATGGCGGCTTCCATCACTTTGGCCAGAACTTCCGTCGATAGGTCCTCACATTCTTGACGGATATTGTCTTTAAGAGCTGCAAGAGTCTGAGGCTTGTTGACATAAGCCCGCGACTTAAAATAGCCTCACAAAAAGAAGTCTGGAGTGGTCAAATCAGGCTATCTTGATGGCCAGTGCAAATCGCCAAAACGGGAGATTAGGCGCCCGGGAAATGCATCCTTCAGCATTTCGGTTGTGGCACGCAGTGTAGCGTTACAATTGTTTATTTACGTGTATTTGGCATTGGTTTCTACAGAAATGTCAAAACAGAACTGATATTAGAGGTCAATTGCAAAATTTATAGCATCTTCTGATCATCTTTTCATTCCTCATTTCATCTTTTGCGCCACCCTGTATATGTGGCGAAGTCAAATTGTGCGCAGTGCAACTCTGACATAGCTTTCTGGTGTAAACCAACAAATTGCTGACCACGACGTGATCTACAATATTTTTTAACGTGAGCTTAAACGATAGCACTGAAGTAACCGATGGGGTAAGTATTGTGGTTGCCGCTTCTACAAATATTTTCTGTCCTCGGATCCTGCTCCCAACGATGTCTGACGATACTATCGAGGCATATTTTTACTCCCTCGATTTTTGGTTCGAGGCATCGCAAATTCTCAACGATTCCACTAAACTAAAAGACGACCACGTGTGTTGCATTAGCTCCGAGCTGAAATCGCCGCCGTGTCAAAGAAAGTCAATTTACTTTTGGGTAACGACCGCTCCAGTCGTCCCAAGGTCAACGAAACTTAGCTCGAGCATGTCCTACCTCAATGCAACTGTTTGCAGCAAACGGCTCACCTGTGTTTAGCTACGAGGAAGTCATCCTGAAGTTAGAGCTGAAACTTAGCAAAACTTAGCAGCTGCGCGGCCAGAATTGTTTATTAAAGTGGACATTTGTTGTCCTTCCTGCAGTAACTGAGCGAGTCCTGAAGCAAGGCTGAAGATCGTGGAAGCCATGCGGCGACTATAGAGCACTGCCGTTCCAGCAGGACTTTTCTGCAATCTTAGCTGGTAAAATAGTTTTTTCCAAGATTGACCTTCAGAAAGGCTTTCATCAGGACGCCGTTTGGACTATATGAGTTCATATGACGTTTGGTTTAAGAAACGCCCCTCAAACGTTCCAGCGACTAATGAACGAGGTGTTTCGAGGTTTAGAGTAAGTCTTCACGTACCTTGACGACGTTTGCATCGCATCAACGTCCATTGACGAGCATAAGGCACATATTCGTTTAGTCTTCAGTCGTTGGAGTGACTTCAACTTAAGCATCAACGTCTCAAAATCAAAGTTTGGATTTTCTGAGCTTGAATTCTTGGGACATTCATTCACGGAAGATAGGATCCACCCACTTCTTAGCCGTATAGAAGCTTTAACGCAGATCCCACTTCCGAGTGTTGTAAGAAACTTAAGCGTTTTTTAACCATCCTGAACTTTTATCGTCGATTCTTGCCAAACGCTCTGAAACGTTAAGGACCACTTTTTGCCATGAACCCAAGTAACGGAAAAAACGACAATATCACTCTTCATTTGACCGAAGCAACTAAACGCCACTTCGAAACCTGCCAATCTCAGTTAGCAAATTTCGCTATGATAACTCATCCGCTGCCCAATGCAGAACTATCACTTTGATCGTTGATGGTTCTTGCTTTTCGCTACACAAGGCGACATATCGACAAGTCAGGCAGTTCGACTTTATATCCAAGATTACTCCGATATACGTTAAAGGTGAAGAGAATGTCGCGGTTGATCTTTTTTCACGAATACAATCTCTGACCGCTGCTGCAATCAATTACGACGAGTTAGCCGAGAATCAAGTCGACGATGGAGAATTAAATTCGTATCTTAATGATATAATTTATCATTCTCTTAAGCTGAAGAAATTTGATTTACCATGTCCCTATGGGTCGCCTACGCCCATTTGTAACATCGAAGTTTCGCTCAGCATTCCTGCAAGCAATATACAATTTGTCGCATCCTGGCATACGTGCTACTGCAAAGATGCTGTATTAGGTTCAAACGGAATAAAATCATCCGACAGGATAAAAGTGTACAGCGCCGAGAGCTTCCCAGTCATTCGAGCACTTACACATCGACATAGTGAGCCCGTTTCCGTTATCGGAAGTTAACAGGTATTGCCTTACGATAATTGATAGATTCACCCAATGGCCAGACGCTTAACCAGTACCAAACATGACGGCACCGATAGTTTCTAAAGCCGTATGATGGTACCTCCCACAATGAAATGGCCTCGTTGAGCGATGACACCGCACATTAAAGTATTGGATTATGTGCCACAATACAGATCAGTGGACGTCCTATCTACCAATTATTTTATTGAGGTTAAGTGCAACCTTTAACGTAAGTGTGCCCAATTAGGCCTAATACCTAATCCCGTGCTATTTTGTTTACAAGTTTTTTAAATAAACAAAATAAGTCAATGCTACCCATCATTCAAAGGACAGTTATTTTAAATTGTTAAAAATATATTCAACTTTACATTTGAAAAATGTCAAACCATAAATCATTTTATTTCATATTAAATTCACATATGTTAGTTGGCTGGAAGCAGTTGCCTAGCCGGTGGTGATAATTAACAAGTTTTGTTGTGAAAAGTGCTAAGAGTTGTGTAAAAATTGTTTAAGACTGATATTATAATTGGGTAAGTGCATATATATACATATATACTAAAATATTTGTACATTATAGCATTTTTTACCGAAATATATGTTTTAATATGAATTTTATATAATAAACTCATAAAAATGTTAAATGCAAAGTTAGAACGGAATTTGGTACATTGAAATTTCACCTGTACCGATCTACGTGCTATGAAACGGAATTAGGAACATATAGCATATTTCGTTTTACTTTGTTTTGGGGTTGAAAATTGAGTTTTAATATATATTTAAATTCTTAGCTTAAAGTAAACTCAATAAATTGTTTAAAGATCAATTTCCGTCCTATCGGTTTTTGAGGAAAAAGCTTATTTTTTGCGTATGAAATTTCATAAATGAGCTTAAAATAAGCAAACACAATTCAGGGGCTTACTTTTCTAAAGCTATGTTATTGGATTAATAAGACTTTATTTGCGATGATTCTTCATTGGTGGAATTTAAATTAGTTAACAGTTTACATCAAATATTTCGGGAACTCCCTGCTTAATATTTATAAAAACATGTAGCACGAAAATAGGCTTCAGTTTATAATTTTGTGCCTAATTCCGTTCTATAGGCCGCAGTTGGGAACGGTGTGTTTCTAATTACGTTTCAATTTATTTTAACAGAAATTTGAGTGCCGCCATCATGCCAAAATATACACAGGAATCATTAAATTTAGCTCTTGAAGCAATAAAAAGCAATCGGATGACATGTTACAAGGCTTCAAAGGTATATCGTGCTCCGAAGCAAACTCTACTGGACAAAATTAAATACAAGTATTCAAAAGGCTGCCCAGGATCTCCAGCTGTGCTAACGACAGAAGAAGAAAGTTTTATTGTCAAATGGGTTTGTTATCTGGCGGTAATAAGCTTTCCAGTAACAAAATATCAACTTGTAAACTGCGTAACTAACTTGGTTAAGGAACTAAATTAAAAATAATTCCGAAGAATTTTTACAAAGTTTTGAGAAAAGGTTGCCGGCTGAAAAGCTTAAACTGTTTATTGAGTGCAGCGGAACTTGCAAGGGTGATGTTAAAGACGAAAACTTATTTTACTTTTGGAGAAGTGTTAAGAATGAGCAAACAAGCAGCTGCATTGCAAGTATTTCTATTTCCGATCTTAATATTACGAGTATTTTAGCTAACAACGACAGTTTATTGGATATCGAAAACATGAGTATTGATTTCATAGATTTCAATGAAGAATTAGTTAACAAACATAATGTGAGCAGCTCATCTCCATCTTGAGCCGTGAAGTCCAAGCAGCGTGAAGTAGTACATACATATATTGGACAGTATACCTTGCCCAGTAGCTCAAGCCATTAACTTCGAAGATATCCCAACAACTGTCAACCATCCACCAAGACCTCAGTTGCCCCCTAGGGAGGCGAATGACAATGTAGACGTGGTTAATATTAATTCGAGAACTCCACCAAAAAGCACAGTTAATGCAATAGAAATAAAAAAATCTGAATTTCCAACGCCTTTCAAAAATGCTCTTTTCTGGCCAGAGCCCCAACCAGTGAACCCAAACAAAAAAATTTGTCAAGAAAAAATTAACCCCAACTGTCGCCACTGCTTCTGAATACATTGAGTATCAGCGACGCTTGGATGAAGAAAAAAAGATTAAGAAAGAAAAGATTAAAAAAGAAAGAAAAGCAAGGTTCAAAGGTGAAAGCAAAACGGAACATTAATAATAGTTTTAATCCAGGAGACTATGTTGTAGTAAGGTATGAAGGCGAGAAATTTCCTGAGCAGGTGTTAAAAGTTACTAATGGGAATCCAGAAAAATTTCAAATCAAAACCATGACAATGAGTGGATCTAACTGGCATTGGCCAGGAAAAGAAGATATTTTAGAATACGACGCCGATGAAGTAGTTAAAAAAATTAATTTACCTCTGCCTATAAATAAGAGAGGAATATTTTCAATACCTGATATGTAATAAACTAAAATTTAATATTGAACTGACTTTATGTACATTAATGTAATTGAAATAATTTTATTTCACGTACAAGTAATTGAATGTATACAGTTTTACTAACTAAATACTTATTATTTTATGTTTATATATCGCATCAAATGCATAGCTGACAAATAATGTCATTAAAATATTTGAAGTTATTTTATTTTATTTAACTAAGTAATTTTCTATGTGATTTATGTGAATAAAAATGTTTCGTTGTGTTCCACGTATAAACTGTGTAAGTTTTACTAACAAATTGCTAGGAATAGTTGAAATAAGAACCTTTTCTAATGTAGCACGGAATTAGGATTTTGACAAAATTTTAGAACGGAATTGGGGCCAATTGAGTGTTTCAGAAAAGCATTAATAACAAAAAAACGGTACAAAAATTCTATCATTTGAAAAGTTAATATGAAAAATAAAAGCTTTATTTACGATTTGTTTATAATTCTTCATTCCGTCTAACTTTTGATTCACTGTAATGTGCGTATATTCATCAATCTACCTTAATATGCCGTAATTAGGAGCATTTACCTTAAGTAGGACATGGCATGTACGCCTTCGGAGCTCTTTTACGGCACAACGCTTCACAAGCCTTCGGATTTTATCATCGTCGCATCATGCAAGATCTGCGACCCGTCGATACTTCTTGACATACCCCCAACAAAACCGTTCGCTCACAGCAAGCTGGAATCAAGCCACTACGTCTTCATTTGAAATGACTCAATTCGTCCATCGTATCCGCACCCTACAGAGGCCTATTCAGGGTTGTCAGCAGCACTAATAAGTACTTCTTTATCGAAATCAACGCTAGCAAGGTCAAAGTTACCATGATTCGCCTAAAGCCCGCCTTTCTCGCAACATCTACGGCTCTCTAGGAGGGGATACTGTGGCGGAGTCACCACTGGGTGACTCTGTGCAACTCTAACAAAGCTTTCTGGTGCAAACCACCAAACATAATAATGAATTCGTACCACATCTTAATGTAAAATGTAAATACAAAATATTTGATATAAACGACAATCAATCAAACACGTGTTAGCGCGTGAAATGAGCTTTCCAAAAAGGTATAGCATGACCCGATGCGACGAAGAAAACTAGAACTACGCGCTTTCAGCGCCAACTAGCGAAAATACCGCAAGACTTTTTTGACAACCTAATATATGTACATATATATGTACATACATATCATTTTTTAATATACTTATATACTATATGTATATTTTTATCTATCAACACCGTATTTGTCATTTTATCAAACATTTATCTGAACATATTTTAATACAGTCTACGAACTTGACCCTTTTTTTGCTGAAACATATTATATAAGTACTTGTAGTATATCAATATATACAGATATTTGCGCACAGCAACATTGCCACCATGCACACATGCAAATTACAGAGATATACATATATGCATATGAACAACAAAAGTTCTTTTGGTCTTTTTTTATGCCCACAGGTTTCGTTTGGTTCCACTTCACCAGCGCTCAGTGACCGCATGGAATTCCCCAACTTTTACCGTACCGTCGCACCAGACTCATCGCACAATCCCGCGCGTATTGCTTTCATACGCTTCTTCGGTTGGGATACCGTTACCACATTTTCCCAGAACGAAGAAGTCCACTCATTGGCTGTCAATGATTTAGTAACTGAACTGGAGGCAGCAAATATCTCCTGTGCGGCAACCATTACATTTGCGGCGACAGATTTCAAGGAGCAACTATTACTGCTACGAGTAAGTAGATTTGTCGACTTATGTTTGCGTCTGTATGTACATAAGCCTCAGACACAAATTTGTACGTATACATACATATATAGTATAACTGTTTTATATATTTAATGTGGTGATAATTCTCGTAAGCTCATCAATTTTGGTTTTGACTTCTGAGCATTTTTTGGGTATACATATACATATGTATATGCATGTAGGATATATACTTGTATATAGTTTATAACATTTATATTTCAACAGAATGACTGAAAGCTTTTTCATATACACTCGAGAGTTAAAAGCAATTTGTAATTAATATAAAGCCAGACGGGCTCATACCTTAATTGTGAAATTATAATCTTAGTGTTTGGAAGCCCAATCGGACACTTTTGCTCTTGTCCATTTCAATTTCATAAGACGTGTGTTCAGCGAATTGCTTGGCAGCTACTACAGACTAATTGTTCTACAACTTTAGAACTCGAATGCGATTTTTACGCGTATCAAAACTCTTTAATGGTACTGGTGCCACTGTCTATAAGAATTTAAGTTCGTAAAATGTTGTAACCTTATCTCAAAAAGAATACGTTGGTACGCAATGTAGGCTAGCGGAGTCAAATCGTATAAGCTAAGGAACTAATATCTAATGATGGTCTTCGGTACAGACCTCCTGGAAACTTTCAGAACTAAAATTTGAGGAATCGTATGCATGTATCAAACGCCCCCGACGATAAAAATTTTTTATATATGTACCTCATCAAACAGTAACTTTTTTTGGATGCCAGGAAGCATGGAGAGACTCAACCAGACGGCCAAGGAGAATAACATGTCAAAAGTTCATAATTTGTTGTTGACAGACTACCTATTGAACTTGCTAGAGTTAGACGTTAGGCATTTCAAAAAACCTGGGTTATGCAAAATCTGTTGGCGTGATTTGTGCCGCGTATGCTAACCCCAAATAACAAATGCCACCGTGAGATCAATCCATAGCAGTGTTTATTGTTGGCTCTGTGGCGAACGATGAATTGGAATTCACCTAGGACTATGCTCCGAAGATGGCGAAAAGTTTGCTGTCGGCCAGAAAGAGGTGTATCCTGTTTTCTAGGGTTCACAAGGTCCTGTAATTTACAGCTTTGGCTCCTTGTGGTTTGCTTTTCTTTCCAAAGTTTAAAGTTACTAGTCAGGCAGAGATTTGAATCGAATAAAGAGTTTTACTCTCACAGACCCACACTTCAGACCTCCAGAACGCCATTTTTTCCAGATACCTTAAAGAAATTGGAGCTTCGCTTAATCGAAATTCCTTTTAATACCTAATCTCAGGAGATGTTTTATCTCTACTGCCACTATATAGTACTTCTTTAATGATGGCACACCTAATTGTAGGCAAGGCCAACCTACAAACTTGTTCACAGCACAATGTGAACGAACTCATAATAAATGCATAGACGCCATATAAAATCGATTAATCTGTCGTAAATTGCAATTCCAACAAATAATTGTTCATTCCGCAACTCTCTACACTCATCTACATTGCTGAAATAAAAATATACCACCATCTATGTATGTATATAATATATATCTATCATCATTTTGTTGTATCTCCATATATTTTCGCAAAACGCTGACCGCACTGCTGTTATCGACCGAATCGAACATCGACAATTGGCGCCCACCCGCCCGACAATTGTTAACCGCCTACCAACGCCATCTTCGCTGCGCGCAAAGGAGACAGATACCCGCATTATTATCGGCAGCTTCTCGCAGGACTTAGCACCACAAGTACTTTGCGAAGCGTTTCGGTTACGCATGTTCGGCGCGGATTACGCCTGGATATTGCACGAGAGCATGGGCGCGCCATGGTGGAACGACATATCGGCCACTGGAACCAATTGTACGCCGAAGGAACTGCAGGACGCCGTCGAGAATTTGATTATCATTGCCAGTCACAATAGGATTGTGGGAAATAAGACCAGCTACAGTGGATTGGTAAGTCGATTATAGCAACAAGAACAACACGAGTAATAACACTACTATTTAAGGATATTTAATATGACGAAATCTGAGAAGAGATTTCTGGTTTTATATCAGCTGTAAAAGCAGCTGTAACGCAGAGTGGGGAGATGTTTGATGAAATGCCAGATTGCTGACAAAACTGTATGAATTCGCGAACCGTAGAATGTCGGAAAGCATGCTTTTATATGCTTGTAAATTGCATTTGCCTTCGTCTTGACAAGTGTGCATGAGTGTGTGTCCTATACATATGTATGTATGTGTGCTTGTCGTTACTTCGTCGATTTATAGGTTTTGCCATGTTGATTTCTCCATTGTTTGTTTGTTGGTATGTTTGATTATTTACTTTATGGCAGATTGGTCAGCGACTTTGTCGGTACGAAAAACGATTTATTTGATTAGACTATTTCGTGGTGGCAATGAATTGGTGCTAAATGGGAATTGGAATTCAAAATATATGTATTTATTTAGCAATATGATAAAATTGCTCAATGAATTTGTTTAAGTAGTTGGTGAATTGTGGAAAGAAGTTAAATGTGTATATATGTACGTATTCTTTTGGAAATGAAAAATAAATACTCATTAATACTATTTGGCTAGATGCAATCAATAATAGATACAAGCATGGAACAAACGAAATTGGAGGACACTCTAAATAAATATTTTAAAACGCTAGTGGCATTGGAGGTAATTTTTGTTTTTTAAAAATAAGGCACGTAAGGCAGGACAGGTTCGCTCAAACCCGAAATAAAATCAAGATGAGGAATGGATCTTTCACATCATCTACTCAGATAAAAACCAAAATTATTCCTTCGGCTGTAATCTCCGTCTATATTTAAAGGTTAAGATTGCTTATTTGCGACTGAAAGTGTAAAATTTTGAAGCTTTAGGACAAAGTTTGCACATTTCGACAGGCTTGATATGATATTCAGCTGTATTGAAGTCAAATAAAACAAGTAAAAAAGGGCTTCCTGTAAGTTCGGTTGTAACCGGACATTTTATACACTTGCAACTTGATAGGATTAAAGCCGGAGTTTGAGGAAAGTCTTCATTCGATTTTATTCATTCTAAGCACAAATATGCAAGTTCGAAAGTATTTATGTTAGGTTTATAGGGTAAAAGAAGTATTGACCCGATTCAGCACGAGGGAAAGAATTTTCTCTGAATTTCAATGATATGTCTCACTTATTTACCGGTATTTTCAGTCAAAAGTCAACTATACACAGAACGAAAAGTATCTAGTAAAATAGAGCAAAACTGAGCTGATATCTCTATGGATTATTTTTCAATAACATGTTATTAATATATCGGTAGAGAAAATCTTTCTTATATTTCTAAACAGATATCTAAGATAAATAACATTAAAAAAATTAGTAAACATTAACCAAACAAAGTAAAATGATCAAAACGTAATTTGTGGACAACTGTCAAGACAGTATTTTTCAGTCATAAAACTTTAAGTTCTTTATTGGGAACAAAAAAATGTGTTGGTGGCCCAAACTAACCAACTAACTCTTTTAAATACGATTGATAATTTTGTAAGTAAATCAGTTATAAACCACAGATTTTTACAGCATTGCGCTTGACTCACTTTATAAATATTTGTGTCGTCACGTTCAGAGACTCGTTCAACTCTATTACGATAAATACACCTTTTGCAAGAACTCACTGCCGATCGACCTTCTCAATCGCCATCGTTAGGCTTTTGGAAAGTTCTAAGAAAATCAGACCTTTTCAGCCAATTTTTATTCAGCGATAAATCCCGTTTCTGGATCAATGAGTATGCAAACAACCAAAAATGCCGCATTTGGGACGAAGAGCAACCTGAAGAGATTCAAGAGCTGCCATTTCATCAAGAAAAAACAACGGTTTGGTGTGCTTTGTTGGCCGGTGGAATTATCGCTCCATATTTATTCAAAAATGATGCCGGTGAGAATGTAACCGTCGGACGACCGTTATTGTGCCATGATAATCGACTATTTGATACCTGAAATTGAAACTCATGATCTCGGCGAAATTTGGAATCAACAAGATGGCGCCACTTTCCACTCATCGCATCAATCAATGGATTTATTGAAAGAACACTTCGGTGAGCAGGTAATTTCACGTTTTGGGCTGGTCAATTGGCCATCAAGATTGTGCGATAATACACCGTTAGACTTGTTTTGTCTCATTCGCCACTTACCATACGATGGACCATCTGAAACGTAGCCGCGGCCAACATTTGAAAGAGATAATCTTCAAAAATGAAAGCCAAGAGATGTTCTTTCGAATGATAATAAACATTTCCCATCAAGTTTGTATGTTTTTCCTTCAAAAAATAAGGAACCTCGAAATGGATCACCCTTTAATTTGATTCGTGTTATACAGACTATAATTGGTTCTCTTTTCTCCAATGAACTTTTGAAGCAGACATTGACCTATGCACAGTAAGAAAATAAGGGAGACCCGTCAAACGAATCTCAATCATTGAGTAGTCGGGAACTTGGCTTTTAAAAGTCGACCATGCACAATGCCGGTGCACAATTATAAAAAGATTGATGAAAAAGAAGCATATCGTAGAATAACAATTTATGTCAGTTGTCAAAATACTATCTTGTATCACTAACTCGAAAAGGCGAATCGAAGACAACTTATCACGATATTATCTGAGGCATCTACTCAATAGTCAACCAGAGAGAATGAAACTTATTACTTTATGAGGATGCAAAATAAACAGTTTCCTACTAGTTTCAGTACCATTATTATCGTATTGCTTTAATTTTAACTTTCTAAGCTAAATTCCTTTATGATATTCAGTCATTCGGAGATTTTCGGAGAAGTTCTGAATCGATTTCCAAACTATCAATATAGTAACAATTAAAGTAGCTGAACAGAACAGAATTAGGTAGTTTACAGTGACGATTTATCCGATTTATCAAAATTGCCAGAGGCCTGAATGACTAAATCAGTTAATTCGAAACTCTCTCTTAGAGCCATTATACTGAAGTTTTGTTTATAGCATAACCAAATGCATCAAAATAATCAGAGAATTTTTAACCTACAGATCTGGTGTTTTTTGCTTATTTACACGCAGCCTGCATCTCGGAAAAATTCGAAATATTTGATCAATAAAGAAGCTGTTATCGTTTTTAGCTAGGGGAATTTATTTCTAATTTTCATGTTTATCTTAAATTCCGTTACGTTAATTAAAAATTCGATTTTGAAATAGGAAATAGTATTGCTTTCCTTGATAAATACCTGTATATTAGTGCAGGGAAAACTATTCAACACAACCAAAATGTCGTCGTATCGGTAAGTCGAACATATTAGGGATGTCCGTTAGTATACAGTGATGGTGCTAAATAATTTTAATTCATTTATTTAAGGGGTTACGTCAAATTCTCTTATAATAACGTTTGTTATCAATACTCACGCCATATAATTGTGCTCCCATAAAATCGACAATGCCCCACACCATATATAATTTAGATTATGAAAGAGTCTCCTCAGTTTAGTCAACTTATTAAATTTTTTATTTTCATCATTTGAAATTCATAAATTACAATTTTCTTCTTTATGATCAGAGCAATGAAATGTTCTTGTCCGAATTACGTCAAAGGGCTAATGGTTTGCTTGATAACGGCAGTGTTAATAAACAACGAAAATCGAATGCGGCACGTACTCAGAATTCATTAAGAGATAAAGCATTGAACACTAACGACATACCCACCCTAAACGCTATAGCCGTATCGACTTATGCACCTCAAACGTATGACGCGGTTTGGGCAATCGCTTTAGCATTACGAGCTGCCGAAGAACGCTGGCAAAAGTTGGGTTTGCAATCAAAACTCAATCAATTCGATTATGTGCGAGCGGATATGGCGCGGGAATTCCTTCAACAGATGGCGAAATTGGATTTTCTGGGAGTGTCGGTAAGTAAAGTGCGTTTTCCCTAAGAAAAAATTACTTTCTATACAATAGATAAATGGAAATTTGTAAAAACAAGGCGAAATTACATTCTTCTATAAATATACAATATTTTACATGAATTTGTGCTCAGTTTTTAAAATTTATCGTGCTTATTCCCTCACTTACACCTTGCAGGGTCCAGTTTCCTTTAGTGGCCCGGATCGCATTGGCACAACGGCTTTCTATCAAATACAAAATGGCACACTCGCGCTCGTTGCCCTCTACTATCCAGCAGTCAGCCGTTTGGATTTTCACTGCCCCCATTGCCGTGCGGTGCGCTGGCATACCGGCCAAGTGCCCATCGCCAGACGAATTTTCAAAATGCGCGTCGCCACTATCGCGACGAGCGCCTTTTATACGATAGCCACTCTATCGGTTGTCGGCATCATATTAGCCATAGCTTTTCTCGCCTTTACGTTGCACTTTCGAAAAATGAAGTGAGTAGCCAATTGTGGACTTAAGCGTTCTGATAGTTTTAAAAAGCGCAAGAGCACTGCGAAATGGCAAATATGAGAGTGCCAGTTAAGTTGTCATCAAAGTGCTTGCCATAAATGTGAATTTGAACCATTTCGCAGTTTTCTTTTGTATAAAATATCACCTATGTCAACAACCTCACTAACTTTCCGTTTTTAATATTTTTTTTATTTTTTTACAAAAACAATTTTCTTTGGCGAAGAGCTATTAAGCTTTCTAGCCCCAAACTGAGTAATATTTCTGCAGTTGGCTGCGTTTGTGTGTATGTCGCAGTAATTTTGCTTGGACTGGACTATTCCACGCTACCCACTCCGGAGACTTCATATTCTAATGTTTGCACGGTGAGTGTTGTATGAAAAATAGTTTAATTATCTATCAAGTAGATATTTTCAAAAACAATTAGGCTATGAAATATACTATTCGGGTTTTGAACACTTAAGTTGGTATACCAATATTGGAACTCCATCGCTACTTAATTTAATAGTTTAGATGAGTGCAGGATCCCATTATATCGAAATATATTTGCTATGTTTCATACAAATGATGTTTTCAAAATATTTGGGTTGTGCCGGTGATCTTAATACTAACGTTTATCTTAGACCTTACTTCGGACTTATGCTTCAGATGCTTGTATCATTAATCATATACCGGATTTAAATCGACTCCACAAAGAACGCTGGTTAAATTTATCAAATAAGTATAGGCTTTCCTTTTCTTCCGCCATTTTGGGAATGTAATCCATTATAAGATGATCAAACAAGGTTATCAGAATGCATCCCTTGATTTTTCGTTTCATCTAGCTAGTGTAGTCTCCTTGGAACGTTGGATGAAAAAATATTGCTAAGTGATCTTACTTTTAGTTCGTACACAAATGTTATAATCAGAGCTTCAAATATTGCAATACAAAAATAATTAAATTATTATTTGAATTTTTAGTGCGCCATCCCGCAAATTTTTACTTAAAATAATTTTCAAATTTCTAATCATCTAAGCCGTTTTTTTCTCGCAAAGCTCATTTTCTTATTTTAGAACGACAGATATCATCTTTTGCATTCGACGAATTCTTGAGTTATTGTTTAAGCCAATCGCAAACTCCTAAAAAATTCATTAGATCGGATAGTTATAGCACATAGCTGCCATACAAACTGACGGATCAAAGTTCTTAAAGGATCTTTTGTGAAGGGTGTTATAGCTTCGGCGCAATTTTTTATTGTTTTTAATTAAATATCAACTTGGATAAGCGCACTTTGGTTTTTTTCAATTTAATTACTTTTAATTATGGGGTTTCAGTTACGTAGGTTGCTATATACATAAATTTCCGGCCTAATAATGTAAATAGGCATATTTATCAACGAAAATGTATTTTTTTTGTTTTTTTTATTTTTTTTTTTTGTCGATTGCTGTTTTGTTTCGGACTCATACGCATAGATCCATGATTCGTCACCTGTGACGATCTTATAAAAATCTTTTGAAGCACCGCGATCGTATTTTTTCAGCATTTCTTTACACCAATCCACACGAGCCTTTTTTTTAGCGATTGTCAAATTGTGTGGGATCCAACGAGAACAAACCTTTTTTACGGCCAGGTGTTCATGCAATATCGAATGTATGCTGGTGGGAGGAATGCATAGGCATGCCTCTATCTGAAAGTATGTTACATGACGGTCTTGCATTATCAGTTAACGTACGGACTAGCAGTTTTCTGGCACAACGGCTGTTTTTGGACGACCTTCACGGAATTCGTCTTTGAGCGAGCATCGGCAACGATTGAATTCGTTGTACCAGTTTTTCACAGTGCTATAGGATGGTGCTTCATAGCCATACAAAGATTTTAGTTCATCGATGCACTCTTGTCGTGATAATCCACGTCGAAAGTTGTGAAAAATGATCGCACGAAAATGTTCACGAGTTAATTCCATTTTTTGGCCGAGATGAATTTTTTAATTCCCTGAAAATAAAACAATTCACGATTAAATGACTAAACGTTCTGAGTGATGTTATGCTAAAAAATGTCAAACTTTCCAATGGAAATGTCAGATTGCACCTGGCAAAACTCAGTGTTGCCCTAGGCCAGAATATATATAGCAGCCCTCGTACAATTGCGTAAATTCTAGATTTTTGCCACTTTTCATTCCAGTTTTAATTTGAAAAATATGCTTCTATTTTATTTTTAATCCCCAAACATTTTGCATTTGATGAAAATGTAAATTTTAAAACAAAAGTTTTGTAAGCAAAACAATTGCAACACTAACTCGAATGTATAAATGTTCGGCAAGCTAGAGAACGAAGATCCCAATTCTTCTGGATATTGAAATGGAAGTGCCAATACTAAATAAAGTTATTCAACGGAAAAAAACGATTCCAAGTCTGGAGGCAAAAATATATGCACCACATGCGTTCACTAACAAAGAAGATTTTAACAAAAAACAGCATTTATTACAATTACATCCAAAATTAAACTTTTTGTTCGGAGTTAAATTTTTTGACCCAATACGGGCGATTTATTATCATGTTAATAAATTTTTATGCAAAACTGCAACAACAAGGCACGCCATCGGCCTAATTTGCATAGCTGAATATCTCAATTCACAACAATTGTTTGCCAACACAAACAAACGCACGCAGTCACGCCGACAAAAGTGAAAGTGTCGTAGACAATGTCAAATTTTAATTTGCATAATTTGAGGGACGCTGCCAACAAATTTGTGGCAATTCGTTGCTTGTATTGTTTCATTTTTTCGTTTTTCTTTCGAATTCGCTGTACATAATTCACAAACATTTTACTTAATTTCTCTCTTCTCACGCCCATCTTCGCAGGCACGTGTTTATTTGCTCTGCGCTGGCTTTTCGCTGGCATTCGGTTCGATGTTTGCCAAAACATATCGTGTTCACCGCATTTTCACACGCACCGGCAGTGTATTCAAGGACAAAATGCTACAGGACGCGCAACTTATAATGTTGGTATGTATACTGTTGGTGGTCGACGCGCTCCTCGTCACCCTCTGGGTGTTCGTCGATCCGATGGAGAGGCATTTGCACAATTTGACGTTGGAAATCAGCAGCATCGACCGAAGCGTCGTCTATCAGCCACAGGTGATTTTTAAAGTTATATGTATTCACCATTTATATTGTATGTGTAAACCATATAATTTTACCATATTTATGCAAATGTTTGTCGCACACACACGCATGTTAGAATTTGAGTGTGTAAAATTTTAATTTGCATTTAACATCATGGGTCTGGGGATATAACAATTGTGATAATGTGCCTCAATGCTTTACTCTTTTTCTTCTTTACATAAGTATCTACTAACCTTTTGCTAATTACTTCCCAATTACCATGATATTTCCAGCTTAAAAATCTCATACTCTGTTCCCACCGACACTCAATCACAAAGTTTAAGTTGCTGAGTAGATTATATCACTAATCTACTGGATTCAGTAAGATTTCGCCTAACAAAAATGGTACATGTTAATCTCGTCACAGATAAGATTTGAAACTAATATACTCGAAATCTCTCTGCGTTACTCTGATTTAGCCCCACCTTTTTGTCAGTAAGCAAATCCATAACATTATCACATCTGATTTAGACACTACAAAAGAAAAAATTCTAAAGAAATAAATTAAAAGCAATGCAACTGAATTCCCCTGGCAATCGACTTTCCAAGTCAAAAAATGCGTCCATTAAAACCATTAAATGGAAAATATTGAAAATATATAAATTTGGGTGCTAGGTCAAGTGTTTGCCCAATTTTATCCATTTTAGCCACAAAGATACACTGTTATCAGTAAAACAAGCTCTTTCATTTTCATTGAGATATATTGGCCGATATATACGGTATAAAGTCACCTAGAAGTTCGAAAATGGTTGCCTTAGGTATATGTGAGCTTAGGGAAGTATTAACTCATAGATCATAAGATCGTTAAAGGCATTATTCGAGCCAGGTTGTATATCGTTATAATAATTGCTTCCTGAGTTGTACACTGAAAAGGAAAGAGTCAGAAGAAAAATGTCAGATTGCTATCTCAAAAGCTGAGAGACTAGCTCGCATGTATGCAAAATGGGTAAATCGGATGATCATTTACATATATAAATATTAAATTTTATAGGGTATCTGACGTTTCCTTTTTGGTTTTACGAAATCGTGGCAAACTTGGAGTATGATAGAGTTGTCTGGAAAAAATATCTTGCTGACGAATAATTTATTAATATTATTTATTATACAGTTTAATATTAGCCAAAGAACATGATAACACAAATATAAAATGTTAACTTAATATCAAACCAGGTCGAAGTTTGTCGCTCGCAACACACTCAAGGTTGGCTGGGCGCTTTATATGCCTACAAAGGCCTGTTGCTTGTGGTTGGCGTGTATATGGCTTGGGAAACGCGTCATGTGACCATACCTGCACTCAACGATTCGCAGTACATTGGTGTATCTGTGTATCTCGTAGTAATTACAAGCGCTATAGTTGTGGTTTTAGCCAACTTGATTTCAGAACGAGTGACACTAGCGTTCATAACTATAACCTCACTGATACTGGCATCAACAACGGCAACATTGTGTTTGTCATTTATACCGAAACTTCACGATATTTGGGGACGAAGTAAGTATTAAGTATAAAGTAATTTAAATAACTGTTTATAGTACGAAAGAACTTAGTTTCAATTGGTTGTAGAATAAATGTTTCAAATACTCGATTATAATAAATAATAAACAGTTTTAGTTTGATAACCTAATATTTGAGTTCCCAAAGTATTGAAGAGACGATTCTAAAAACAATTCGATGCACACTCGCATAATAATTTTTTGTGTTCAGATGTTATTGTCGATCCAGTGATCCACAGCATGGGTTTAAAGATGGAGTGCAACACGCGACGATTTGTTATAGACGATAGACGAGAGCTACAATACCGCGTAGAGGTACAAAATCGCGTCTATAAGAAAGAAATAGCCGCACTAGATCAAGAGATACGAAAGCTTGAACGTATTCTTGAATTTGGCACTGCGTCATCAGCTACATCTTCTTCCTCGTTAGTGGGAGGACAACAAAGGGTGAGCATAAGAAATTATCTCATAACTGTAATTTTATACGTCTATAAAAGTACTTATCCCAAAACTTTAACCAAAATGTTACTTGAAAGATCCTTTCGCCTTTATGCAGTACTTATTCTTTCCTTTTATATACACAATTTTATTCGGACAGCCTGAGTTAACAGTTACCAGTGATACTTCTATATTTATGCATCCATCGTCACCAACTTTCCCTCCGGTTTTTCCTGCATTGCCACCGAGTAATAATAAATCACGGGCACCCAGCATATCTGGCATCCTGCCCAACCTTTTACTATCTGTTTTACCACCGGTCATACCGCGTGCCAGTTGGCCCTCCGCTGAATACATGCAACTTTCTATGCGTCGTTCTATTGCGTTCGCCTCGCAGCCACAGCTGGAAGAACGTAAGAGCGCTGCGACCTGTCTGGCCGAACAAGACCTATACAATCTACGCATTGCCCACCGACAAGCGACGGAAACCAAAACAGGACTAATCAATCGCCTACGTGGGATATTTTCACGTACAGCCTCAAGTAACAAAGGTTCCAGTTGTAGCCTTGGCGAGCAAAAGAGTTTGCGTGCTGCATTTAAGTCACATATGGGACTCTTTACGCGTCACGTTCCCACCACGCAAGCAGCCTCTTGTAATGCCATCTACAATCAGACAAACCGTAATGATGAAGGTTCGAACGGGTCTAATGAAGCGCCGCTCAAAGCAATGAAGCGATTGTCATTTGCTAAGAGCGGTACACATTTGGATGTTGCTACGCCCGACCCCAATTTTCTGCAAATACCATCAATATCGGCAGAAACACCAGAAGAGCCCACCCACATGGGTTTGATACTGCCACTCGACGAAAGCGAATTGGAACGCATCGGTGTAGCGCGTTATACCAAAGTACACGAGACTAAAGTGAATTTCCAACTGCCTGCTAATCGGCGACCGTCCATTCTAGAACCACAACCCTCTATGCGTGAGCGAGTGCGTTGCTCTCCACGTTTTCCTCATCGCGTGGTGCCCACCAGCAGTCTGGGCGCATTGGAGGAGGCTGATGATCGCAGTAGCATAGCGTTGCAGGAACGTATACCATTGGGGCGTGCGACTGGTGCCGGAACTTGGAAATCTATGGAAGTCACTACTGAATCAAAGTTATCACTCAGTGTGACACCAAGCGATAAAAGTAGTACACCGACATCGGGCGAAGTCGAGGATATAATCGAAATTGAAATTACAAAACCCATGGATTAGCATAACTAGCAGATGAAACGCTTAGTTTAATTATTTTATATTTGGTAGCCTCATTTTTTAACCAGATAACCACCCTACTGGTTAAGAATGCAATGAAAGAGGTGAGCATTCTAAAGTAGTGTAGGAAATAAAACTCCGAACAGTCGTCAATTACCCATTTGAGGTAAAATAGTTATTGCTGTTTCAGTTTGTAGTAAAAAATGCCCGTTAACAATTGACGTTATTCCAAATTTTCTACCTGATACTTTTACACAGACAATCCTTTAGAATCTACACTTGTAAATAACTAGATAAGTAGTAAGAAAATATCATTTTAATGAACTCTAGAAACTATTTCTAAGTAGCGACCCTTTAATGATAAAAAAATATTTAAGAAAGTTTAAGAACTCAACAGCGCCAGTTAACTGTAAATTAGGTAGGAAAAAATTACAAGTTGTATATTGAGTATGGAAACTCAAAAAGATCAAATTTAGTCAAAATCCTGAGTTCTAGTATAAATATATATTCTTTGAAACTCTGGAAATGCAAATTATAGGAAATTATATATAAGACTTCAATTTGAAGTGCACTATTACCAATATCATTCTGAGCAATCGAATAAATTCATAAATGTGATGTACAAGTATCTCTTTTCGAACCCCTAGGTATAAAAACTTTCCCTCCATATTTACGAATGCTAGTATAAGCAATATACTAAACATTAGCATTGGAAGGATGCTCATGGTTTACATAGATTAACCTATTTGTGTAAGAATAGAAGTACCAAAACAATCTTAGCTATATTTGTCAAATTATATATAAATTTCTGTAGTAATACTTAGGAATAAGTAGACCCTTAAATTTGCAATATTTTACACCATTAAGGGCTTTATGAGCCAACTACGGTATGAGGAAGCAATATTTAATGAAAAGTAAAAATAGGTGATTTAATATTTATAAGAACACATATAAATTGCTCAATCGGATTTGAATATATACTACAGTTAGTGAAATATTAAATCTTTGATGTAAAAACTGGAACACACAATTTAAAAAATGTAGAGGAAAGCAAAAATGCGAATTTCAAACGAAATATTTTATGGTCTCAATGTACAATTTAGGATTACTATATACACCTTTAATGTATACACCATCACCTTTATAAAGCAATAAGTTAAGAAATAAATTAAAGCAAGTCACTCAATGTACAAAGGAAAAAAACAAATTGTATTTATTTTATCGAATGACAACTTACACATCAATCACAGGTGAGTAAAGCTTTTATAATTATAACCTAGATAAAAATCTTAGTTTTGGCTTTGATTTTGAACACATTAGCAAATTTCTAAGTTGTTGGTGTGTTTAGAGTGATGACTATCAAAGTAAGCACAAGGCCAAGGCTTTGGTATTTAACGGGAGGATGTTTCAACTCGTAAACATTTACTTCAAGAACTCAGTATGAAAAACTGTATTATTAAAACTGTATTATAATAATTAAAAAAATATTTATTTTTCAGGCTTTAGGAGTACATTTTTAGAAAGAAAGCTCGGAATTGAAACTAAATAAAATGTATCCGTTGTCGCACTGTCGCACTTTTTACAGATGACGGGTCTCTCCCGTAAGCATTTGCCACAAACATATTTTTTACGTGTTAAACAAATGTTTATAGTTTTATTATTATTATTTTGTTATGGAATCTGGTGAAGTTTTCGCCATAATTTCCACGTTTCATGTGTTTCGTGGTATTCGGTGGCAAGTCCCTCTGTCAACTGAATTAAAAATACTTGTCGCGTTATCCTTTCTCCAGTTGTTTGCACATAGAAAAATCAAGCATTTATAGCAGCTAAATTCAAAATGTTGCGATACACCTGGACAGGCTATCTATTAGACTTAGATTTTGTGCTGTACTTTCTAGCCATTGGATCCGTCATATTCACGCCAAATTCTCTATTATTATAAATAGCAATAGTTTCAGGTGTACATTTACCTGTTTCTAAAATTTTTACACGCAGGTATTTATGATACGAACTTAATAAGAGACCTTTTTTGTTGGGTTTGCTTTTGTAAATTGTTACAGTACAATTATTGGAACGAAGTTCCTTACGGCAGGCTTGCAGAAGATAGGGATTTTGCTGCGGGAGCTAACTGAAAAAAAAAGTGATAGTAAAACCGTAAGAAAAAACCCGTAAGAAAAAACCCGTAAGAAATAACCCATAAGAAATAACCCGTAAGAAATAACCCGTAAGAAAAATTCTGTAAGATCGCTAGTTATAGCCTACCTTTAGGTTTTGCAAAATAATTAGGCATGAAAATCTGTAACGTTATTGTGTATGCAAATTAGTTTTGAGTGAAGTGCGGAACACATAGAGTGCGACAGACTGCAAACTACATCTGTCAAATATTAAAATACAGACGTTCTTATGGACACTGTTATTTTGACAGCTGCACGACTACACAACTGCAGGCCGACAGTTGTTGTTTCCGCTAACTTGAATATTTCCTATATTTGCCGACGGCAGTAGGGCGACAGTAGAGTTTTCTTAATATTTATCTGTACTTAAATAAAAACTAATCAGCGAAATTTGAGAGAAAAATCAGGACAACCTAAATAAAATTAAACACAATTTTTTTTGCAAATTGTATCGATTCTACATTATCCGAAGGAACTTCGTTCCTACCTGGTGTCCCACGACACCACATTTCTTTTTTTAATTTGTAAGGCTGCGTTGAAAACCGCGCCATTTTGTCATTCTTTTCTTTTGTAGGTTTGGGAATAGTTCCTACTAAGGTACTTCTTTTTGATAAAAGTTTTGTTGCTATAGATGAGCTTGTAAAAAAATTGTCATATTTCGTCCGCACCCTATGTATAAATGGTTCAGTGAGTTTGCGAATATTGCTTATGGTCTCATCTCATCATAAATACGGAAATCACAGATTACTTCATAAAATTTCGTATATATTCTAGAGAAATATATATTGAACAAATAAGAAAGCACTCAGTTCGAGTGCAACCGAAATACCTAAAGATGTAAAACTTCAATCAGACGATCGCAATCTAAGCAATTTTATATAAACTTATTCTCTATATAACTCATACACAGACCGACAAATTTACCATAAGATTTGTTAGAAAAATTGTTTGCCAATAATACATGCAATGAATATGCCTCGTACCAATAAATTGTTCCCTGGATTTCATTAAGGTATCTCACATAAAATCACCAATCACATACAGCAAAGTCAGCCGGGTGTTCGAAAATCCGTGTATTAGTTATATGGGAGCTAGGTCAAGTTTTCGCCCAATTGGGTGCTCAGGGATGTATTGATCCGATTCAACCCATTTTTTATACACAGAAATACTATTGTCAGCAAAGGATTCTCTCTGAATTTCTATTATACGTCTCACAGACTGATCGATATTATCGGTCAAAAGTTAACTGGGGTCCATTTATTCGGTAACTGGGGCTTGAACAATTCTGTTTGGATTTGGACAATTTTTGGCCATAAGATGTGGTATTTTTTTGCGAAAAGTGGCAATAGTCCGATTACGCTCATCTACTAATTTGTATTTTTATTTTGTACTAAGGAACCCACATACCAAGTTTCATCAAGATATCTAATTTTTTACTCAAGTAACAGCTTGCATGGACTTACGGACAGTCAACCGGATTTTACCTTTTCTTGTCATCCTAAACATTTATATACATATATATGTATATAACCCTATGTCTATCTCGATTAGGCTTAGATGATACATACAACCGTTAGGTGAGCAAAACTATTATACTCTGTAACAATAGGTGACAAGAGCATTAAAATTAAAACACTATATATATTAGAAAAACTCGTGCAGTAAGTTCAAGAAAAGTAAAAACCTGGAATTAAACAATTATGATTAAAGTCTCTGTATTATCGTGTTGCAATAACCAAGTACTGTCGGCCCATAATTCTGGCTTCTTTTACGAATAGCTTTGCGCAAATGACGCGTAACACTCAAATAGTACACCTTGTTGACAGTTTGACCGGTCGGAAAGAATTCCTAGTGCATGACATCTTGATTATTGACTTGCTTTGACGTGATTTTATCAGCTTCGGCTCACACTTGCCTCGACCGAATGAAAACAGACGATGATTTCCGGGTCGTAAGCATATATCCAAGACTCATCGCCACTTACGTTAAAACTTAGTGATTTTGCAACAAATCGTGCTTTCACTTTATGTACTTTAGAAAAACAAGCATATACTAAACACTAGTCATTATTTTGATTGACATTTGGCGCAGATGTCATTGACAGTCAAGCCAACCCAGAAAATAAATACCTCGACGAATGGAATATTGGAAGCACTGGTGTATCCGGAAAATCTTGGTTCGCTCGCAAACATTCCATGATCAATCGGCATTTTAATGCCTAACACATACTCTGAAGTTTAACTTTGTGTATCAAAATCGAGATATTGGGTAGTCGAAAACATATTTTCGTATTTTGTCAATAGATGTCGATGCAGTCGATATCTCCTGTGCTACCAATCACATTGTGTCATACCATAAAGTGTTGGAAAGATAAGAGTTTAAGCTTCATTTAACTAAAAATTAAATTCGGGAAAGTTGAAAAAAAGTTACAGCTGTTCAAAAATGAATGAAAATAATGAAGAAATTCGTTATAGTTTGAAATGTTTGTATAAAAAAGGGAAGAACGCCACGCAAGCCAAGAAATTTGTGAAGTTTACGGAGACGATGCTGTATCAGTTCGTGTAGCACAATAATGGTTCGCTCGTTTCCGAAATTTCGATTTACACTGCCGATGAAAAATGGCAAAAGGAAATCGACCAAAATGATACTTATTTGTTTATTTATTTACTATTAATACTAAATTAAAGTACTTTTTCGACTACCCAACATAATTATTGCTTGGATAAACAAAAAAAGATTAGTTCGTCTTTCGTTGACGTTTTCTTGAAATCAGTAAAATCAGAACACATAAGAGTGGTAGAGCGTCTGAGGCAAAAGCGTGATATAAGAACTCACAATCAAAAATTTAATTTAATTTCAGTGGAGGTTTGTTAAGAGCTGCCGGAGTAGGAGCACAATCAGATAAAAGGTTCAATGTTGGTCGGAAATTAGGGTGGCTTTTTGAGTTGCTTATTTACTACTTTATACAGGACTGTTTGGCTGGACTTTGATATCTGGCTCGAACAGCATATCTTTAGTTTGTAAGATCAAATGATGACGAACTATTCATTTTTGTCTCACCTCTGATGGAGAACTAAAATTGATAGACACGTCATCTATATATATAGAACTATTTCATTCTGATTTATTTCAGTATTTTCATCGCTTATACTATATACAATTTTGGGATCTATCATGTCTAATTAAATTTATAAGTATATGTGTATATTGGTATGTATAGTTACATGACATGGAGTTGTTTTTAAATAAAACACTCAGTGTATGTGCGTGTGTATGTTCGTATGTAATTATCTATGTTTCTCAAGTGTACAAATTTGTGTTTAAATATGTTCTTGTGTATAATATTTTATCAATGTTAAGAATTGTAATAGTTAGAATTACATGCTTTTACTAATGCTTAAACTAATAAATATGATCTATACGGCGGCGAACCTTAAACAGCGCACCTTGGTATCAACGCACATGTTCATTTGAACAATGGCATTTAGGAATTGGATCGCCTGTTACAGAGGCTCTGCTAAAAAGAATATCATCATCACTATAAAGTACAACTTATACAACTAATAAAGTATTTTCAGCAAAATTTTCTCAAATGACGACAAAACTATTCTTGGAGTACTTAATATTGGCTTAATTTGTCCAAAGAGCAATGGTATTCCAAAAATAACTTTATAACACAAATAGTCTCGTATTTAATGTTCTCAATATGCTGTTAAGGAACATAAATTTTCAATAGCGAACATATATATCTAAAAGTACATAAACAAACCAAAAAATAAGAACTACTAAAAGAGCAATCATCATTAGCAAAGTTGAATTTCCTTTAAAATGCTACTTTATTGCGGAAAATCACCGTAAAATACTCTCTTAATATGATATAAATGAGCCGATAACTACATCAGGCTACAATAAAAATTTAATGCCCGAAACACAAGGAAGGATATACAGCCATACACACCTGCTTATGAGAATTTTATCTGTGGTGCAGCCACTTGTAAGAATGGAAGCTTAAAGGCCAATCCAATATAGAGAATACGATAGACACACACACATAGTAGAATATATAACAGTGTCTGTAAGGCCACAAAGCCATAAATTTAAAAGTGTAGGAAAAAACAACAGGATATAAAGAAATCGAAACCTGTTAAGAAGCTTAATCTTTAACAAATATATGTGATGGACAAGGTTGACATAAAACAACAACAACATATCACACAATCAGTCTCTTTGGAATTGCCGAAGGGATTTAAGCTGGGAAAAAATTAAAGTTACAAAATTGTCAGTAGAGAGCTTGCTGGGGTCCTGCCACAAGCAGTACATCACTTGCAAAAATGTGTTGAACGACAGACGCAACAGCAACAACAACAACAGTAACAACACCTTAAGTGAAAATATATGCGAAAGTAAGAGTCAAAGCAACGGAGCAACTGAGGCAACTGAGGTAAAAACATACTCATATACGAAATGACACACTTGGGAAAAGTCTGTAAATCACGCCGAAAAGGAGCAACCGTAAAGTAAAATGGGCTTAAACTGAAACGCACAGTATATGGCATATAAGTAAGTGTGAATGTGTGAATTCACTTTATCGGCACACTAAGGTGAAAGCCGTTATTTAACGCAAAAAATTGTGTGAAAAGGCGGATTCCGAACGAAAGGCGACAATTATTTTGTTATATATTCTGCCAGACAAACTTGCACTTGACCCAAAATAATTCCGTTGAGCACATGAATAAACAGCTTGGTGTTATAGAGAATATTCTTAAGAAAGATAGAACTTTTATTTCAAATGAGTATTTAAAATCTAGTGGAAAGACAAATATTCTGAGTTTATTAGTTGGTAAATTGTACGACTTCAACGATTAATAATATTCAAAAATATGGCCCGTATAGCTATCAATTACTAAGCTGTTCCCAAATTTGTTTCTTTTGGTTTTATGTAATAAAGTTATGTGTACTTTTGTACTCAAGTGATTTGATACTTTACATCATGACAAGAATTGGCGAGAATACCATACTTTTGATTTAACCAATTAAGTAACTCATATTACCTTTATATAAGTTTTAATCACTAATAGACTGCTTGTAAAACAAAAACTACTTGATATACCAAGGTAGATAATTTCGTAAAATAAATTATAGTTGAATGAAACTCATCGAAAACGAAACGAATCAGTATTTACAAAAGGTTCAAACTATCAATTGTGGGTGTGACACCCCCCCATCTATGAACGAGTCGGCATTTTCGGCCGTTTTAATATCATAACTAAAAATTTGAAAGTTCATTTCGCCAATTCCAGTAAGAGTTGCCAAGTACCCGGAAATTTGTTGTCAAAACTTATTGAATATTTTTAAGATTTTCATCAAAATATATTATTGCACATTAATTTTTACGTCATATCCATTGCGAATTCACTAGCCGGCATTTATGAAAATTCTAACTTCAGTAAAACGCAATAAATAGCTCTATAATTGCGGAAGCAAGCTTAAAAAGGCACCTTTTCGTAATTTCCAGGATTATTAAAACACTACAATGTTCGAATAACAGTGGTTGAATATATTTTTTTTAAGTTCGAAGAATGAATTTACTATCGATCGTCATTCTTTCAAAAGTCGGTTATCTCCTAATTTACTTTTATATGTGCAATATTTATATTCACAAGAAACTCGTTCTGTTTAAATTGACGAAGGAGATTATGATTAGTTTATCATATCGTATCATATAGGTATAGAGCAATGTTAAAAATTCAAATCAGCGAGTGAATCGGCGTTCAAATGAACGAGTGTTCGAATAAACAAATGTTGTGCAATTGGAACCTAAGTTCTTCAGTGCAGATCTAGATTGTATTTTTGCTGAAACACAAATTCCTTTTGATTCATGTAAAGAGTGTAAATCTTTCGATGACATTTCTATGGTAGCGTACAAATTGAGAAAGGTCATTCCTTCTGCGTACAAAATTGTTCATTACATAATGACTGCTCCTGTCACGTCAGCTTCATGTGAACGTTCTTTTAGTAAATTGAAATTTGTTTTCAACGATTTGCGTGCAACAATGGGGGATCAAAGGATAAAGTAGACGAAATCGATCTGCGCGATGTTGTTGGAAAATGGTCAATGTTGAAACATCGCAGAGTGAAAATATATCTCAGAAATTTATATTTTTTGCAATTCAATATCTTAAGAAAATCTTGTTTTTTCCCGCGTAACACGTCGCTGAACAATATATGTATTTTATATTAAGAGAAACATATTAAATGATGATTATACTAATATGTACAATACTTATTTGAGAATAAAATAATGAATTATGCTATTATGTTGTCAAACTTCTCCGTAATACCTTATCAGAAATGAAGATATCTTTATTTTTTATATATTTATAAACATATACATTAAATCGGCAAATTCTTGAAATGAGTCGGCATTTCAACGGGACTCACCCCCCATGATCTGGATCCTCGCGACGCCCTTGGCTATAGTAGACGAATATCGATCGTTCCGATAATTTCTGATCTACATATATCTCACAAACTGAGCAAATAGTAAGCGCTTATACAAGGTGCGTTCCAAAGTAAACAGGACGTTTAAAAAAAGAACAGAACAAATGGTCTCTTTCAGCAAAATCAATTTATTTTATTCAAAATAGTCTCCTTCTGCTTCAATACAGCTTTTTGCACGGTCCAAAAGCATGTCGAATGAGTGTTTTAGCTCGTTGGCCGGTATGGCCGCCAGTATGCCGGTGCAAGCCTTTTGAATGGCCTCTACGTCTGCATAACGCTTTCCTTTCATTGGCAAATGCATTTTTTCCGATAAAGAAGAAGTCGCACGTTGCCATATCAGGTGGATATGGGGAGTAGTTAACGGTTAAAATGTGATTCTTAGTCAAATAATCGGTCACAAGCGTCAATCCATGAGACGGATTCTGAGCAATTTTTGGTCGTCAGTCAATTTGTGCGGAACAAACCGTGCACACACCTTTCGTAAGCTCAAATGTTCAGTCAAAAGGCGATAAATCGATGTTTTGGAGATGTTTAATTCAATTTCCATGAATTTCAATGACGATTTCGGCTGATTTTTGATGAATTTACGCACAGTTTCGATAGATTTTCCGGTGATCACGTATTTTGATTGGCCCACATGTTGATCGTCATTTATGTCCACACGACCACTTTGAAAACGTTGGATCCACTCGTGCACTCTGCAACGGGAAAGGCAATCATCGCCATAAACTTGTTTCATCAATTGAAACGTTTCGGTAAAAGTTTTACCAATTTTAAAACAAAATTTAATATTGGCTCTTTGTTCGAAGCTCATTTTCGCACCGATAACACAAACATACTGACAATTAAAACGCAATAACTTCACTTCCAATCAATGAAATGTCATGAAACTCTCACTGGACAATCGATAAAGATAGCAGATTCTAACGCAGTCGTAATATATATGGCGCCACCAGGGGGCGCTAGATTCAAAAAGTCCTATTCACTTTAGAAAGCACACGGACGTAGCTAAATCGACTAAACTCATCAAGTTGCTCAATTAAATATTATGGCCTCCGTCTTTTCTTTCTAGTTGTTACCAGTATTTATTTCCCATATGTAAAGTTAAACAAAATTAGTTACATCGAAATTTTGCTTATAACATCCCAATTCCCGTTCGACCTATTTCATCAATTGTAAGGGCAAAGTATTAATATTGACATGCCGACAAGATGGAAAATAAATTCTAATAATCAAATGTAATGAAGCGGTTATACAAAATATTATATATCAGCGCACATGTTATTTTTATGTATTTAAGTATACATATGTTTATTCGAACACATTGATTCGTATAATGCATATTGCTGAAAGGCGGCGGGTTGTAAATGAGTTATTCTCCGAAGTTAACTTGCGCCTTAATTACTAATTATGCATTTATTACCTCTGAAGTAGGGAATTATGTAAGACAGCTTCGACTGAACATATATTAATACACAAAATAATATTGGTTCGCAGACATTTACATGCCTCCTAGTGCATCGCTCCACCCAATAGAAAGTTATATTTATACATCATTTCAATAAAAACCTGATTTCAATTTTTATTATAATACATATGTATATCAAACTTGGACGATGAAGAATTGTTCCACTTCTTCTTCGTTACTGGCGTAAACACCGCTTACGCGTTATAGCCGACGGAGTGGAGGTCTTCCTCTTCCTCTGCTTTCCCCGGCGGGTACTGCGTCGAATGCTTCCGGATCTGGAATGCTCTCATCCATACGGATGACCTGACCTAGCCAACGTAGCCGCTGTCTCTTAATTCGCTGAACTATGTCAATGTCGTCGTATATCTCACAAAGCTCATCGTTACATCGTATGCGATATTTGCCGTGGGCAATGTACAAAGAACCATAAATCTTCCGCAAAACTTTTCTCTCAAAAACTCGTAACGTCGACTCATCAGATGTTGTCATCGTCCATGCCTCTGTTCCCTATAGCAGGACAGGAATAATGAATGATTTACAGAGTGTGGGTTTTGTTCGTCCAGAGAGGACTTTACTTCTCAATTGCCTACTCAGTCCGAAGTAGCATCTTTTTCGACTACTCAAAATATTCTTCAGGAGTAGATTCAAGAAGTCGCACGATAGGGATTTGCCTTTTCTGAAACGTCGTTTGGTATCGAACGGCTGGTAGAAGTCCTTCCCGAAACTAACGGAGTTTTTGATATTGCTCAACGTCAGTTTACACAGCCATATTAGTTTTGCGGGGTACCAAATACAGACACGCGGTATAAAGGCAGCTCCTTTTTTTACTGTCAAAAGCGGTTTTGAAATCGACGAAGTGGTGGTATGTGTCGATTCTCTTTTCACGGGTCTTTTCCAAGATTTGGGCATTGTAAATATTTGGTCGGTTGTTGATTTTCCAGATATAAAGCCGCTCTGATAGCAAAGCAAATGGGTCTGGTGGTGAACGAGGGCAAGACGAAATATCTCTCCTGTTATCAAACAAACAGTCGTCATACTCCCGACTTGGCTTTCACGTCACTGTCACAGTCATAACTTTGAAGTCGAAGATAATTTCGTCTATCTTAGAAAATGTATCAACACTACCAACAGTTTCAGCCTGGAAATCCAACGCAGAATAACTCTTGCCAACAGGTGCTGCTTCGAGTACTGAGTAGGCAATTGAGAAGTAATGTCCTTTCTCGATGAACAAAACCCACACTCTATAAGTCACTCATTATTCCCGTCTTGCTGCATAGGAACGATGAGCTTTATGAGATATACGACGACCTTGGCATACTTCAGCGAATTAAGAGACAACGGCTACGCTGGCTAGATCATGGCGTCCATATGGATGAGAACACTGCAGATCTGGAAGCATTCGACGCAGCACCCACCGGAGGAAGCAGAGGAAGAGGAAGACCTCTACTCCGTTGGAAAGACTAGGAGGAGAAGGACATGGCTTCGCTTGGAATCTGCAATTGGCTCAACGTAGCGTTTGTTGATGGTGGGCTTAAGTCTTTCACACAATACGCTCGATAGAACAATATAAGCAATGTTGAGGTGGCTTATGCCACGGTAGTTGGCGCAGATTGTGGAGTCTTCTTTTTTATGGATTGGGCAGAGCACACTTAAGTTCCAATCCTCGGGCATGCTTTCCTCCGACCATATTATACAAAGAAGCTGATGTATGCTCCTCATCAGTTCTTTGCCGACGTATTTGAATAGCTCGGCCGGCAATCCATCGGAAGAATTATTCACCTTAAGAAATTATATTACTACTAAGTATAATTCTGTTTTCTAAAAGCAGAGGTATTAGTGCTATAGTATGTATCAAAGATTTACTTCTGTCGTTACATTTGACCATATTTTCACCATTTTGCAAACGTCGACATTGATGATAATTGTTTCCACATTTCTCAAAATCTCGGTACACTCTAGGGTAAAATAATGTTTTAATTTAACTTCAAGGGATAACACGATTTCCATTAAAATCTATATGCTTTTGCATATGTCTGAACCAATTTTCAAAGCACTTTGGCCACTCTCGCAACGTCAGGTGTCAAAAAACGCTGATCTACTATATACTTGTAGTATTAGTTTATATTCAAAACTCAGTTGTTTGTTGTGTAAGAGTTTGCATTGTCCCAGTGAGGAGTGATACGTCTTGGACGGTTGGTTTTCCTAATTTCTTGAAAGACAACTGGCAACAAAAGGTTATATAATATATCACTCAGAATTTACTGTTCTGCGTTTTCTAGTGAATAGTTGCGAAATATCCACTTGTTCCAAAAAATAGGCAACCCTTTGCTTGGAAGCGTTTCGTGCGTGAACAACTTTTGTTGGATTCGACTCATCTTGAAACACCCACGCAGTCGACTGATCTCACGATTTCATAGACGTGTTACGAAGCACAGATATCGTAATTTTTAACATTTCTCCCGACCAATCGACCCGAGCCTTTTTTGAGCGTTCAACAAATTGTGCCTCTATCTCACCATGGATCACATGACGACCTCCCCGAAACTCGCCTTGGAGATGCATATTTGAAGTTACTGTAAGCAACACAAACGTTATACGTATTATTATCATCCAATATCATCGAGATGACAGTTGACACAGTGATAAATATTGAAGTAATAATAATAATATATCTCAACACTAGATGTATTATAGTGAATATGTGACCCGGGATATCAATAAATCGAATGACGATTGCTGTTTGACCGAAATATTTTATTTGATATCATGTTTTAATATTCCCCAAAGTACTTGCTTTTAATTAAACAAAAATAGTTTGATAAAATATGTGGTCCCGTTTAGACTCAAAACTCCGGTGCTACTCATCGGAAATCAAACAGAGAACTCTCAAGTTTACAAAACGATTTCATCAAATCGGGTAAGCGTTTTTCATGAGATCTGTTGCATATACTTCTGCACTTTCTATGTTTTGAACTCCATCCCACACACTATACTATAGGTCAAGTTACTGAACACGGCATGAGTTGAATACCAGTTAAGTTATTTAAGCTCGAACAATCATTACTTAATGTACCACAGATCAAATTTGTAATACATGCGATTAGTTGTTGTGAATTTATATTTATTGGTGAAATTACTAAATTGCCTAAACTATTAGGCCAAATCAAATATGAAGTGAATATGTTTACTAATGAGGTGCCGCAAGCGAATACACTGAAGCAAATACAGCAATTAATTGACAAATTTCAATTCGAATACATTTACATTTATGTCATAAATAAATACAGAGATAAATGTATGTGGTATAGACAAGCGTGTGTATGTAAGACTATTTGTGAAGCTGGCTTGAATTGTACTAATATACACGGTGTTTTAGAGGTAAAAAACTTTTATTTATTTAAATAAGAAACGGAACAGTTATCGAAAAAGCGATATTTTTTTCTTCCGAATTTTTTCGCACTACACCTAATAAGTAGGGCAAAAATATTTACATAGTTCTTAAATGTTTTTTACTATGTAAATGTTTGCATGCATACTTTGGCAGCTTGTTTAACAGCTGTATTTCTAGGAAACGCTATAACTTTAAAAATTTCTCTTTATAACGCAATTTATGAACAAACAGGCTTAGTAAATATGATTACGTAGGTTGCCTTTTACATTTCGGGAATAAAAACAATTGTTAATAATCAAAAATCGCTTTATTGTTTTTTCAAACTAGTCTCCATTAAGATCTACTACTGTAGGCAAAATATAGTAGGACTTTTTAATTTAAATTTCCCACGAAAACCCATTCGTCGAAATATTTTTTTTTCTAGGTTGATATGACTGTCATCTGTGATAAATGTCAAATCAAAATAATCATTAATGTTTAGTAAACGCTTATCTTTCTGAAGTACTCAAAATGTATTCGGCGACTTCTATATACGATAAATGAAGTTATTCAAGAAAGTTACGTCTGTGCAACATTTCTTTCCGACTTCCAGGATATCATGAAACGTATTATTACTGAAGGTATTCGTAAAAAAGCCAGGAATTATGGTTTTTGCACCACGATAATGCGCCGTCACATACTTTATTGTTTCCTCATGAGCTTTTCGTCAATTTTCAATCAATATCGTGACGCAATCCCCTTGATTTAACTCCGACGCGCTATTGCTGAGTTAATCCACGTCAAAAGTTATAAAATATAATCATTCAAAAATGTTCTGGGTTTGACTTTATTTTTTGTCCAAGATGAATATTTCAAGTTACTGTAAGCAATACAAATAGCGGTTATATGTCAAAATGTTCTGAGTATGTATGACATCAAAAATCTCAAATTTGACGATAAAATTGTGAGTTTCCAGATTGCAACACGAAGGTTCCCAAATCCCGAAATATAAAAGGCAACCTGCGTATAAGCTTATAGATAAAACGCGAAGATATGAAAATTTATCGCAAAATGCGGGCTTGTAGTGACTACTATAAAAATAATTTCAGTTATTTGAAAATAAATAGTCCATAAAAAAATCAGTGGAATTTGATATTTTTGATAAATATTATTATATTATTGTTAGTACAGTAAAGTACAGTTGGTAATGGGTTTTACAAAAAATATTAATAAGCACAAGCATCAAACACTTATTGCAAACTATTTAGCATTCCTTTTAGTTTTACGAGGAATGTTAGCGGAGTGACAGGTTATTAAAGCGCTGCTGCAAACATTTTTGCGCGGGGCGTTGAACAACTTTTTCATTATTATTTAAAAAACTTTTTATTTAAAATATTTTCAATTAATTGCTTCATAAGCTGCTAACTGTGTAAGAGATAATTGCTCACCAGGTTTGTGTAATTGCTTTTACACAAATATTTTAATCAAATGAATGGAATGGCTTTTGTTTTTGACGACACTTTGCAGTGATTTTCGCTTAAAATAATATACATATGAAATTTAAAACATATATGGCTAAATTTATATGTTTTGAAATATGAAATTTAAAACTTATTCAGCCGAGCTTTTTACTGGGAACATTGACATGTTTCCGATTACTTGTGTTTTCCTGTGTTTTTATTATTTTGACTGTACGGGGCGAGAATAAAATAAAAAGTGACCGCCTAGTAGTAACGTAGTCATGTATGCAGCACTATCCAATCCCCTGAACATTAAATTTGGGTTGTGGTAAGACCTTGTACCCACCATCTTAAACCAAATCCAATTAAAGACCACAAAGACGCCTCGGAAATGAACCTATTCATTGACGGCCATCGCATATGAAAACAAGTAAGGAAGGGCTAAGTTCGGGTGTCACCGAACATTTTATACTCTCGCATGATAAAGTGATAATCGAGATTTCATTATCCGTCATTTACATATTTTTCAAATACCGTATTTTGTAAAGTTTTATTCCGCTATCATCATTGGTTCCTAATGTATACTCGTATAATACAGAGAAGGCATCAGATGGAATTCAAAATAGCGTTGTATTGGAAGAAGGCGTGGATGTGGACCGATTTCACCCATATTTCGTACATGTCATCAGGGTGTTAAGAAAATATTATATACCGAATTTCATTGAAATCAGTGGAGTAGTTCCTGAGATATGGTTTTTGGTCCAAGGGTGGTGCAGCTTCCTTCTGCCATTTCTTCCGTAAAATTCAATGTTTCTGACGTTTTTTGTTAGTCGGTTAACGAACTGTTTATGGAAATGCCTGAAGAAAACGACTCTACAGAGTTTGGTTGACATAGCTATAGAAGTTTCCGAGATATGTACAAAAAACTTAGTAGGGGGCGGAACCACGCCTACTTTTCCAAAAAAAATACGTCCAAATATGCCCCTTCCTAGTGCGATCCTTTGTGCCAAATTTCACTTTAATATCTTTATTTATGGCTTAGTTATGACACTTTATAGGTTTTCGGTTTCCGCCATTTTGTGGGCGTGGCCGTGGGCCGATTTTGCCCATCTTCGAACTTAACCTTCTTATGAAGCCAGTCAGAACGTGTACCTAGTTTCATGACGATATCTCAATTTTTACTCAAGTTACAGCATGCACGGACGGACGGACAGACGGACGGACGGACGGACAGACAGACATCCGGATTTCAACTCTACTCGTCACCCTGATCACTTTGGTATATATAACACTATATATGACTCTTTTAGTTTTAGGACTTACAAACAACCGTTATGTGAACAAAACTATAATACTCTCCTTAGCAACTTTGTTGCGAAAGTATAAAAACACCATTCTTAGAAAAACGCGTTTAAAAATTGTCTCTCTCCGTTCTCTTTCTACAAGAAGCGCTGTAGCGACCATAATAATTTGAATTTCGTTTACAAAACTTGAGAGAATGAATATTACAGTATATACTATCCGATAATGCAACAAAAAAAATCGATTTTTCGAAAATTTCCCACTGAGAAGATCCCTTAACGTGGAACCCTCCCTCGATTACTTACAGTACCCGTGCTTTTGTATGGCGCAAAGTCACGGGAGATGTTACTTGAGGTATTCATCCTACGCAAGTTATTTGGCGATTTAAGGAACCAACTAAAAGAAGCTGTAACGAAACTTGGTTTACGAGACTGGAGCACACGCGCGCGTAGCTAGTATGCCTGAAAGTACTGATGCACTCATGTTGCTTGTATTTCATCCAAAATTCGAAATATTCATACACCATTTTGAGTAATATATTTTAAAGAAACCCAATTATTACTATTTTTTACCTTAATTCTCTGCGGAAAAGCAAATTTGTATACGATATCCTAGGAAAATTACAATTTTTGCCTAGTATCTACACAAATACATACATACATATGCATGTGTGTGTGGTAAATATTTCCTGTCTGTCTATAGTGTAACTTTGTGGCTTAGTTTTATTGCTCCCTTTGCAGTTGGCACCACGGAGCAGCACACCTACGCCCCGTTGTACGATAGTTGTTTGCGTATTTGTATGCCGTCAAACCGAAAGTTGGACGGAAGTCAAAAAATAAAATACAACAAAATATTGATTTTAAAGAAAACCACCAAAATTTTAAATGTTTGCACAAATTGGATTTGTATGTACTTTTCGTTAGTATATTTATTTATAAAAAAGTGTGTTGACTACATACAGGGAGGTCCGATAGGTTAAAGTACAAACTAAAAATGAAAACTTTCCAGAAAATAGCCATTTTTTCAATAGTCTCCTTACAACTGGAATCACTTGACCTGTTCATTCAATTCAAATTTCTGTCCTGCAATAAACTTTATCAAATCAATATACATATTTATATATAGTAGATCATGCCTTTTGAATTCCAGAAATAAATAGTATGTTTTTCGGTGCAAGATCTTTTGAGATATCTGCTATCTCAGCTCTCTCACGCATCTTCAATCAACGGTCTGCCAACAAGAGGTGCTAGACTCTTACATTATCATAAAAACCCAACTTAAATTAATTCCTTAAATTAATTCACCATACACAGCATTCAAGAAATCATTGTGTCCACTTCACTATTACGCTCACAATAACAAGAATAGAATCGCCGGCTGGTACATATTACTCAATTGAGATCTAAATCTTAAATTAGTTCAAGTTTGATGAACTTCAACTATTTTTGTCCTCGCTTGAACTCCAACTTTATTTTCAAATTGCAACTCTATATTTAAGTTTTACATATCCGCGTACCTAAAATTTATATATGCATCCAATTATCATATACATATAGTTCTGTAAGTATGTATATTCCTTTGTGCGCTGAAGTTGTAGTATGCTAATTTTCTTCAGCTGTGATAATGAATATTTCATCCTTCTTTTATACTCTACACCCTACAATGCCAGTATTTCGCCAGTAATTTTTTTATGAGTCTGTCCAGGCGGTAATAACTGGCGTTTGTAAAGCCGACCCAGCTTATTTAGAAAGAATTACATTTTAAATTACTTTCAGAGAAATTTCAATGAATAGCGTATTTTGATTCTCAACTGAATTTGCTTTAACATTTCTATTCGCCTGTAATTTTTTACCGATGCCTCCTACAGTTTGATCATGATACTCATTTAACCATTTTGAGTTTTAGTTTAAACAGGCTTAGGGAGTAATTTACTGTAAAATTTTTGAATTAAAGTTGAAGTTAAATAAATTGATGTTTTATGGTACACTATAAAGAAAAATATCTAAGAACACTAAATAAATAATTCATATATTTTCCAAACTGTTTGCTTCCATCCTTATTTGAAATAAAATCATATTACCTTCATTGATAAAAATGTGTACTATACTTTTCTTCGTATACGCAAATGTTTAAAAGTACTTTTGTCAAGCGGTGCAATTGTATTTTCTATACATAACTACAAATCTTCCATTTTGACTCCAAATAAAAAATATGTTTCTAATATTTAAGTGCACAAAAAATGTTTTAATTTAAATTTGGAGAAAATAACCCATATATTACCTACATATCTGTGTAGCATCGCAAAAGTAATAATTAAATATTCTCTTGAAAATATCTTAACTAAGGACAGTTGATGTGTGCAAACAAAGGGTCTAGCTGACTTCATCTTGCATATCTTTACAAGAAGAGGAGTACTCGTAAGGAAACGATAAAAAGAAAAAATTTCAAATAGGAACGTTGGCAAGGAAGTTGGAAAGGAAAGAATGGTAGGAGCCGAAAATTAAAATCTTTGCAAATGTGAAAAAAGGGCTGATGTCTACCGAGTGTTCTTAAATATTTTTATTATTCTTCTTCTTAATTGGCGTAGACACTGCTTACGCGATTATAGCCGAGTTAACAACAGCGCGACAGTCGTTTCTTCTTTTCGCTACGTGGCGCCAATTGGATATTCCAAGCGAAGTCAAGTCCTTCTCCACTTGGTCCTTCCAACGGAGTGGAGGTCTTCCTCTTCCCCTGCTTCCCCCGGCGGGTACAGCGTCGAATACTTTCAGAGCTGGAGTGTTTTCATCCATCCGGACAACATGACCTAGCCAGCGTAGCCGCTGTCTTTTAATTCGCTGATCTATGTCGATGTCGTCGTATATTTCGTACAGCTCATCGTTCCATCGAATGCGATATTCGCCGTGGCCAATGCGCAAAGGACCATAAATCTTTCGCAGAATTTTTCTCTCGAAAACTCGTAACGTCGACTCATCGGTTGCTGTCATCGCTCAAGCCTCTGCACCATATAGCAGGACGGGAATTATGAGCGACTTATAGAGTTTAGCTTTTGTTCGTCGAGAGAGGACTTTACTTTTCAATTTCCTACTCAGTCCGAAGTAGCACCTGTTGGCAACAGCAATCCTGTGTTGGATTTCCAGGCTGACATTGTTGGTGGTGTTTACGCTGGTTCCAAGATAGACGAAATTATCTACAACTTCAAAGTTATGACTGTCAACAGTGACGTGAAAGCCAAGTCGCGAGTGCGACAACTGTTTGTTTGATGACAGCAGATTTTTCGTTTTGCCCTCGTTCACTGCCAGACCCATTTTCTGTGCTTCCTTGTCCAGCCTGGAGAAAGCAGAACTAACGGCGCGGGTGTTAAGGCCGATGATAACAATATCATCGGCATACGCCAGCACCTGTACACTCTTATAGAAGATGGTACCTTCCCTATTTAGTTCTGCAGCTCGAACTATTTTCTCCAGAAGCAGGTTGAAAAAGTCGCACGATAGGAAATCGGCTTGTCTGAAACCTCGTTTGGTATCGAACGGCTCGAAGAGGTCCTTCCCGATCCTGACGGAGCTTTTGGTGTTACTCAACGTCAGTTTACACAGCCGTATTAGTTTTGCGGGGATACCAAATTCAGACATCGCGGCATAAAGGCAGCTCCTTTTCGTGCTGTCGAAAGCAGCTTTGAAATCGACGAAAAGGTGGTGTGTGTCGATTCTTCTTTCACGGGTCTTCTCCAAGATTTGGCGCCTGGTGAATATCTGGTCGGTTGTTGATTTTCCAGGTCCAAAGCCACACTGATAAGGTCCAATCAGCTTGTTGACGGTGGGCTTTAATCTTTCACACAATACACTCGATAGAACCTTATATGCGATGTTGAGGAGGCTAATCCCGCGTTAGTTGGCGCAGATTGTAGGGTCTCCTTTTTTATGAATTGGAAATAGCACACTTAAATTCCAATCGTTGGGCATGCTTTCGTCCGACCATATTATAAAATTTGAATAGCTCGGCCGGCAATCCGTCGGCCCCTGCCGCTTTGTTGTTCTTCAGACGGGCAATTGCTATTCGAACTTCTTTATGGTCGGGTAATGGAACGTCTGCTCCATCGTCATCGATTGGGGAATCGGGTTCTCCTTCTCCTGGTGTTGTGCGTTCACTGCCACTCAGCAGGCTGGATAATCCCTCCATAATTTAAGTATGCTCTGGGCATCGGTCACTAGATCACATTTGGGGGTTCTACAAGAGTATGCTCCGGTCTTGAAACCTTCTGTAAGCCGCCGCATTTTTTCGTAGAATTTTCGAGCATTACCAATGTCGGCCAGCTTATCAAGCTCTTCGTACTCACGCATTTCAGCCTCTTTCTTTTTCTGTCTGCAAATGCGTCTCGCTTCCCTTTTCAACTCTCGGTATCTATCCCATCCCGCACGTGTTGTGGTCGATCGTAACGTTGCGAGGTAGGCAGTCTGTTTTCTCTCCGCTGCGATACGGCACTCCTCGTCGTACCAGCTGTTCTTTTGCACTTTCTGAAAACCAATGGCTTCGGTTGCAGCTGTACGTAAGGAATTTGAAATGCCGTCCCACAGCTCCCTTATACCGAGTTGTTGACGGGTGCTCTATGAGAGCAGGAGTGCAAGCCGAGTAGAATATCGTTCTGCTGTCTGTTGTGATTGCAGCTTCTCGACGTCGAACCTTCCTTGTGTTTGTTGGCGTGCGATTTTTGCTGCACAGAGGCGGATGCGAATCTTGGCTGCAACAAGATAGTGGTCCGAGTCGATGTTAGGACCTCGGAGCGCACGCACATCTAAAACACTGAAGACGTGTCTTACGTCTATCACAACATGATCGAGGTTGGTAGTTTTTCGATCCGGAGATAGCCAGGTAGCTTGATGAATCTTTTTATGCTGGAATCTACTACTACAGATAACCATATTTCGGGCCCCGGCGAAGTCAATCAGCCTCAACCCATTTGGGGAAGTTTCGTCGTGGAGGCTGAATTTACTGACCGTAGTGCCAAAAGACAGCGGCTACGCTGGCTAGGTCATGTTGTCCGGATGGATGAAAACACTCCAGCTCTGAAAGTATTCGACGCTGTACCCACCGGGGGAAGCAGGGGAAGAGGAAGACCTCCACTCCGTTGGAAGGACCAAGTGGAGAAGGACTTGACTTCGCTTGGAATATCCAATTGGCGCCACGTAGCGAAAAGAAGAAACGACTGTCGCGCTGATGTTAACTCGGCTATAATCGCGTAAGCAGTGTCTACGCCAATTAAGAAGAAGAAGAAGAAGTGCCAAAGATACCTTCTTTGCCCACCTTGGCGTTAAAGTCGCCAAGCACGATTTTGACATCGTGGCGGGGGCAGCTCTCATAAGCGCGCTCCAAGCGCTCATAGACGGCATCTTTGGTCACCTCGTCCTTCTCTTCCGTCGGGGCGTGGACGCAAATCAGCGATATGTTAAAGAACCTCGCTTTGATGCGGATTGTGGCTAGACGTTCATTCACCGGAGTGAACGATAGTACTCGGCGACGGAGTCTCTCTCCCACCACGAATCCAACACCAAACTTGCGCTCCTTTATATGGCCACTGTAGTAAATGCCACAAGGACCTATTCGTCTCTGTCCTTGACCCGTCCATCGCATTTCTTGGACGGCGGTGATGTCAGCCTTTATTTTCGCGAGGACATCAACCAGCTGGGCAGCGGCACCTTTCCAATTAAGGGTCCGGACATTCCAGGTGCATGCCCTCAAATCGTAGTCCTTATTTCGTTTGCCATGGTCGTCATCAAAAGGGGGGTCTCTCATCCGAGGCTTGTTGCTTCCTTTCACTGGGGGTGTTTTTTTACGTGGCGGGTCCCAAACCCAGCGCACAACCCTATGTAGGGGATGTTTCACCTTCTCACATTAGCTCGCCTTCGAACGGATGTTCTTAGGCTACCCAGAGGATACTTGGTCAAAGACCGGAAGTAGTGAGCTGCTTGAGCCATGTGTAAAAGAATCGTTTCTGGCCACTCCCAAGTGAATGGCGATCAGAGAACTTTCCTCACTTGCGTGAACTTCTTCACATGACTCCATCCTCCATATTTTTATTATTATACAAAAATTAGAATTTGAGGAGCTAATTGAAACTACTGATAATGTACTTCATATGGAATATACATAACAAAAAGAGGATAAAGAAGTTTTCGTATGAGGAAAAGTTTAGACGCTTTTCATCGAAAAATAAACATAGAAAAAAGGAAGCGTAATGTCATTCGTTATCTTAATTGAGATATCCCGCTATCTAACCGATAGGTACTTATTATATTTCGATATTTGGCAACCCTAGTGTTTCAATCTGCCAACTGTCAACTTTATCGTAAATGATTGATGTTATAGGTACATACTCAGAACGTTTTGACGTTGTTTACAGTTACTTAAAATATTCATCTCGGCCAAAAACTGTAATTAAACCGTAAACATTTTCGAGCGATTATTTTTTATAACATTCGACGTGGATTAAATTAGCAACATTGCATCAATGAACTTAATTGAGTTTTTGGCGATGAAACTTCATTAAGGGCCAGTGTTTATCGATGGTATGGTGAATTCAATCGATCGTAGATCGCTCCAAGACGGTTTGTGAAGGTTGTCCAAAATTAATTTTTGTTCTGGTAACTATTGACGCTGTGCACAAACTAATATTGCCAAATCGTGACCTATTGTGAATTAGAGGCAACTATAGATATAGATATAGATGGATCAGCTTAAATTCAGTATTGCATGGACATTTAACTGTAAAATTTTCTATTGGTTAGGAGAATAATTAAAAAAAATACGATGGCGGTGCATCGAAACACGTCTATGAAAATTTGAGAGATGTCATATGGATTTATGGAGTAAAGATTAGTCGATTGCATGGGTGTTTCAGGATGAGCCAAATTCCACAACACTGAAACAACAGAACATGTCGCAACCATGCCAATATAACAACACAGAACAGTAAATTTCGAGTGATATACAGCAACCTGTTTGCCAGTTGTCTTTCAAAAAATCAGGAAACCAACCGCCGAAGACGGATCACCCTTCGCCACGACAAAGCAAACCCTCAAACATCGACTAAAACAACTGCATTTTTGAGTACTCAAAACATCATTTTAATGATCCATCTACCGAATAGCCTTGACTTTTGGCCGAATGACTTGTTTATATTTCCGTTCGAAAAGATAAACTTATAGAATAGGTGATTTGTTAGAAAAACTAAAATCATTATACAATGTAATATACATATATACAAATAGTATATGGCAGTTGGGGGTAATATCGAACTGATTCTATATTGAATGGAGTAAAGTCACCCGGATTATCATATTGGGATTGACATATCATTGCCAGAAACGGATATATCGGAAAAATCACAGAGCGTGTTTTGCTCATACCAGTATATCTTTGTGCCTAAAACAAATACAATTGGGCAAAAACTTCACATAGCACCCATATAACTAATATCAAGATTTTCGAACATTCGACTGACTTTACTCCATGATCCATGATTATATGTGAGGTACCTTAATGAAACTCAGAAAACATTTTTTTAGTATATATTACTCCGAAATTTTCGAATAGTAAGTATATGTATATATAAAATTACTCTGGTTAACGCTTTACATCTTAAATTATTTCAAGAGTATAAAATGTTCGGTTCAACCGAAATTTAGCCCTTCATTAATTTTTTTTTTGTCCTGAATATGTTAGCAAATTTTGATGTTTTTAATGAGAGTATGAGTTAAACACTCTGCGCAATCATCTGGATAAGCTTTGGGATAGTTCAGAAAATTGTAGTAAGGAAGAAAGATCGTCATTGCAGATTAATGTTGTTCCTTAAAAAAATTGTCAACTCGAAGATCATGAATGAAACGTTCTTAAAAGAAGCAATTGAAATACAACATATAATATATTTTCGACATCAGTTTCTATTGCTTAATAATATTTATTTAAATATTTCTGTTAAAATAATAATAGAAATTTAGAAATAAACGAGAGCAAATCTTACTAAATCATTAATAGTTTAATTAATTGTGACGACAGATACATGTATCCAAAAACAAATATAGGATCCAAGAGAAAGCAACAAAACCCTTGTCGACCTGTGTTATAATTATCATAACATATTAGTAAATATTTTTTATTAATTTGTGGAGCTAGCATTTAAATATGTAAATAAATTAAGAGTAATTAGTATGAAAGCGTTTAAAAAGAAATAATCTTACTTTTTAATATCGCATATATATAGATTTACACGTATAAGTTACAGTTGGGCTGAAAACTTCGTAGGCTAATACATAGACGCTACTTCTAATATGCAATCGATATGATTTTTATCTTACCTTTAAAAAAATACGTGTACAAATTTGACAGCTATCGAACTGTTAGTTTATGAGATATAGTATTTTGGGTGAAGTAGCTTGTGTTTACACAAAATGGATGAAAAGGAATTTCGTACACTAATAAAGCATTACTTTTTGGGTTTGGCTTGCCGAACATTACTCGGACTCTGCACCAGGAATTCAACTGGGGAGAAATGGTTTAGTAAGTTTAAACGAGGCGAGATACTAAGTTATAAAAATTGTATTAAAAAATTTTATGACAGCTTTAATCGTTGTATCGACCTCTAATATAGCTATACTAAATAAAAAAATCAAATTTTATGAAAAATATTTCTATATTGGCCTACGAACATTTCAGCGCACCTGTTCTTTTGAAACCATTTTCACAAAAGAGCAAAATAAGCCAATGACTTGTAATGAAATGTTCCAATTAAAGACAACAAACAACATTAATGAATGAGGAGCCTGCTGTGGTCACTTCCAGGTCTCGAGGCAATAATAACATTTACAAAATAAATTGGTTGCAAAAAATGCTGATTCGTGCACACTTACAAGCAATCATAAAAGCAAATACTTCAAAAGAAACGTTTTTGAAAGCAAACGACATTTTGTTTAACCATTGAATACATTAAGGTACACGAAACGAGTGCCGCGACTGATCCAACGTTACATTTACAACAACTTAAGCGCTCGCCTTTTGCGCTCCGCTAACTTGCAATTGAGAACCCTTTCACGGCATACTTACGCAATTAGAATTGTCGTAATTTAATTTGCTTTGTAGCCGAACAAAGTAATAAAAGAAAATGAATAAAAATTAAACAAAGGACCAGCCGAAAGTGTCACGCCAAAACTGGAGCATATAAAGGAGGAATCTTTCAATTTGAGAACACAAATAATTCGTCACTTAAATTTGAGGTTGCACCGAACGCAGTGAAAATAAATGCTTTTGATTTATCTCAAGCTGTAAAATGAAATTGGATAGCTGGCATTAACCTAAATGAGGCGAAGGACACCTCTAAAAATTACATATTGTGATAATAAAATATTTTGCCTGTCATGTTGAAATAATTTGTTGCGCTTAAAGGCCGAAAAATTAACATATCATACGGACTTAGCTTTTTCGACAGCACCAACCTAGTTGCACATTTACATTTCCGTATGCAGACGGGTGCACAGACTGTTAAAATGTTATACAGATATACTTGTATTGTACATATATATGTAATCGCAATCAGACTTCTACCTACCACAATGAACGCGCCAAACCACCAGCATTGTAGCTGTCAGCATACTGTAGCAGTCTGTCCAATGATAACGAGCAGCAGAATATTTAACTAACTGTTGTTATCATCATATACTCGCATATAACTCAAAAGCAAACTATACTTTTCATTGCGAACGAATTCGGGTCAGTGGTCAACGTAAAGTCCATTAGCATTTTAATCTCGTGACCACGCGCAAAAACACTCGTGACCCCTATTGTGAATATTACCGTAAATTTACGCATATCCATATAAAAGCAACAGAAATGCAAGAGACAAGGGAAAACGAGAATTTTAAATATACGCTAATATGTGGTAGACAGCTCTCTTTGAATACAAACTGCCTGGTCCATAAAGAGCCGTATTACAAATTAAGAAAAATAGTAACCGCGATAATATGATGGATTGGTATAACTCAAAACCTAATGATTAATTAAAGTAAGAAATTTATTAACCCAACATACCACCACACCACCCGGACGGGTCCCGGACGGTCCGGAAACGCCTGGAAATCAGGCACGAAATTTTCCCGACTCTGTCGGGAAATGTTCCTGATTTTTATTCACATTTTGTAAAAAAAAAAAATATTCGGCCGAATATGCTGTCATGACTCCGTGTTTCCCGCACAAACTCAACAACAGTATTTCAAAGTCAGTAAAAGTACGATTAATCGAAAACGTTGAAAGTGCCGTACGAGAAGTCGACAAATTCTTCAAGAACTCATTTCCAAAACGTGTGACTGTATTAGCAAAGATAATTGGTGAAAAAATTGTTCAGTTGTGTGAGACAACATGGGTAGAGAGGCACGATGCTGTCCTTCAATTTGTTGCGAAGTTACCGTTGATCATCGAAGCTCTGTCAAGAATCAGTGAATGGAAGAACAGAGAAACAGCAGGCAAAGCAACAATTCTCATACCGGCCTTGTGCAAGTTCGAATTTATCGTCGGGCTCTTCTGTCTCAGCGACATTCTATCGCTCACCCATTCGCTCAGCGTAGTTCTTCAAAAGGAGGCAATTGATTTGGCGAAGGTATCAAAAATGATTTGGACGTTGCTTGCCACGTTGGAAAAAAAGAGGGAAAAAGTTGATGAAATGTTCCGATTGATTTATTCAGAAGCCAAGAAAATGGCGGAAAAACTCGATGTTGACGAAGCGAAACCGAGAACATGTGGCCGACAAACGAAACGCGAAAATTACGACGTGAAAACTTGCGAAGATTACTACAGGGCCTCTGTCTACATACAATCAAAGAAGATTTGGAAGCTCGTTTTTCACAAGAAGTTTTGGATGGTTACCAATTGAGTGGGTTGCTCCCAGAAAAGAAAACGAAATCGATGATCTAATCGGATGCTTGATAGAAAGATTCGGGAATCTTCTGGATGATGAAAAAAGCGTACAAAAATTGAATTAAGCTACTGGCAATGTCACTGGCAGCAGCAACAAAAAATTGAAGGCAGCGAAATTCCAACTTCTACACTGGAAACATTAAGAAAATGTGATGTCGACATATTCCCAACAATCCACACTTATCTCCGAGACTTCTGTACACTTCCTGTAACAAACGCGAGCTCTAAACGTTCTTTCTCTTATCTTCGCCGCATCAAAACATGGCTTAGGACGACCATGCTTCAAGAAAGACTAGTTGGATTAGCGTTGCTTCATATGCATCATGACATCGAAATCACCGCCGTTTGCGTTTGAAACACGCAATGTAAAAGGATTTTTCTGTTTGAATTTTCAATAAAATGAGCCACTATGTAATGCATGCATATGGTTGACTTTTCGATTATAACCACTTTCTTTACCTAAAAATTGGAATTGATAATTTTTGTTTCATGAAACCCAAATCGAAGGATAAATATACTCTGAAATATACTCTTACAACTGGCAAGAATCGAAGCCAGGGAAATACTTTAAGGTGTAACACCAATCATACAGAGTAAAGTCAGCTGGATGTTCGAAAATCCTGATATTAATTATAAAGGGGCTAGGCCAATTTTACGCTCAAATTTATCTATTTTAGGCACAAAGATACACCGTTATGGGTAAAACACGCTCTCTTAATTTCATTGGGATAACTCACATATCTAAACAAATTTTGGTCATAAGGTGGCACACACGAAAGGCATTATTCGTGCAAAGTTGTATACCGTTCTATTTATTACTTCTTGATTTGTGTACTGGAAAGTGAAAGAATCAAGTAGAATTTAACTTTGGGTTATATGGGAAGTAGGCGTGGTTGTAGTCCGATTTCGTCCATTTTCGCACTGTGTTATAGGAATATGAAGAGAATGCTACGCAATAAATTTAGTCAAAATCGGCCGATCAAGTTCCGAGATATGTGATTTCACCAATAAGTGGGCGGTGCCACGCCCATCATCTTATTTTCACACCGGCTTTCATGAGACCCTCTTATACCATCTCGGAGGTAAAATTTAATACCTCTGGCATATTTAGTTATTGATTTATGGCGCTTTTAGTAGTTTTTAACAGTACCGTAATTTGGAGAGTGAGTGGGATTATTCTCCGATTTCAACCATTTTCACACATCGGTAGAAGTTCACATAAGATTTGTATACACCAAATTTGGTTTTTGTAGCTAAAGGGGTCAGTAGGGTCATCTGGCTTGTATTTTTGACATTTATTTTTCTTAGAAATTTTCATTCTACAATAGAACTTTTTTCACATATCATGAGTGTATCGTGGAGTGTATAAACAAATTTTTTCGGAATTTTTTGATGACATCTGTTTGAGAAATGGCCAGGTGAATGAGTTTTTTCACTGGCGGACACGATTTCTCATGTTTGGATCATCTGAAACACAAAAACCCGATTTATTCTTAAAAAGTACGTAAATGGTTATCGTCCCTACTAGGATCTTGAAAAAATGTTGATAAACAAAAAAGTAATTAACGTTTTTTTTATACTCTCGCAACAATGTTGCTAAGGAGAGTATTATAGTTTTGTTCACATAACGGTTGTTTGTAAGTCCTAAAACTAAAAGAGTCAGATATAGGGTTATATATACCAAAGTGATCAGGGTGACGAGTAGAGTTGAAATCCGGATGTCTGTCTGTCCGTCGGTCCGTCCGTCCGTCTGTCCGTGCAAGCTGTAACTTGAGTAAAAATAGAGATATCATGATGAAACTTGGTACACGTATTTCTTGGCTCCATAAGAAGGTTAAGTTCGAAGATGGGCAAAATCGGCCCAGTGCCACGCCCACAAAATGGCGGAAACCGAAAACCTATAAAGTGTCATAACTAAGCCATAAATAAAGATATTAAAGTGAAATTAGGCACAAAGGATCGCATTAGGGAGGGCATATTTGGACGCAATTTTTTTGGAAAAGTGGGTGTGGCCCCGCCCCCTACTAAGTTTTTTGTACATATCTCGAAAACTACTATAGCTATGTCAACCAAACTCTACAGAGTCTTTTTCTTCAGGTTCTTACTTGTTAAGATATCGTTTTGAAATTTTGCAATCAGAAAGAGGTTCTTTTATGGAAAACTTTTGCATTTGACAAGATATGTATATTCACGAAATTTTGCATGTATAGATTATTTTCAAGGCGTCAATGTAATCTCCGAATAAATTGTTCAGATCGATTAACTATAGCATATAGCTGCCATACAAACTGTATGGAATGTATGGAAAACTTTCGCATTTGACGATATATGTATCTTCACAAAATTTGATATGGATTAAAAATTGTTCAGATCGGATTACTATAGCATATCGCTTCCATATAAACTGAACACATAGTTACTAAAATAAATGCACTAGTGAAGGGTATATTAGCTTCAGTGCAGCCGAAGTTAACGTTTTTTCTTGTTTTTACATAAATTTTGTCGTAACATTGTCAATAAATTATAAATAATATAGGGACGATAGCCAGGCGTTTTGCGAGCATTTAAAAACAATTAAGCAAATCGGTTGAATAGTTCGACCGGAATCATATCCGCCAGTTTAAAAAAGTGTGTTTGTGAAAAACGCGTTTAAAGTTTGAGGTGTGCACTCCGAGCGCTCCGAACGTCGAGCGGTATTATTATTTTTGGGCCTTTTTCGAAACCTTCCAATGGTAAAGTGGGTTTCTACATTAATTCAAAGGGTATAAGGGAGCAGAAAATGCAAAAGAAAATGTTTAAAAAGATTACCCTACTGACCCCTTAAGTGGCTTAGGAGATATGTACATTAAACTTGTTAGAGGGCGGGGCCACATCCACTTTTCTAAAAAAGATTTGGCCACAAGTGCCTCTTGCTACTGCGATCCTCTGTACCAAATTACAGTTTTATATCTTGATTCAATGCTTAGTTATGGCACTTTATATGTTTTCGATTAATGGCGATTTGTGGGCGTGGCTGTGGTCCGACTACGCTCATCTACGAACTCGTAATTTTTTTGTACTAAGGAACACACATACCAAGTTTCATCGAGATATCGCAACTTTTACTCAAGTTACAGCTTGCACGGACGGACGGATAGACAGACAGTCAACCGGATTTCAACTTTTTTCGTCACCCTGAACATTTATATAGATATAACCCTACATCTACCTCGTTAAATTTTAGGTGATACGTACAACCGTTAGGTGAACAAAACTATAATACTCCGTAGCAACTGGTTGCAAGAGTATAAAAATAGCATAAAGTAATGCCACTTTAATAATATTATAGTTGTTTGGATTCACCATATCTCTGTTTGCTATCTTTGCGCGGTGCTCTTTGGTAAGAAATTTATACAAGAGGGTATGCTGATACCAAGTATTGTTTTACACATTTTAGATCAGTTTTACAGTTGCATATGGCTCAATTGGCAAATTATTCCCAAAAAATTTAAAACTTGAAAAAATTAGAGTAGTTTATAGAAAACGTAAGGCTCTAAACAAAGCAATTTATTAAAATGAATCTCAACAAAATTGCGCATGCTTCAGAGAATATGTTAATTAAAGCATTGTCGAAACGTTGACATTTTTTTGCGGGTCACCTAATTGGCCATAGTTTTGAATATTATTCCATTTTAACTAATTGTCGTTTTTCTGATCATCTCACAGAAAACTTTTATTTCGTTATTTGGAAATAAATACTGCTTGGAGTTATTATAAAACAAGGAAATCAATTTTATTTTGGAAATCGACAACATCAACGAGGTGTTAATAACGCTTCGAGCCTTTTTCGTTTGCTGTATTTTTGAAACACAAGTATACATACATATGTATATGAGTATGTACGTTGTGTACCTAACGCTTCAGGGCTTATTTGAATGCGGGAGAATGCAGGTTTTTGACTAATATTGATGAACTTTTATTTGCGAAAGCGACATATCGCATACATACATATACATACATACATGTACATCGTTTTCAACATATTCTACACCGACAGATAAACATAAACATAATGTGATAATTAAATAGTTTTTATATTGCGGCAATTTGCTTAGTCCATTACATACATATGTATATGTATTAATAAATGAGGAAAAGGCCAACAAGTGAAACTCACTGATTGTGCGATATGCAGTGGGGTCCCCAAATTCGGTATTTAGGGGCTTAAGAAATTGTGGTCCGATTTTTTTTTTTAAATATGAGATGTCACACTTTTAAGACAACTTAATTGGTGCTGAATTTATATACAGTAAAGTAAAATAATCATACGTTACTTAATTTTTTTGTGTATGGGAAGTATGACATAACATGAGAATGTCAAGATGACATGATGCACCAACCTTTGTTGCAATTGGAGCAGTTCCTGAGGTACAGGAATTGCAAAATGTAATTACTTCTAAATACAAACAATAATTTGTATCTACAAATTTTAACTCGACTCCGCATACCAATGGGTTTCATGAGAAGCGTTTTCAACCACAATTTTCTAAACTTCTTGGCTATATATGTATATGTCCCAACTGTAATTAGTAGATTGAATTGATATTGATCTACAGAATATCCACAGGAAAAAGAAAAATTTGTCGAATCATTTTGATACACAGTGTTTCATGTAATTGGTTCCATCAGCTTATTTTTTTCTACACTTAACTAAAACAATAATCGAAAGTGGTACATATCTTTTCATAACACACTTTCCGAATGAGAGAATCTCCGTACCGTAGTTTGTACCGGGCTTTACAATAAGAGTAACATGATTTTTTTCAAAAAAAATACACCCTAATTTTTTAAGGAAATTTAAATGTTTTTTATATAATCAATTAGTACAATCGATACAATTAAATTTTGAATGTAACATTGCTCAAATGAACTGCACTACTTCTTTTGCAGTAAAGAATTTGATGAACCGAAATTTCGAGTACTTTTTCCACTAAATCAAGTCATATGTCATGAATAGCACTTTCAATATTGACTTCTACAGCTTGAAAAAAGGAAACCAATGGCTTCAAATAGCCCCACAAGAAGTCGTATAATAGTGTAAAATCACTACATCTTAGAGACCATTCAATGACACAATTTCTTGAAATAATCGAATCTCAAAATTTTTTTGACAATAATTCAATTGCTGCACATGCTGTGTGTCACGTAGCCTTGTCTTGTTAGAATCAGATGTTGTCAAGATCAACTTCTTCCATAAAAGCCATGAAAAGTTGGTTATCATCGATCTATATCACTCTCTATTGACAGCAACAGTGGCACCAGCTTCATTTCGAAAGATGTACACACCGATGATTCCATTAGACCAAAAACCACACCAAACTGTCAATTTAGGTTTTCATGAATACTTTGTGGATTTTCTTCGCACCAAATTAAACAGTTTTATTTATTTACCGTACCACTCGGATGAAAGTGAGCCTCAGCTTCAGCCTCAGAAAAGACTATTTTGTTGGGTTGTTAGATATTGGAGAACGATTGTTTTGATAATAAAATGTAATAATTTGTAAATCTGGTTCCTGTGTATATCTATTATGAAATTATATTCAATAATATGAATACAATGAAAAAATTACTGATTATGACATATTAAAAATGACCGAAACGATATTTAGAAAGCATATCATCCCGATTCTAAAACCTGGTACATACATATTATGAATTACCTTTAAGAACCTATAACTTAATCATGTATGTATATTGTACCTGAGACCTGAAAATTTTAAATGAAATCCTAGCCTTTAAAAACTGTATTGAATTTCCTCTTTTTGATTGGCTTTATGCCATATATACGAGTATAATATATAGGTTAAATCCACATGTTGATCAATAACAAAATATAAGCTGCGGATATAGTGATTACGTAGTGATTACTCTCTAGGTTACTTATTTTCCCAACACGTAGGATCATGCAATTGGATTACGGTACAAATTAATTCGTTGCCTGAAAAATAAAAATTTATTCATGCATTTTGAAGATGTCTATAAAGATTTCGCATGAATTCAGCTTTTACAAATTTCGAAAATATATAATTTTCGATTTCGCCCGAACTCAGCCATTCCTTATTCCTTCTTTCTTTTATAGTTGTGCTTATGTTCGCCTGTCGCAGATTTCTACTTCATTAAAATAAACAAGAATTTCGTACAAATGAAAGTTGTTTTGTCTTGTTATTGCAATTTCAGTTGCATGTACCTCAAAACTTTTCCCTAATCCGGCATCCAAAGGCTACATTCACCGTTACATTCGCCAACAAATTTCGTTTCCGCTCAACTGAACTGAAAGTTGATAAACTACAGCAAATCAAATATTATTTATACTCACTTGCTATAAAATCGTTATAATATCGTCGAGCGTAAATCCGATTAGGAACTTGTCGCCAACATACGTTCGAATTTGAGTGCAACGTAGATTACGTATACAACGCTGGTGCAGAAAAAACTGCGAGCGCTAATCAAACTCGTTCGAAATAATTTCATTAAATGCATCTCGTTATAATAAGTAAATTGTAAAATTGTATGCTGTAAATTATTAAATGGAATTTATTAGATAAATTCTGCAAATTATTTTCGAAATTAATTACCATAAAGAGGAATTTAGGATATTCAAGTTGTTAAAATCACACTTGTCACATAGCTTCGGTCATTAATCTAAATTAAATAGTTATTTAACAGCTTTACCTCAATTGAAGTTCATTGGAAATAAAATCGATACGATTCAAATAGATTTTAATATAAGTTTTTTAATTTTTTTTGATAATTAGTTTAATTAAGATAAAGTTATTATTAGAAAATAATGTGAGAGCTTTTACAATATTTAAAAAGGAATTTTGATTATTTCGACTTTACGAATATGCAAGTATATATTAATTAGCATATAAGTATGTGTGGCTATAACTAAACAGCTTCTTACGACTAAAATGATGTCCGAATTGGCTCCCCACCAAAACTGAGGTGCTTCTTGTTCTTCGAAGGTACTGTTTTATGTTATCTCGATACTTCTTCTTTTCTTCTTTAATGACGTAGAAACCTCATACGTTTATTTTGAATTTAAAGTTTTTATATTCCAATGAAGCCATTATTTCCATACAAAGTTTGAAAAAGGACTCAATCGGATCACAACCTTCTCTTTTTCCAATTTAACTCAAATTTAATAGAATCGACGTAATCGCTTTTACAGTAAATTGTTCAGTTTTTTATATACAAATATCAAACAAAACACTTACGACATTATTACTTGTTATAAATTGCAACTTTTTTCCAAAAAATGTCGAAAACGAACTGTACCTTTCTTTAATCCTTACAGAACAATTGTGACGATATTCAACCTTCCTTTTGAGATAGGAGACTATTTCCTTAAAGATAATATGATTTGGTACCAGAAATTAATGAAATTGGAAGAGAGCTTCGCTTAGCCATTGACTTTATACGTATACATATATTTCTACATAAAAACGCTAATGAAAGTAAGTCGAAATGCTTTCTGAATATATTGCAGTTTGCGGCCAAAAGTGGATGTATTCGGATTATTAAGAGTTTATACGTAAGAGGGATCATCCGCAGGAACTAAATAGAGTTTGGCTCAAGTTATTTTTATTTCGAATTTAAAGTTTTTATGTTCCAATGAAGGATCCAAAGTAAACAAGCTCTTCATTTTCAATTTAAACCGTGACTAAATCATTTTACTTGATTTTTTTTGATATTTTGCTATAAATTTATTATCTTCAGAGCAAACAAACTTACAACTATAAAATTATTATATTCTGGCAAAAATTTTGTGCTCTTAAAACTTTTTCCGATAAAAACATTACTTTAAAATTTATACGCAGTTAAAGTTATGTATCAAATGTACTGTATTCAAACAGTACACCATGTCGTATGAGCAACACTTAATGCATAAATCACTTCTATGAATGGTCAAACATTTCATGTATTACTTTGACTGCGTATAAGGGACGCATTCCAAAGGATTGTTTTTATAGACAAATTTTGAATCAGAATATCGCTTCTTCAAATTGTAGATTTACTTCCTCAGTGAAAATCCCAAAACCCATGTTATATACATAGTAAAAGAAATATGATTTAGCTACGGTTTAAATTGAAATAAAGAGCTTGTTTATTTTGAGTACTTTTTGTAGGGGAAGAATTTAACATTCGCAAAAAACAAAAAACAATAAAGGAAATAACAGACAGTCTAATATACATATTGAATTCACCATATGACATCGTTTTATTTCATGCATGAACTCGTTGACATACTCGTATCTACTTGTACAAATATTTTTCTATTACATCTGTGCTTATATACATCTGTGTCTATAAAATTAACATTTTCTTCACTGATTTATGCCACATAAAACCCTTACATCCCGAAATTTGCAATTCTAATTATACATCTGGTACCGACATTCTTGTAGTCCAAATCCAAGGCTTACTACGACTTCTAGTTGAATTAAGATTTTGTTACAAATATTTCAACTTAAGACATGTGAACCCTATGGAGCAAAATTTACCAAAAACAAGTTAGGAAGGGCTAAGTTCGGGTGTCACCGAACATTTTATACTCTCGCATGATAAAGTGATAATCGAGATTTCATTATCCGTTATTTACATATTTTTCAAATACCGTATTTTTGTAAAGTTTTATTCCGCTATCATCATTGGTTCCTAATGTATGTATATATTATACACAGAAGGCATCAGATGGAATTCAAAATAGCGTTATATTGGAACAAGGCGTGGTTGTGAACCGATTTCACCCATATTTCGTACATGTCATCAGGGTGTTAAGAAAATATTATGTACCGAATTTCATTGAAATCGGTTTAGTAGTTCCTGAGATATGGTTTTTGGTCCATAAGTGGCCGGCGCAACGCCCATTTTCAGTTTTTGAAAAAAGCCTGAATGCAGCTTCCTTCTCCCATTTCTTTCGTAAAATTTAGTGTTTCTGACGTTTTTTGTTAGTCGGTTAACGCATTTTTAGTGATTTTCAACATTACCTTTGGATGGGAGGTGGGCGTGGTTGTTATCCGATTTCTTCCATTTTCGAACTGTACATAGAAATGTCTGAAGGAAACGACTCTATAGAGTTCGGTCGACATATCTATAGTAGTTTCCAAGATATGTACAAAAAACTTAGTAGGGGGCGGGGCCACGCCCACTTTTCCAAAAAAAATTAAGTCCAAATATGCCCCTCCCTAATGCGATCCTTTGTGCCAAATTTCACTTTCATATCTTTATTTATTTCTTAGTTATGACACTTTATAGGTTTTCGGTTTTCGCCATTTTGTGGGCGTGGCAGTGGGCCGATTTTGCCCATCTTCGAACTTAACCTTCTTATGGAGCCAAGGAATACGTGTACCAAGTTTCATCATGATATCTCAATTTTTACTCAAGTTACAGCTTGCACGGACGGACGGACAGACAAACATCCGGATTTCAACTCTACTCGTCAACCTGATCAATTTGGTATATATAACCCTATATCTGACTCTTTTAGTTTTAGGACTTGCAAACAACCGTTATGTGAACAAAACTATAATACTCTCTTTAGCAACTTTGTTGCGAGAGTATAATAATCACCAACTTAATCAAACTATTTTATACTAAACGTTTTTATTGAACATAAGTATTGTAGTGCGCATATGCTTTCTAGAACAACAGTATGAATCTGAAGTCAAATTCCAAAAGTTCAAAGTATCAGATCCAATATGACGATAAGAGTAATAAACAAAAAAATTAAAAAGGTAAATTGAAGTAAATAAGAGAGGAAGAAAATATGCACAAGAAATGTAGAACCCGGTAACCCTCTCACTCTTTTTCTATAACTGTTAAATTAAAATATTAATTTCGAGGAGGTTGCCTGGAAATTGTGATGCTAAGTGTAATAATTAATAATTGAAAAAAAGATTTTTTTTAACATTACACCCACTCTCTTACGCAATAAGCAGTAGACTAATCGAAAGTATATAGCTTGTAGAATATGCAAACACTGGGTTGCCTTCTTTTTCCCGGTGCAATTATTGGATACGTCCGAAAATGAAATGAAATACTCAGTTAGTACTTTTTAAAACTTTATTATTCTTGTTCTTATCTTTCACCTTGTATAAAACTGAGAAAAAAAATTATTATTTTTTATTTGTAACATGGGTTTTACTTCACACTTATATTCTGGTTATACTATAATACACCATAAGCAAATATATTTGGGAAAGAACGATTTCAAGTTGAAAATATTTTCTTTTTAGAAATAATAGTGATTTAACTATTTATTTACCTGATAAAAGTATCTCTCATGAATGATCTTTGAAGACAATGGGTATAATCGAGCCTTTCCAGACAATAACACAGACAGCTTTTATTTACACATCTTCAAATATCGAGAGACTTTGAATACTCAGAAGTTAACAAATTTTTCAAAACTAATATGTATAAAATCCAAAACACAAATGTTCGCATTATTCCTTAGAGTTTTTCACAAATTGTTACACTACTTTGTCGCAAATCGTCATATAGCTCTCTTACACCTTAAACTTTAATACCAAAGAAAAATCCCACTAAAACACCGACAGAGTATTTTACTTGTCAATGTGGTTATCAGCATATGTAAGTGTTAATTTGATTATCCTGAATATAATATTGACGACACTTTTGGAATAACAAGTGTTAGAAAAAGTAGCGTAGAAAAAGTCGATCATCGTTTCTGAAGGAAACAGCCACATACTGGAACACATGAACATACATGGAAGGAGCTGTCCTTTAACGTGTTAAGCAAAGCGTTTGACAAAGGCAGCCTAGGCAAGCGAATATAAAACAGTCATGGGTTTTTTGCTCTCTTGTCGGTCGCTCTATCGAATGCCTGCGTTGTTCTTGTGTAGCTACGAGTATGTGATTACATTGTATTGTATTTGCAAGTATGTTAACGAAGTGATGTGGTCAAGTGTCCAGGGAAGCTGTCACTTCTCCGCTGCCAGTCACAGCTACTGCTCATATGACCTTCAGTGTTTGAGCTTTTGTGTGCTTTCTTCATTTGGAATTCAATTTACAGCGCCGCATGAATACCACAAGGTACAAAAGGTGAACAAAGAACTTGTCATAAGGTAGGTCATACACTGGTTTATGGTTGCTTTGTTTATAAATTATATCATTTTATTGTGGAACCGGATTCACTTGCCAATGCGGGGAAAGCAAACTAATAAAATGTAATTTAATTTGTGAGATTATACTTGAGGGTATAAAGGTATATAAGCAAAAGTAATTTATTTCATACTTATGATAAGAATTTGCAAATTTATATAATTTAATTAAAAATGGTTGGCATGTCTGATGAAATAATATAATTAAATACATACCAATATTTACGTAACCATAAACATATAACCATCTTTTCCGGTCTGACTGTACTGAACGATATAGTTGCTAATAAAAGCAATTGTGAACTGTACTCTATATAGTATTTCAAAACGTAAAGCATCACGAAAGAGTGCTAGGGGCAAGAAAGATTATTCAGTGCTTACATTTATTCAAAGACTTTGCCCTTATCTCTTTTAGTTCTTTAAGGTGTAAGTGCTATATATTTCTGTTCTCAGTTCTCTAATCAACACCTCAATTAAAAATTGAAACAAAACTTTTCTTTGGAAAGTTAATTATTAGTTTAGATCCTTTCATATCAATCCACTACCTTGAAGCCAATCTATATTCTTTTACAACCTCCTCTTTTTAGTCTGAGGACCAACTGCAAAAAATAGTTCCGATCATATGGGCCTATTAGTCGCCATCAAGTCTCCAGGTACTGAATATGTGGACCTATGACTGACCTTATACCAAAAATATCGGTCAATTTGTGAGGTACCTTAATGAAATTCAAAGTAGTAGTTTGCGTAGCCCCCTATACCCAATAGAAAGATTTTAGAACTTCCTGTTGATTTTATACAGTGTATACCGGTCACTATGTGAAATATCTTAAAGAAATTAGCGGAGCTTCTTGCTCTCAAAACAGTGTGTCGTTTTGCACAATTGAATAAAATACCGGTGCATTAAAAAGTTAGGTCCATCTAGTAGTTTTTCGGAGCTGGAATCGATATTCGATCTCCTGCAGACGTTGTATCTTGAAGAGTCAAAAGAGCGCAAGTTTAAAAATCATTGAAATAAATTGTGCTGTACACTCTTGATTATGTATGAATCTTCCACCGTAACCTAATATCTAAACTGAGATACCAAAATCGGCCTCAAATATACGTATGTATGACAGTGTAGAGGTACCGATGTTAAGTCCACATAAGTCCACCATATCTTTGCAAATTATAAGGTTGTTTGAACTAAATCGCAACGATTCGTCAACATAGCCTTGACAGCGAATACCCTTGTATATCGGCAATAATTAATTGATCACTTAGAATTTTTCTTTTTTCGAAAAGTTAGTTGTTCCATGTAGTGTTTAAGGATATACTGTTGTGGTAACGTTCGATATGGATGTCGTTACTTTAGAAAAGATTTTTATTTACCTTTTATACCAATGAACGTTGAACCAATACATACAATAACGTAAAAGAGAATTAAGTCACAACAGCGGACAAATTAGTAAGTCATTCAATTCTTGATGCTTAAAGTTCCCAACTCGCTCGCGGTTGAACAGGTGTCAAATGAATAGAAACACTAGTTCTCAAGTGATGTAAATAAAGTAAGATATTGTAAAATTTGTTTTACTTAAATGCTTACGCAAAATTATGTAAATCTCTACCTATATATTTGAACCTCTCTTCCTCTTTTTTTATATTTTCACTTACTTCCAGCGATAAAGCTATTGGTAAAAAACACAAAATTACATCTGTCAGCAAATATTTCGAAGACTAAAAAAGAGCAATACGTAAATTCATGTTTACAAAATTGAATCTCATTTACTTTAGAGCGATTAAGGTTAAAGGGGGAGACAAGGGCACAACACGCGCATCTCGCAAGCACATGAACATTTAAAGTATTTACACACAAATAATGTATAAAAAACCATATTCACACCTGCTATAATCCGGTAGCATGAGCAGATATAAAATATGAGTGGCATTACGAGCACACACAATCACACGACGAATGCCGAAGTTTTTCACCTAATAAATCAATTTTCCCTCGAAATTTTCGCATTACTGACACCCAGATATGTGGCATAGTGCACGGTACACATGTAGATATATGTATTTTTGAAAATGCGTACCTAATTTCTCTCGAATAACGGCAACGATAAACGCAGCTCTGAAATTCGAAACTCACATACATATGCAGTTGTTTGCTAGACCTTCTCCATTTTAATTTTAATACATACGCACCTTCCTCTTACCTAACCAACACACAACCGTTCATATATATTGTATATTAATATATACATATACGGATACTCCTATATCCGTGTCTAGAACCTCCAACAACCGCGTGATTGTAAATTTTATTTGTCATAGATTTTCAACGTTTAAGTTAACAAATTTTCATGTCATGCTACAAACGCACATACACACATACATAGTATAATATAGACTTCCGAGTGTATTACAGTCGCTTTCGGAATCCATTCAACCCAACTGCAAAATTAAATTGAATGAGGTCGGAGGGTCGTGCCTTTTATTTTGCACTTGTCTGTGATCTTTGAAAAGGGATTTGCGCGAAATCTCTCTTGAAATATGCGATACACATAATTGAAATAGGCTCAAGACAATAATTCTAATAGAGCTTTGCGTTATCTTCTGGAAAATTTTTAAATTTGTCTTGCTACTGTACGTATCGTATAGATGAAAATGTCTATGTGACTCTCAAAAATGAGTTTTGGCAGTAATTGAATGGAAATTTACATAAAAAGGATTGCATCATTAGAAAATTTTAATTCATAACATGTTTGAAAGGCTAAGTTAGTGTGTAACGGAACATTTTATTCTCTCCTAATTTGAAAATTTAATTCTAAATGAATTATTCGAAGAAGCCGGTTACAATAAAATTTGGTATTTTATTAAGTTATATTATTATGACCTATAATCTCACTTAGTTTCCTTACTACACTTTCCATGTCCGAATACCGATACCATATATATGTACAGTATAAAGCCAATCAAAACCTGGAAATTCTTATCAATGTAAGGAACTTGGACTAGCGAGTATTTTAACCCGATTTTAGCCTAACATAGGCTCTCTGAAATTCTTTAAGCACAGATTGACCTAAGGTCTACTATAATGTCAAGCGGATGTTTCAAAATCCGCATAATAAGTTTATGGGGATTAGCGGAGGTATTGCCCTGATTTCATCCATTTTAGAAAGCAGATACACTGTTCTTAGAAAGAGATTATTTCTGTATTTCAATTACATTTTTTACATATTGACATATACAAGTAGATGCGGTGTCAACCGGAATTTTTTACATAAGATATAATCCAATTTCGACAATTTTTGTATGTAGGATGACATTCCTCAATGGAATTATTGCAAATACATAGTGCAAAGCTTTATTCGGACTATTCTTTCAGCTTTACACATATATATTAAATTCTTAGTCACACTTTATAGGATTTTGCTAAAGACCATTTGATGGGCGTGAAAATTGTACATGTGTATACTACAATACCAATCACCCAGAAGGAAGCGTCGGAAACCCTATAAAGTATATATATAAATGATCAGTATGTTGAGCTGAGTCGATTTAGCCATGTCCGTCTGTCTGTATATATACGAACTAGTTCCTCAGTTTTTAAGATATCGTTTTGAAATTTTGTAAACGTCATTTTCTCTTCAAGCTATAACATATAGCTGCCATACAAACTGAACGATCAGAATTCTTGTATGGAAAACTTTTTCATTTGACAAGATATATTCACGAAATTCGGTATAGATTATTTTCTAAGGCAATGTAATCTCCGAAGAAATTGTACAGATCGGTTAACAATAGCATATAGCTGCCATACAAACTGAATGATCGGAATCAAATGCTTACATGGGAAACTTCCTAATTCGACGATATATCTTCACGAAATTTGACATAGATTACTGCTTAAGGTAATAATATAATCTCCGAAAAAAATTGTTCAGATCGGATTACTATAGCATATAGCTTCCATACAAACTGGAGACACAGTTACTAAAAGAAATGCGTCTGTGAAGGGTATATTAGCTTGGGTGCTACCGAAGTTAATCTTTTTTTCTTGTTTTTAATCAAGTTTTAACATGCTCCGACGGCATTTCCTTTTAGATTTACTAAAAGTTTTAAGGACTTCGGAGTAATAATCGCTTTAATCACAATTTCTTATAAACCTATGGTACTCTAACATAGCATTTTATTAATAGATATATTATACGTCGAATACATTATGCCATATGTTTATATAAGAGGGGTACATAAGAATAGAAATCAGGTTCCACAGCTTTCAAAGAATTCAAGGTAAAGGTTGCGGACGAAAATATCCAAAAAAATCGTAAGGAAGGGTGTAACCAAACATTTCATACTCTTGCAACTTGGAATAATCAAAGCCGAGGAAATACTTTCAGGTGTTGGCAAATTTCAATTAAACAAAGTTGCCAAAGTATTCAACATTCCTTAAGCGACGAAATTGTGAGTGGATTGCAATTAAATTTGTCTTTTTAATAAATTATATTATACGTCATATGTACATATCGTACATGGTCCGGTCATATTTATAACTATGTTTTACTACCTCTGACCATAAACCATTAATAACGATTGATCCAAGTAGAGGCACTTTTTTCAATAGACTTTTTTTGACAGATCACGCGTCAGTCGCGTAAAGCTGTCATGTTATTTTCGGTATAGAATGTGTTTCGCGCGATTCGCTCAACTTATCGGCCTACTGAGCGTACTATTCGTAACACCATCACCCATATTGAGACCCAGCTTTCATTATTGGATAAAATTGGACCGAATACTTGTAGACCACGTCCAGCACGCTGAGAAAAAATAAAGCAACCGTACCTGAGAATATACACAAAGGCCGTCAAGAGTCGATTCGGCGCCGTTTGCAGCAACTCGGACCGACGTATGGAACTTGTGCAAGAACTGAAGCCGCTCAACCTTTCCAAGCGACATTGCTAAGCTCTATGGGCTCTTGAAAAATTTCAAGAAGATCCGACGTTTTCGAGCCAAATTTTATGCAGGGATGAAGCCCTGAAGAGATTTTAGAACTGCCATTTCATTCAGAAAAAGCTACGATTTGTTGTGGTGTGGAACCATCGATTCATATTTCTTCAAATATGATGCCAGTGAGTGAGTGAGTGTAACCGTCAATGGTGATCATGATATAGGCACTGTAAGATGGGAATGTTAAAATAATACTATGTACCAACATACACTCTGTGGCGAGAGCATAAAAAACTAACAAATTCCGAAGATATCAAAAGAACGTATTGTATTTATCATTCGTGAAAAATGGGATATGTAATAGCTCTGAAGTGCTCCGTAGATGTCGAGCGACTAAAATTACATTACTGTGCTTTCGAATTAATGTTATTCTTGAGATCTGGCCCTAACGGACGTTCTCAGAGCTTAATAAAATGTTCACTGGGAAGAAATGGCCGCGATCGAGACCTATAAAACTATGAACCACTTCAGTAATTTTTACTGCCAACTACATTATGCTAAGGGTAACATTCACATTTATTTACATGTTCGACATACAGACCACGCTCAACGAAGTCGTTTAGCATTTGTAATGTTCCATGCAGAATTAATTTAATGCTATCTTATATCCATAAAACTCTAAGAGAGAAAAAATTAAAGGTTTTTGGCCCACCCTAATATGTACATACTATTTAAAACCACATTGGAATACAAATTTAGATAATGAGATCTTGTTTCTTGTAAGTACACCGAACATGAAACTATCTTAAGTAAATAGTAGTAAAATTATACATACCAACTGTACTTTCCCCCCTCCCTGTAAACGCACATGAAAAAGCGTAAACATGTGAATCATCCAACAATTTTAGCCCACTTATCAGTAAACATTCTGGGGCAGGCCTTCAGCAATATTCTTAAGTATGTAGGTTTGATCGTCTTACAAATCTGCAATTTCCTTTGTGTGAATTCTATTTCCTAACGAAGCACAAATATCCTGTCGCTCGGTAGCTTCCTACTCCCCAATCCAGTAGGCAGATCAAATGTTAACAATATGCTTTAGGCATCCTGATGAGCCCACATTTATTGGCGACATTCCCATTTACTGTGATGAGACACAATTCGACAAATAATTGTTGGACTTAAATAGCTATTAATGGAACTTTGCATTTGTACAACGACAAATACCCATGTTTAACATTAAAATGTTATCGTTGACAATTTTACACTTACACATATGCACTTGGTATTGACACGGCACCATGACATAAAATTAATTTGCCGGAAATAAAGTGTTTAACGAGGCGTTAAGATCTACCCAAATGTTCACGGCTAATCACTCAAATACCCACATATAAACAAATGCGTTGAAGATAGGGGACAGTAGGGAAAAATCCATTAGACACTGATTGAAATTCGTGAAAAGGTTTTCTTTGAAATTTTATATTTCTTTAATAAATAGCTATAGCAGACTACTGAAACTTTGTTTTAGAAGATTGAGTGTAGATATGTATGTATCACATTTTCGTCATACCAGTGCAAAATAAATTAATTTTCCAGTTTCGGAATATACATTTAATTGAACCACTAAAACTCATGTTTCAATCTCAGCAAAGTTAGTTTTACAAATAAGACGAAGACAGCTTCATCAAATTTACACTTCAAAGCCTTTCTTTTAAATTTCAAGTAATACAAACGCCGGCTGGATTACTTGAACACAGTTGATAACCACAATGATTGATTTCAAAACTATGGAGAATTATTCTGTTAAACTCAGTGTTCCGAACCAGTATAGCCTTTGTATTTTAATGCATTACATTCCTTAGATATTATCTCATTTAGACTCAAGTAATCTAGAACTCTACCGAACTATCCTAAAATCACAAATTTTATACGCCAAGAATAAGGGTTTCCCTATCGTTTGTTTTATAAATACTACATGAGCTGAAAAATTTTTCACCTGAGCGAGTAAACGTCACAAACAAAAAATCCCTTGTATTATAAAGAACTCTAACATCAACTGGAATACTTTCACAATTTAATCACGCTTCAGCTTATCTTATTGATCTCAAATTGACACTAGCTCTATAATTTTTATACTCTCGCAACAAAGTTGCTAAGGAGAGTATTATAGTTTTGTTCACATAACGGTTGTTTGTAAGTCCTAAAACTAAAAGAGTCAGATATAGGGTTATATATACCAAAGTGATCAGGGTGACGAGTAGAGTTGAAATCCGGATGTCTGTCTGTCCGTCCGTCCGTCTGTCCGTCCGTCCGTCTGTCCGTCCGTCCGTCCGTGCAAGCTGTAACTTGAGTAAAAATTAAGATGATGAAACTTGGTACACGTATTTTTGGCTCCATAAGAAGGTTAAGTTCGAAGATGGGCAAAATCGGCCAACTGCCACGCCCACAAAATGGCGGAAACCGAAAACCTATAAAGTGTCATAACTAAGCCATAAATAAAGATATTAAAGTGAAATTTGGCACAAAGGATCGCATTAGGGAGAGGCATATTTGGACGTAATTTTTTTGGAAAAGTGGGCGTGGCCCCGCCCCCTACGAAGTTTTTTGTACATATCTCGGAAACTACTATAGCTATGACAACCAAATTCTATAGAGTCGTTTTCTTCAGGCATTTCCATATACAGTTCAAAAATGGAAGAAATCGGATAATAACCTCGCCCACCTCCCATACAAAGGTTATGTTGAAAATCACTAAAAGTGCGTTAACCGACTAACAAAAAACGTCAGAAACACTAAATTTTACGGAGGAAATGGCAGAAAGAAGCTGCACCCAGGCTTTTTTTAAAAATTGAAAATGGGCATGGCGTCGCCCATTTATGGACCAAAAACCATATCTCGGGAACTACTAGACCGATTTCAATGAAATTCGGTATGTAACATTTTCTTAACACCCTGATGACATGTACGAAATATGGGTGAAATCGGTTCACAACCACGCCTTCTTCCAATATAACGCTATTTTGAATTCCATCTGATGCCTTCTCTGTATAATACGAGTATATACATTTGGAACCAATGATGATAGCGGAATAAAACTTTACACAAATACATATTTGAAAAATATGTAAATGACGTATAATGAAATCTCGATTATCACTTTGTCATGCGAGAGTATAAAATGTTCGGTGACACCCGAACTTAGCCCTTCCTTACTTGTTTTATATAGAATTTCATGTTTTGAAAAATATATCGTTTTCTGATAGGAAAAGACACCATTAAGGCAAATACATAGATTTTCTCAAACGAACGTGATTGACTTTAGAGAGTTGCTTGCTTTTGATACGAAATGCAGTAAAAAGAAGTTTCTGTGCCAATTTCTCAAATCGGCAGTCCGTGATTGTTGCGTGGTGAAACTGGTGCAAAGCGCCTGAAATTACAATAGCGGCCAACTCTTAGACTTTAACCAGTTTTTTGGGATTCACATGAAAAGGTTGCATCGAAGTTAAAACAAATTGCTAAGCTAAAGGCATTTCAACCATGTTATAAGGGTTTATATACAAATTAAAAATAGTATGCATTATATATAGGAATATACTCAAATATATTCAATTTTCGGAACGTCACGGACAAATTATCATCAGATTGTTCTGAAGGAAACTTCGCTTCTCATATATCTACGAAATTACTCTTGTGAAATCGGAGAGAAAAATGTACTTTTACAAGTATATTACTTATCTAAAAAATTAAAGAATAACCTATCTTCAAAACTTTTTTGTTTACTTTTTCCATCAGGGTTGACAAGAAGAGACGGTTAGAATGTATGAATACTTTTCTAGATGTACGTAACTATTACCCTTAATGTGATGAATCGTTAGCTTATAATTTCGTGAATTTAATTGAATACAAATACAATGAAATTTGTATGAGAAAGCATATGTGCTTATGTATGTATATGTGTACGTTCACATAATGGTCGTGGTATTTTTGGAAATACGCGTTTTAACGACGTGCGTGCGTGCCTTTGACATTCTACAAACACGTGTATATGCTTTGATTGTTAACACAAAGGAAACCAAAGTACTGATTCAGCAAACTTGGACTCGTTTGCCACAACTAATTGCCATCGGCAGCAATATTGCTTTACGCTGGTTTAAGATGCTGAAATGCCAATTGCAGACACATAAATAACCTCTATGTTCTTTAGTTGTGTTCATGGATTGGTGAACGTAAGCCTTATTGGACGTCACAGTAAAACCAGAAAGATCAATAGCACTTAAGTTATTGTGTCCATCCTTGAAAACATGCCCAGTGAATTTTATTGAAACTCCGCCAATTATCCGGTCCTAAGTCCTTGTTGTGAAGGAGGTGGGTTGGATGAGACACACCGGTTGTTCAAAAATGGTGTTCAAAATCGACATGGCTCTCTTCGAAAAGGAACTCTTCCGGTTCGCCATCAACTCCGTGGAAGACGTTGCAGCTATCTGCTCTATAGTGAATAGTCTCCCAATGCTATGATAGCTATTGTGAGTGATGGAGAAGTTCCTAGACTCTTAAAGACTCACATCTTCGTTAGAAGCGGTGCGGATATAAAGGTCAAATATAACACGGAATTGAGGACGAGTCTGTGGGAAATAGACCAAGACTCGTACTCATTTGTAGAGTCTGTAGGTGGTAGGGCCAAAATATTATTCTCCACTGTAACACACCCACCTTTATAAATATGCATAGAAGCTTTGGACTACCAGCATTAACACCACCAACAATGTCAGCCTGGAAATCCAACGTAGGATTGCTCTTGCCAACAGGTGCTACTTCGGACTGAGTAGGCAATTGAAAAGTAAAGTCCTCTCTCGACGAACAAAAGCTAAACTCTATAAGTCGCTCATAATTCCCGTCCTGCTATATGGTGCAGAGTCTTGAACGATGTCAACAACGGATGAGTCGACGTTGCGAGTTTTCGAGAGAAAAGTTCTGCGAAAGATGTATGGTCCTTTGCGCATTGGCCACGGCGAATATCGCATTCGATGGAACGATGAGCTGTACGAGATATACGACGACATTGATATAGTTCAGCGTATTAAAAGACAGCGGCTAAGCTGGCTAGGTCATGTTGTCCGGATGGACGAAAACACTCCAGCTCTGAAAGTATTCGACGCAGTACCCGCCGGGGGAAGCAGAGGAAGAAGAAGACCTCCACTCCGTTGGAAGGACCAAGTGGAGAAGGACCTGGCTTCGCTTGGAATATCCAATTGGCGCCACGTAGCGAAAAGAAGAAACGAAGCGCGCTGTTGTTAACTCGGCTATAATCGCGTAAGCGGTGTCTACGCCAATTAAGAAGAAGAAGAAAAAGCCTTGAATATAACTATATGCAATACAAGTGTGGGATTAGTTCTAGTACCGGATTGGCAAGTCTTTTGAGACTCCTTTCCAACCGCAGGTACATTGACATCAATGCTAATATCGGGAGCTTAGAGCTACCAATGTTCATAAATCGGTGCAAAGCAAACTGCAACACATATATGACCGAACTGGATGGCTCCAAAGGTAGACTACCAGTACCTGATCCGATAATTTCCTTATCATATATAGGCTTAGCAGTAGAAAAAGTCACACATTGTATCATTGGGGCTTTTGACTGTACGACGGGTCAGGCAAACCCTGGATGAATGTGGAACTAAAGAACAGAGCTTGAGATCTTCGCTGATTGGGCAGAGGGCCATGGACTAACTGTTAATCCGGAAAAACAGGAAAACATACTTTTACTAGAGGAACGAGAACTGTGCAATTCAATCTCCTTTCTTTAAGCGATAAAACTATTGCTCGTCAAATATCTCGGATATATTCTAGATAAAAAGCTAAACACACATTGAGAGCAGGGCTTTCAAAGCCCACGTTCCTTTGGAATAGTGATGATAGTGGACAGACCAAAAACTCCTACTTCTAGGCAGACAGATGTTGCTATGTAAGGGTCATCACAAGGCACCTACCCCCTTTATGGAAATGGGAAAGATGAATTCGGCGAAACCCAGGGCTTGCAAGGAGGATGATGAGCTGATGAAACATTATCTATGGGTAAAATTTATATTACTTTTTAAAGATCTTCCAATTTTCCTTATCATTTTGGTAGTACTATTGGTCCTTTGCTTCAAATAGGTTTCTGTCTCAAAAATAATCTCTTCATTGTAGTCGGTACTATCTGGTGTTTCCATATTATATTATGAGTATTTTCATATCTCAGAAGAACCATATGAAATTAGATTTTTCGGATACCCTTGTTAATACTACAGCTATCTGCTAAAAATTATATATAGTATACAGCTGAGATTCAGAACAGCGTTATTTGAGAATTAGGTATAGTCCTGTATATTATTTTCAAAAATATTCGATTTGCATATTTTGCACCAGTCAAGTAATTTTCAGCTATATAATCTTACCAAATTGGATTATCATAGCTCGGATAGATTAAATAATGCTTGAAGAATTGAAAATATTTTAATTTATAATGGAAACGCACAGATAACCTCTTCAATAAGACATGCATTATCAAATCGCTTGAAATTTTTCTTAAAGGTCCCAGAAACATTATTCTATTGGTAGAATTGTAAAAAAAAACTGTATTCCCTGTCCAACCCGCTGTAGTGTTGAAACGTTTGATGCATGCGACTCCTATATATAAAACCTTCCATATTTTTCTCAAAAATGTATTTTTCAAATCAGGCGTCGATGGTACTCTGAGACTAAAGCACGTTTCGACTTGAAATTGTATCTTCAAAGTAAAGTAAAATGTTTTATTATATAGAAAGGGATATCATTTTTTTTTTGGTCCAGATGGCACAATTTTCTAGAACCACCGTTACCGCAGCGTACATCCTGGAAAAGTTGACTCCGAAAAAAGGCTAAATTCCCGCCATTTCGTACGAAAATGTCAACATAATTGACATAATTAAAATTCTGACGGAGGGAAATTAAACTTACTCCCAGTGTATATTATAGAAGTTTTGCTCTTTTTTGAGATTACTATATTAGCCGTAGTGTAATTGATAAATATTAAATAACTAGAGCACCCGTCCACCCTTCACTGTGGCTGATGCATAGATAATACTATTACCATCTATATGATTTCTATTAGTTGGATTATAACTATGTTAATGAGATATAATATTTTGTGAAGCAACTTGTGTTAGTTTACAAAAAAATGGATCATAAAGCATTTCGTGTGTTAATAAAGCATTTGGCTTTTTGGGGAAAATACTGTTAAATTTGGGCTCAGGGAAATATATTTGCTAACTTGGAAACAGGCGAAATGAGCAAAGTAGGTGCCTCGCAAGTTCATAATCCAACAAAAACAACGATTAACTGATTCTGAGAAGTGCTTGAGTGCTCTTTAACCGTAATAAAGCCGAAATTTTTCGTCAGTGATAGAAACATAGCTCCATCATTTCCCACGGGAATCCAATCGACAGTCATTGTAGTGGACTTCACATGATGAACCTGTTGAACCGGTTCTCAGGCGTGGAAAAACGAAAAAAGCGGTGGGAAAGGTTATGACATCAGTCTTTTGGGATGCACGTGGTATAACACATACTCAACGACTGCTTACTGAGCCAGTAATAATCTATTTCACTGCGTATTTGGTTACAGTTCTTTTCATCTATTCCAAATATTAAGCAATTGTATTATTTTTGGGGAAGAATCTGTTTAAAGTTGAACGCATATATGTATTCAAATGATTCCTACAAACATGAATTTTGTACAAATGCTTATGATTTGAAATATAATTTTTGTATTTATGAGTTGTATTAAACTTTGATAGAAAGAGATAAAAGGTATCATATGTTCTTACCCTGGTTCTAAGTTACCTCTCCACCAATTTTCAGCCAAATCGGTTCAGCCGTTCTTGAGTTATAAATGGTGTAACTAACATCAACTTTCTTTTATATATATATAGATTTAAAATGGGTACTTGAAATAAATAATTTAATATACTTACTCATACATTTGTCTATATCAATTGTAGCAATGAGCTCTTTCCACTCGGATATCGCAATTTGGGAGTCGATTTTTTGAGAGGCTGTAAAATCAACAATCTATTTGTATTATTGGTTTTATTGGTTTTATATTAACGATTCGAAAACAATCGTTAACCTTTAATAAAAATAACTTCAACTCAAAATTTGGGAACGCTACATTCAGAGAAAATAATTATCACCTAGCAAATACACCTCAAATATTCTCTTTTGCCCCATCGTTGACATATAGTACTATATTTTAAATGGAATTCGCTATCATCTTGAAAATGAAGACACCGCAATTTTTACACTCCACGGATTTGCTTTCACTTTTATCTTCAAATATTCATTGACAGCCGCTTAGCAAAAGGAAGAGATAAAAAAGAGTTACACATTCTCCTTCCTTTGCATCTTCTTCTACTTTCTCCCCTCAAATCTTAAACATTCCATTTCACAACCGCTGGAATCGCAATTTTTCTCCAGTTTGCAGCTCAATTCAGTGTTGTGCTAGACACATATGCATGTACATACGCGCGCGCTCGCTCTCAAGCAATTGTTCAATTGTATGTGAAATTCTCGCTGACATTTGTTGACTGTGTGTACAGGTGCTTATCTACGTACTTTCTGCTGTCATTTATGCTTTCTGCCAAATATGGTTTTGACATGCGTTGCGTGTGTCGGTTATTTATTTTTCGACATTTTTGAGGAGAATTATGGGAAAACAATCAAATACCATCGAGACTGAGTGATGAATAAAGGGAAGTTATTCGCCGTCGCGGTTTGAGAAACACATAACATATGCATGTAAATATGTATGTATGTAGTATGTTTCAAGTAGCAAAAAGTCCTTTAAACATTTCATTTGAACTGGCTGTGTTTTAAATTCTTTAAAAAATGATAATATATGTATGTGTTTATTTTATAAATCACTTAATTTTACCACAACTGTATACCATACGCAAATAAATACAAATGCGAGCATTAAGGGATTTATGATAAGTAACTCCGTCGCTAATTTGCATAAAGCAATTTACTGAAGAATGAAAGCGAATGCCGGAGTTAGTGCAGTAAAGGGCCATAACTGCGAATAACTTTAGCTTGGATAATAAAAGAGAGGAAACCATATTGCTTTGCAAACAGTATTTAAAGCCTCAATCTTTTTTCATTAATTTATACAGTGATATAATGTAAGGCGGAGGACCTTGTACCAGCGAAAAAAATATTCGGTTTTTTGACCCACCCTAATATATACATATATTACAACATCGGTTAAAATACAGATAATTGTAGATAATTTATATATTCCCAGATGTATTTTTTCCATTCTTAAGTGATAATTCCCTTGATGATCTGCGAAAATCCGAAATGAGCTGTAAAGAAATTAGAAATTAATGCTCAGCAGCAGTTTGAACACATACCTCTAAATACTTACGTGCGTTTATACACACGCAATAAAAGTAAAAACATGTTTTCTGCACACATATGTATACATATTCACATACCCACACTTAAGACACAATATCCTTGGGCAATAATAAAATCAATTTAATTGTATTCTTATAATATTCCCCACATCTGCTCAAGTATAAAAAGTAAAATGTTGAAAGAGAAAAGGTGATAGACAGTGCAGTGAATGCGCTAATGGAATTAGTCTTAAGTTGTGTCGATGTGTTGGAAATAAAGTAAATTTTCGAAATGTGATTAGTACGTCAAAAGTAGATAAAAGTGACATTGTTGCTTAGGGATGTGTGCAGTCAATGAAATAGACCATTACTTACAAGTACCTAAATTGTATAGAATACGTATATGTATACTTCTTACATACTTGCGTATATTTCCTTTCATTTACATGCTGGTACTCGCTTATCGGAAAATGAATTCGTTAATTCAAATTGATTTCAAAGGCCTGTTATTTCCAATAGATTTTAAAGGAGTGTTTTTTGCAGCTTTGTGCAACATTAAGTGGAAGCAAGTTACTTTACAATTGCCTTTTGCAGTTTAATGTTTTTATAATAACAGAAAGCATCGAATAGCGGAATTCTACACAGGAATCTACTAAGCTTAACCCATTCCGATTCTCAAGCAACCACCGGATTAAATATAACTTCCTGGAAATGACAAGGCATTTTTTAATCCTCTGTTATTTTTACTGACAAACTCCTCACATAGAGAAAACAGTTTCAGTTTTGTCATAATTACTAAAAGTTTTTCGCTCATCTGCTTATTATCCATAATTATCCTGGGTACACCGTAAATATACATATGTATATTTAACTTTTCGAAAGTTTATGAACAAAAATTATGTTTTGCGAATTTCGCCTAAACTTTTTTTGACTTCAAGAGTAAATAATTTTCAAGTGTGCGAAAAAAACCCTGTAATGTATTCGCTTTGTAGATAATTTTTTTGAAATTATAGCTTCTTTTAGAGTACACCTATTCAAAGAGATTTACTAAACACATCATTTCAGGCTTTCAGAGTTAGAGCCATTCCAATGAGTCCAATTTTCGATGACTCGTGATGTTTTGCTCCAAAGCCTGAATCGAAACGGTATTGTCCGCATAGACTGAAATGTGAATTTTGTTATATTTTTAAAATCGAAAGCTTCACGTAAACGGCGCATAACGCTCAAATAACATTCCTTGTTGACAGTTTGGCCCGGCGGAGGGAATTCATAATGCACCACACCACGGTAATCGAAGAAAACTGTCAACATGACTTTAATTTTTGAGCGACTTTGACGTTTTTTCGGTTTCAGCTTGCCTTTAGCACAATATTCGCTCGATTGATCGGTTGTTTCCGCATCGTAAGCGTAGATCCAAGCCTCATCTTCACTTATGATGCGTTTCATTACGTTTTGACATTCAGAAAGCATTGTTTCACTACGGTTTTATCGAAAAAATTGAGTGTTTTTGGAACCATTCGATATTTGACTCTTCTCAAGCCCAATTCGTCTTTCGAAATCGCCTGCACCGATCCAAATGATATGCCCAAACTATCAACAATATCTCTAATAGTTAATCGATTTGACCATTCCTGTTTGACGTGATGTTCATCAGTCGATGATCTTGGCCGATTTGGCACCACATTTTTCTCAACATTCTCACGACCGGCTTTGAACTCGTTATACTACTTGTAAACACTTTTAGAAGACAGAGCTTGATCCTCAAAGGCTTTTTGCAACATCCTCAACTTTCATTCCGCAAAAAAAAATTTCTTCACTTGTACTTCTTTGTTCAATAAATTCAGACACAGTAAAATCGAAGAATTCACTTTTAGGGCCTCGCAAAACGGCGCGTATCTCAAATACTAATGAATATTTTGATGTGAAATTTAGCATAGATGTCACTAACAATACTACCAACTTACAGAAAAAAAAGCATAAATTGAAGGAGGTAGATAAGTAAATGAGGAATGCACCGCGACCTTACCGCGTCTATTGTGCCCTTATAAATTGAAGTATAAATTAAAAATTCACCTTTCAATTTAATCACATTAGTTCTTTAGACTTTACATATCCCCACAGGAAAAAGTCTAACGGTGTGAAATCACACGATTTTGGTGACCAATCCACCGGCCCAAAACGTGAGATCCCGACATAAAATGCGCCAAGTCGTTCCATACGTCAGTCCGAGTTGCAGCGAACGGCGCTGAATCGACTCTCCACATTCTTCGTATATATTCTCAGCTATGGCTGAGACTTGTGTAACTTTTCTTTATTGCGTGCTGGACGTGTATTCGGTTGAATATTATGCTGGGTCTCAAGATATCACCCATCTTGTGTTCCGAATTGTACGCTCAGTAGGCCGATTATATTGACCATAAGTTGAACGAAGTGCGGGATACACATTCTTTACAGAACGTGAATTTTCGTAATAAAGTTGAACGTTTTGTCGTTGTTCAGGCGTTAATCTTTCCATGATGAAATGCCAAACAATACTGAACAAAAGTAACCTGACAACCCAGCACGACTCACGCGTGATCTGTCAACGAAGGCTATTGAAAAAAGTGCCTCTACTTGGATCACCCATTATAAATTGGTCCAAAACTATTGAGATTGAGCTTTCGAAAACGTTTTAAGACCTCTTCTCTGAATACTGACTTTTATCAGATGAAAAAAACAACTCCCAAATATTTCTTGCAATGAATTTCGTAGCCAACACATAATTCATTTTTCATGCATAGGAAGGACAAATCTTTGCCGCACTTTATCAAGTTAGTAAACTTTTTATAACCATTTTGTAGAATTTTAGGCAGAAACTTGTAACAGCAATGTTTACGTCATTACAAACTAATTAGAGCCCAAAACTCAACCCACGTTTTTAATAAGTGAATTATTTTTTAAGGCAAATAGGCCGTTGAATGCAACAAAAAAGTGGCAACCCTTATTCCATCAAATGTATTATCGCATACACCTTGAAGCCTTGACCGCACCCATCATAAAAGTGCACATAATTAATGATAATACAATCACGTTTAATTTATTACCAGCATTCGCAACACCAAAAATGCAAACTTTCAATGCTTTTTTTAAGCGAGTAATTAACTGTTTCTATTTGTTTGTAGAACAACCACGCACCGCCGAGGCGCTCGTATTATATTTGACGAACAATTACGTCAGGATAAATGGCAAAATGAAAACATTTTCAGGCCCGCAATTACCGTGGTAGTGTAATACAACGACAACAATGCAGACTGCGTTCGACTGTGGATGGTTAAACTGTCCAAAGGGCCAGCGGCCTTACGTGGACGATCAGGTGAGGCGAAAACATTTAGCATTATGTGTCGGCATTAGGTCAACGGGTTGCGGTTGACCCATCCAAGTGGTTTGCGTGGTTCGCGTGAAGGATTATTTAAATTTCGGCATGAATAATTCACCCACTGACAAAGCCGATGAAAGAGAAATGAAAAGATGCGCTGAAACTGCGAGAAAGCAGAAATAAGGGGGAATTCTTATACTTCTCAAGTGAAATATTTAACCGTTCTTTATTTTCGCAAGCTCATGATTTATTCCTTTGTTCGCTTTGCGGAAATAAGTAGATTTACATTACATAATTTCACAGCACGAAGTAATAGAGCAAAAAAAAAAATCGCGTCGAGTTACACAAGAAAAAAGTACAACTTTCCTGTGTGTGTCATCAAACAAGAAGACGAAATTCAATAAGAATGTTTATATGTATTTGAGATAATTCACAATTTTTTTCCGGTTGTAAAAAAAGGTTATCAGGTATTTTGATTACCCTATTCTATTCTGATAATTTCATTGATGCTTGATTTGTATATTGTAAAGTGAAAGAACAGATGGAAATTAAAAGTTTGTTATATGGCAAATAGGTGTGGTTGTCATCAATATTTCGCATATATTGTATATACATAATAGGAATATTTCGATAGCCTCACACACCAAATTTGGTTAAAATTAGACAAGTAGTTTTTGAAATACATATATAATTTCACCCAAAGCACGGCGATACCAATACCCTTGACCGATTTTTACACTTGCTTCTGTAAAGGCCTTTCTGCCATCTTGGTTATAAAACTTCATACCTCTCGTAGTTTTAAACATAACCGTTATATTCGGATTTGGACGTTGCTAATATCTGATTTTAATCATTTTTACAGCGTTCTTCTCATAAATTGTGGTTGATTTAGCCTGACCGGTTTGAAAAATATGTACTTCAAACCAGTTAGGGAGCGGGACAATGCCCAATCTTTAATTTCAGCAGAAAAGTGTGTTGATAAAATTACTTTACGTCTTCCTTAAAATTGTAAAATTTATTTAATATAATTAAGCAGAAAATCTAATAAAACTCAATCAAAATACATATACAAAAATTTTCCAAAAAAATAAGTAATTTATTAAAAATGTCCGATCACCCATTTAGAATTCATGCTTATAATATACCTTTTAAAAAAACTCTAACTTTACTCTAGTTTTTACTTTTCCTGTCATGTTTCGTAGAAGTTTCTCTTATTAAACCTCACATATAGTCCCTAGAACTGTATGCTGGCCTTGGAAACGTCTCTTAAATCACATTACTGGTGGCCGGTGTACCACAGGGCAGTGTTTTAGGCCCAACACTATACATCATATATAGAGTAGATCTTCCAACAACTAACAATTTATTAACTTCAACTTTTGCGGACGACAGAGCTATAGTGAGCCGTAACAAATGCCACATAATAGCATCAAGAATATTAGCCGAGCACTTAAGGTCTGTCGAAGAATGGCTAGCCAACTGGCGTATAAATGTGAATGAACAAAAATGCAAGCATGTTACGTTTTCATTAAAACCTAAAATGTGTCCGGCAGTAAAAATTAACAATATTTTAGTACCCCAAGCGAATGAAGTAACTTATCTTGGTATTCACCTAGATAGAAGTCTTACGTGAAGAAAACATAATGTATATCTAGAAAAATATCTTGCATAAAGATAAAGCTGCAAATTTAAATTGGCTATTAAATAAAAACTCCGAACTTAACCTAGTCAACAAAGTGCTTTTATATAATGCGGTCATAAAGCCGATTTGGATGTATGGCATTCAACTGTGGGGTACGACCTGTGCAACTAAAATTGATGTAATACAAAGGTTCCAATCAAAAATGCTTAGAACAATCACGTGTTCACAGTGGTACATGCATAATGAAAATATCATAAAGACCTTGGTATTTCTATGGTAAAGATACTGAAACAAAAAAAATGCCATTATATCTCGATGGAAGTGTTCTCCTTGTTCTTCCGACAAAGCTACCATATTATTTTTGAATTCATCTAAATGATGAGGGAGAGATTCGTAATCCTGTCAGTGAACAGCGAAGTCATAGTTGTCAACTCTGTGGTTTCCAAGGAAATCATGCATTACTGCCTTAGAACCGTTCCAGGCTTTTTTCTTCGCTTTGCTAAGTAACTTCGGAAAAATTTATTAAAACAATTAAAAATTTTTTATATGCGTGCTTTCATTTCCACCTCTGAATTCTCTCCAAATTCTCAGCACTAACTTCACTGCTCTTTTTTCTACTCGATACCAGTTTGCACTGGTTGTTGCAGGAAAAAAAATTATGAAACACATTATATCTCCGCAAATATTTACTTCGTGTATAGCAGTTTTTTGGTTGCTAATTTCAAATATGATATTATTTTTTCGAAACTCAAAATGGCGGATACAAAACCGCGGACGTGTACTCTTCAAATTTGGGGCACGTGTTCCAATTGGAGCCAAACATCATGTACCTGATTCAAACCCATACTTAATAATAAGATGTAAGTTTCTGACGTGATTTTCTGGTAAAATTTGAATTACATCGCATTGCACATTCAAAATCTGCATGTCAAGTGATACGCGAACACAATTTTGAAATTCTCTTTTTCGAATAATCCTGTACGTATGTCGGGTCATTTTCCTTTCAACCATATCGGAAAGTGCGAGGTCGCTCGCGGCCTTTTTAAAAGCTGCCTTATATCTTAAAGCTCGACTTTCACGATGTCTCTGTGATGTCCTTGAGGACACTAGCAGCTTTAAGAGCTCCGGAAGCATGAAGGCTCATGCTTTCTGCAAATGCTAAATCTACTGGGCTGTAGGACGTACGTAAATCTTCCATTGCCCTGCGTTTAGGTCTGTCACTCATGTCCTCGAATTCTTTAGAAGGTCGACCTGTCTTTTTTGAGCTCGTAGAAAGCTTAACCTGTTCATCACATTCCAATTCTTCTGTTTTCATAGGCTGTTGTATCTGCAAAACATAAATTCAATGCAATTACTTGTTAACTACTATCAAAACTCTATTGTGTCTGATAAAATTATATAGAAAACTAGCTGACCCCGCAGGTGTTGTCCTGCGTGAAATTATGTGTTTTGAAATGAAAGGAAAGTTGAATTTATATTGTGTTAAAAATCATTTATTTGCGATTTTTTTACATTTTTTTCAATGTAGCGCAGCTTTATAAACAACATTTTTTTGGTTTCAGTTCCGGTGCGTAAATGTACTTCTCTGTTCTTTTCCAACTTGTGAAACGCCAAGTATAGCTGGCCATGTGAAAACATGGCATTTCCAGATGTATGCCACACTCTTCTAGCGACTATCCTTGTGAACTGAAATGGCCAATCGTTAGGGCTCAAAGGAATTCGTAGAATCAAGCATCCGGCCCCCTTGTATTCGATAGATCGTCATAACCAGTCGGATTCCATTACACAGTTTCAGCGCATGAAAATTGCAAAACATAATAATGACAGATCCAACTTTGAGACGCAAATGATGCGAGAGCCTCTCCAAAGAATTTAGAAATTCCATTTGATAATTCACGGCTTTTTCCTCATTGTCAAGATGATCGATCGATTTATATGAGCGCCAACCTCCCGACATTTGACTTTAAATCTTCCAGTTTCAGTCATTATGTAACATCGGTATTTTGAAAGCTAAAATTGCGCGTGCTTTCAAGAAATCGTAGTTACGATAATTTAGCCAATGTTTGGATAAACATTCGTGATGAGTTTATCTTTCGTTGAAATGAATTGACAAAAGACAGGTAGAATTGATATCAAACCACTGGAAGTATCAACCGAAATTTTCCCATTTCCAATTCTTAGCGAATACGATGCAAAATGTCTTCGGCAATGTCATTTTTGTTTGTATCCCATAATTGACGCAGATTTGAAGGCTGATATGTCGAAATTATCATCGCGAAAAGTATACGAACTTCAGTGTCATGCGAAGTTGCTATCGCATGGTCCATCGTTTGATCCCAGTGATTGTCATGTTCCAGCAATTGCAATTGCTGGTATGCTTCTCAAAAAGTTGCACACCGTATCATTCACAATACGCAATGACTCAAATGAAGTTGAACCGCGGACATTAATCAATTTAAAACTAGTCCTAATGCATTAATTGAGAACACACCTGGATATCCATCTACTGCTTTGCCTTGCTTTCTGCGTAACCATTTCTTCGACGATGCTTTCAATGGCTAATATCAAGGCATTTCCGAATAGATCAATGTTCTCGCAAACGGATCACTGACGCAAGTTGAGAAAAAACTCGTCAATGTCGATTTTGTTGTTGGCGGTGTTTCCGTTGGCTGTATTCTCTGGGTTGAAATACACTCTTTGGTCTTCTCCAAATGAACTGCGAGATGTACAACTGTCGGAAAACGTTCATGAATTGCAAAAATAAATATCTTACAAACCGCTACATTGCAATTCACTCATCGATCTCATCCCGTTCAAGGTCAATAACCGTCATGTTGCTTTCTTTGGTGATGTACTTACAAACGTATTTAGTCGATTTCACCAAACCAAAGTTTTGAATGTGAATTAGACAATAATGGCGAGCATGGTACGATCCATGTGTTGTCAACTTCGATATTCACTCCTCTAAATTGAATGCTGAATGTTCTACCACTGTCGTCTGGTGAGCGACGCCGATAGAGTGGATATTTTATCAAAGCACGTGTATAGTGTTTTGTGCATTTATTGTCAGACATACTAACTGAAGTGGGATTGTGGTCTCCGCAAAGTCCATGAACCATATTTGTTTTCATCACTTCGTATAATACTTGATCTTTCTCTACATCAGGAATTTCCGCAGAAATGATTTCAACAATTTGATCTGGTGTAACCACCATCCACCATTCAAAGAAGAATGTGTGCGTGCGGCACATATCTTTTTTGCCAGTCAACAGAGTACATCTAGCATCTAACATCGTAACTATTGTTTGAAAAGTCGTGCTGTGACATCGTGACGATCGCTTGCTGATTGACCGCGATCCATAATTCCGCACGTATGTCATCGCATCCTGGAAGTACTTCTTGCCTTGCTTTGCCTTGGGCTGCCAATGTATGTTAATGCCAAAAAGAACGCCGACCGATATTAGGGCGACCTCTTCGTGGCTTCGTAACAAATTTCAATCTGCAATTGATCGCTTTGTGTGAAACACACATAAAGTTTTCACTGAATAATTTTCAATAATTTTTCTTTCGAATAGCCGGAATAAAAAAGCAAGCGAACGAAATTGAACGATTCAAATAATTTACAAATCAAAATATTGTAAAACAAAACAAACAAAAATTGAAAAAAATTAGTATGGAAAAAAGTTACTTTTTTGAATTGTGTAATTTTCCGACTTTTCCTCATGAAAAGTATAAGATACTCTTATTTCTTAACCTTCCCCGATTCACAACGAACAACCTCTAAAAATTTCATCAAGATTGGTGCAGCCGCTCTATTAGCGTTACTAACATTCATTTTTATATACATACATGTGTATACAACAACTGTCAATGTGTTTTACGTGGGATCCTGCTTGCGAAAGCTTAACTCCACGGTGCTCAAAAGCACAACGGATCAATACAATACGTCGATCAGCGCCCTGAAAATTGGGTAAGGATTTTCAGTACCAATTGGCAGTGCGGTAAGGACACACTAACCACCTTGGTAGGGCTCGAGGCCCATCTAAAACCTCTGCCGTACTTTGGGTCCGGCACCCGGTTGCAATGCAACTCCACATTCGACTGACAAAGTCAGTTCTTCCCGCGATTTGGGTTTTAACCACAGCCACCACGAATCTCCACAAAGGGCCAAACCCAATGAGCAGACTGGAGCGAACTCCAGGAGCTACTGCTCCCCGTGGTACCAGGTTAAAGTCTTTGGTATGACCTTGTAGCCGAGGCTACGACCAGTTGAGCCTCCATACAGCCCTGGACTGGTGGCCAGGATCTTAGTCGCCTCTTACGACAGGCATGCCTTACCGCGGGTATATTCGGTTTCCCCTCGAACCCGGAGGGGTCCCCCCGTACCCGCAGGGGGAACATACATATGTACATAAGTATGTATGTATGTAACGTTTGTATGGGGGAAAAGAAAAGGGCTGTTTTAGGGGTTTTCCGGAAATTATTCGAATTTTTTTCGCCATCTTTGAACTTCAACGAACATTTAAGAAAAAGAATTGACAAAATTGGTCCAGGCGTTATTGAGTTATGAGCGTACATACATTTTGACGATTCATTTTTATTTATATAGATGTAAGTATAGGAAGATATGTAAACAAAATTGAAAGGTTTTTTATCAAACATAGCATGAGCAAATACATAATTTCGTTTTTCTTCAACATACTTTCAAAATTATAGGGCCATTCAACCAGTCTGCGTTTTTTGACACAAAACGATCATGACACAAAACGATCATCCATTTTGTTTTCAAGGTGTTAATGAGATCTTTCAAAGCATTTTTCTTACCTGGATCAAAAGAATCCTTTTTTATCTTTGAATTGAAAATGTCACGGCGACTGCACTGTAAAGCATTGCTGGTGTCTAGAATAATTCAAATCGTTTATAAAGATGAAGATCCATTTCATCATAGTCCGAAAACATTTACAATTCAATTGTATACACAAATTTTTATACTCTCGCAACAAAGTTGCTAAAGAGAGTATTATAGTTTTGTTCACATAACGGTTGTTTGTAAGTCCTAAAACTAAAAGAGTCAGATATAGGGTTATATATACCAAAGTGATCAGGGTGACGAGTAGAGTTGAAAACCGGATGTCCGTCTGTCCGTCCGTCTGTCCGTCCGTCCGTGCAAGCTGTAATTTGAGTAAAAATTGAGATATCATGATAAAACTTGGTACACGTATTTTTTGGCTCCATAAGAAGGTTAAGTTCGAAGATGGGCAAAATCGGCCCACTGCCACGCCCACAAAAAGGCGAAAACCGAAAACCTATAAAGTGTCACAACTAAGCCATAAATAAAGAAATTAAAGTGAAATTTGGCACAAAGGATCACATTAGGGAGGGGCATATTTGGACGTAATTTTTTTGGAAAAGTGGGCGTGGCCCCGCCCCTCACTAAGTTTTTTGTACATATCTCGGAAACTACTATAGCGTCGTTTCCTTCAGGCATTTCCATATGCAGTTCAAAAATGGAAGAAATCGGATAATAACCACGCCCACCTCCCATACAAAGGTTTCGTTGAAAATCACTAAAAGTGCGTTAACCGACTAACAAAAAACGTCAGAAACACTAAATTTTATGGAAGAAGTGGCAGAAAGAAGCTGCACCCAGGTTTTTTTTTAAAATTGAAAATGGGTGTGGCGTCGCCCACTTATGGACCAAAAACCATATCTCAGGAACTACTAGACCGATTTCAATGAAATTCGATATATGATATTTTCTTAATACCCTGATGACATGTACGAAATATAGGTGAAATCGGTTCACAACCACGCCTTCTTCCAATATAACGCTATTTTGAATTCCATCTGATGCCTTCTCTGTATAATATATACATTAGGAACCAATGATGATAGCGGAATAAAACTTTACACAAATACATATTTGAAAAATATGTAAATGACGGATAATGAAATCTCGATTATCACTTTATCATGCGAGAGTATAAAATGTTCGGTGACACCCGAACTTAGCCCTTCCTTACTTGGCTTTGTTTACAAAAGCAAGCAAAACAGTTTTCCTCGAGCTCCTTTATCAGCGGCTCTTAAGGATTAAAAGACAATTTACTGCTTCAAATTTAACTCAAATGCCATCCCATTTTTCTTTTAAAAATCATCAGACTTTTAAGATTTAAACGAACTTAATTTAGAATGACGAAGAATATAATCAACTTTGAGTACCTATTGTGAGAATCAGATGTATCATTAAAACTTTCATTGTTTTTTTAAGCCACTCTACAATTTTATTTTTCCCCAGGTCCAGAAAAAGCACTCTACGTCCCTACTTATTTCGCACCTAATGTATTATATAGTCATTTAATATACTATGCAAAGTCATTTTCTTCAGAAACTTTCTATGTATTTACTAGAAAGTCCTCAAGAAAACAAAAAACTCGATGCGACTGCAGCTGGATCTCAGCACGCGCTGTAGGGTCTCCAACGCTACGCGAAAAAAAACGGACAATAAAAATGCACTGGTGCCTCGTGGCACAAGATTTTCCGAAATATCAATAAATGATACTGTAGCCGACACGAAAAACTTTGGTTGACCACCCATCTCTATTAATCTCATAACTTTTAGCGTCGGCAAAGGTGATTTTGTTAGACATTTGTTTTATTCAGAGCAAATGATTCACATAATATGTTATACATACCTTCAATAACACCCTCCATTGAACTGGTTATACACAAATATTTTCTTAATCACTAGATAGACACTTTTTTAACTGCGCGCATTTAGAGACTCGAGACACTTGACCGGCGTAACTCCGAGCCGCGACTATTCCACCGAGTGTAATCCGGAAAAGAAACATGAAAACTCATTCAGCTTTCTTGACAGTACACAGCAGTGCCCCCTTGAAGATTTTTTAAGCCTTAACTTGATAATTTCAGAAAGAAAAGAAAGTTTTGGCCAGCTTTTCGGGAAAATCGGCAACAGTGCAGCGCTATAATTTTATATATTTACTTATATCCACGGAATATATTAAATAGGACCCAAGCTCAAAACAAAAAAATTGTGACCTGTATAGTTTATTATGATAATGAAAAATTATCTTATACATAAAGTATTCGGTTGCACCCCATTCAAACCATTTGTGACGTCGCTATTGCCTTTCAGTTCTAGGCAAAATAAACTTAATTATTTACAACATTTAAATTATTAATTACTATTAGTGTTGGGCTAAGCAATTACCATATATATTCATGCAAGTGTATTTAAAATTTACCTGTTTACTCAATTATTTTGCGTTGGCTAAATTTGCGGTCAATTTTGTGACGCTTCATTCAACTTTTATAAGCATTAAGAATGCATGACATTTTCATTAACATATCTACAACCTACAACCTCATACCATATAAATAACTACATATGCGCAATGTTATTAGCAGTAAAAGTTTTAGTTGGCATTAACCACCAAATATGCATATAACTTAGGAGACTTCTTACCACAAAAAGGATTACTCAGAATTATCCTGGCACAAAACCGTATACATACATATGTATTTGTTGTGGCAGTTAATAGAAAATTGTAATTATATTATCAAGAAATATTTTTATACTTCAGAGAAATACTTTTATCCTCACCGCATCCCCTTTTCAGCAATGGATATACAATATTAGCAATTACACAAAATATTTCGGTATTTTCTTCCAGTCGCTACGCAAATTTGTTTATGTAGATTTGTATAATATGAATAACGGTATATAATCGTAAATATCACTGTTTACATATATGCACAAGCGATAACAATATTATGCTTACTAAACGTTAGCTAAATATTTTGCTTAGCAACGCTTGTAAGTTTAGCGCATTGCAGCTGTGAAAGGTTGCTCATACGCCCCGGAAACTGCTTACGACAAGCAAGTAATATGTCTGATAGCCCAAGAGCCTGTGTGTTGTTGATTGTTTGTATTAGATTAAACTTTTACTCATTCGCGCATAAACGCACATACATAAGTGTGTATGTGGGTGCACATGTTACAGAACGGCACGTGCTTCCTTCACCTTTTCTTGTGCACACTTAAGCCTTTCATAGAGAAATGTGGTGTGCGTGCTAGGTAAATCGATTTTTCGCTACTTCCATTGACTGTAGGTTAAGGGCAGTGCCCTTAACAAGGTAAATATCTGCAAAGGTAAGCAGTAATCAAGGTTCAGTGGTTTCGTAATTTTGCTTCAATGATACGTACATAATTGCATTCGGAAGCTAATTCACATGTGAGCGCGTGGCTCATGCTTAGTATAACCGTATTCTGTTACAGTTAAATTACAATTAATTTCAATGTTATTCAGAAAGGTAAATGTTTACATATAAAACTTGGAATACACAGTTGAAATGTTGTCAAATCTTCAAGAACAACCATCTTTAATTATATTGGACAGTTCTGGTGTCGACTGACAAACACTTTACAAACATGAAGAAGATATCAATAGAATCGAAAAGAAATGTCTAGTGGTGATATCTTTTTTTTCTACAATGTTGACTATTTTCCAGCAGTTTAATAGCAAGTATGTTTTGTTCTACAGTCAACAAAAGTTTTTCGATATTTTTTTTTAATGAACATCATTTTATGTCACATGTCGAGCAGAAAAATTATAGAAACAATATTATTGGGCACCAAACACTAACTGTACAGCCGATAAAGCAAGGGTCCAAAATAATCTCAAACGAACATTTAAGACACTTGCAAATTGCTGGGATCAAAGCCTGAAAAACACCTTCAGGTGATAGCAAAACTAGAAATTGATCTTAAGGTTACAAACAAAATTTCATCCATTATTTCTTAATTTTATTAAGATTTCTTGCATATTGACCAATAGACGCGGTAGAAAGTGAACCGGAAGTTCGAAAACATTTATGCTATGTACATATATGGGAAGTGTAGACTCTATTTTTCACATTTTGGGCACAAGTTGTAATACAATTTTTGAGCATAATATTAAATAACTATTTATGCAAAGCTTTACTCTGATAACTTTACTGATGTTTGACTTGTATATTGTAAAGTGAAAGAATCCAAATTTGCCAATTTTTACAATGTTTCATAGGAATAACTGGGTAATATCACATACCAAATTTGGCTGAAATTTCCTAAGATGTGAGTGCGATTTCACCGAAATCCGGGCGGCGCCACACCCATCGTCTAATTTTTGCACCAAGTCCCATAAAGCTCTTCCCTGCCATTTTGGTTGTGGAACTTAATGCTTATGGCTCTTTTATTTAGTAAGTTACGCACTTTTAGTAATTTTCAACATAACTGTTATATTAGGAGTGGGCCTTTTCACAGTGTATGAAGAATTGTTAAAAGGACTTTTTTCAGTAAATTCGGTGGTCTTAACTTGAGTGGTTTGTAAGATATGTACATTTAAGCATTTAGCGAGGGAGGCCACTTTTTGAAAATTTTCCGCTCACTGCGGCGTACCCCTGTACAAAATTACTGTTTTGTATCTTAATTTAGTGCTTGGTTATGGCGCTTTATACGTTTTCGGTTAATGATGTTTTGTGGGCGTGACAGTGGTCCCACCACGTCCATCTACGAACTCGTCGTCACTTTTTTGGCAATGAGTCCGTGTATCAAGCGGCAACTTAATTTTTACTCAAGTTACATCTTGCACAGACAGACAAACAAATGAATAAGCGGATGGACACATCGTCTTGTAATTCTCTCTAAATCGGTTCAGGTGATACAAACAACCTTTAGATGGCAACATGTTGAAAGAGTATAAAAATGTGTGCATACATTGCTAACATTAATTTTTATCCGAGGAAAATTCTTTTTCTACAACAACAATCGCGCAGTGATACGTATATCAATTAATCCTATTTAAGCGATATCCGAAAGAGTTTCTGTATCGTTTCATGACCGTCGACGAAGCATGGAACCACGGGGGTACACCAAAGACCGTTACCACGACAGCCGGGTCCATGTAACCGGAACAGACCCGGATTTTTAATCCGGTCAAGGATTGTCAACTTGGCAGAATTCTGCCGCTAAAACAGCAACAACCAAAGACCACTTTTTAAAGTCTGTTTGTCGTAAATGTCGTGAACGAGTACCTCTTACACATATGCCAAAATTTGTTTTTTAGTCGTTTCAACATCATAGTACTAAAAGCCATGTTTCTAAATTTTAAATCTTTTATGAGTTTCCATACCTCCCAAACTCATAACCGATGTAAAAACAATTGTTCGCACGCTGGCTTGCCATGCCTTAGATTTTCTTATTTATTTTACCTGTAGAAATTGAGAGTAACGGCTCATACATATGTATGTGTGTATATATGGAAGGTTTTGTCAGAATAATATTAATTCCATCAGACATATTTTATTGCTGCCATTATTCTCGTCTCGGTAAATTTATCACCACGCTCGCGAGATTTTATTGAGCAGTAAAACAAAGACGAAGTCCGATGCGAAAAATATTCCAATTTTACTGCAACATTTGCAATTGTAGTATTTTTTGGAATTAAGAAAATTAGTAAGCTGATAAATTGAATTCTAATAATAGTCGCAAGTAAAGTTTTTCACCCAAAAATAACTAAGTTAGCTATCTTCACGAAAACTACTAAACGTGTCATAAACCAATAACTAAATGCGTCAGAGATATTAGACTTTAGATATTTACTTTACAAGACTTTATTGGAATCGGTGTCAAATTTTGGTGATGGGCGTGGCACCACTCACATTTAGGATAGAACCCATATCTTGGGATCTAGTCAAACGATTTCAACCAAATCCGGTATATAATATAATCCTGTCATTGCTACATCGCAGTGGGCGACATCAGACAAAAACCGGGTCTACTTCCCATATAACTCCATTTTAAATTCCATTTGATTTTTTCACTTCCCAGCATACAAATCAATTAGCAATTAATATATCTGGATAAAATGTTGCTTGACAGTTCTCTCAGGGAATTTCATCTTACGCCATAAAATCGTCGAATATAGACTAAAAATTTTCAAGATCAGAGAAGAATAAGCATGTCATGAATTTGACTTTGTGTCCAAAATATCAGTCAATATGTGAGATATGTTATTAAAATTAGCGGAAAATATTACTTGATAATAATATAATATTAATATATCCTTGCATTAAAAATGGGTTGAGTCGGATCAATGCTTACCTTCGCCCCCCTATACGTAATATAAAGATTTTCAAACTTCTAGTTGCTTTTCCATCAGATATATCGTCCAATGTGCATCTTTAGTATTAAGTTTTGCCAAAACCGGCTTTGAGCCTTGCAAGAGTATATAATATTCGGCTACACATGTTTTAACATAAAGTTACATTACAAATCTCGTACATGTGGCATAAAAGAGATTAGCGCAAAATTTTAAAGAAATGGAAGAGTCTCATTATGGCCTTTTGTTCCCCAGCGAACTTTTGTTCCAGAAACAAAAACAGATTTGATTGATAAATCAGTACAAATGCCGTTAGGGCGCAAAGCTTAAACATATTATTATGAAAACGGTTATTTTGAAACATTTCCGTTTTTTTTTTGTAATTAAATTCCAATTAAAAGTTTGGTTTGGGGAAAATCATGCCAAATTGAAAGCACATTCGTTGATTAAGAGATTTTTTTACAAACATTTCGAAAAAAAGGAGTTTTGAGAAAAATATGTATGAGGTTTAAAATTAGAACTAAATCACAACACTAAAATTGGTGTATGAGATATTCTTGAATATTGTGTTGTGAAACTTCTCTATATCGGCGCTTCCAAATGACTGAAATAAGCATGTCATGAATTTGATATAACCATATACATATGTTTTCATAAAGACATTCATCACAATGTATACCTAATCACTCTTCCCTAAAGATTCACCTTTTTGCAAGTTGTGGCTTTCCAATTTCGCCCACAAACTGATATTTGCACCCATGCAGAAGTAAATGCTTTATGTATGTGTTCCAGTATACTATATACTCAAATGAATGAAGAATTGCTATTCAACACTTAACCAGTATCCTGTTGGTATTTGCAAACGAAAGAAATCACGTGTGAATTGAAAACAGAACTGCATGGGCGTGTACAAACAAGCGCCGGCTACTGCATGGCAAGTGATTTAATGTGTCTATGTAATTGCAGTTAAAGGTTTGGCTCGCTCGCCTGCGTCCCACGTGAGTGGAAAATAGCAAAATCAATTAGTTTAATGCATGCAAATGGCTCTGATTGTGAATTTGAAGCACGTATGTACATATGTATTTACACACATATATCATATGCGCATGCGCTCGTAAGCAGTGCAAATGATTAAATTTGCGAAAAAATTATAGAAACGTGCTTAAACAAGTTAACAAAGCGGAACAAACTGAACTCCACGCAGCTAGAGAAAGCGGAAGCTGACTGTGTTATTGCAATTCACGCTTTGTCTACTTTCAATGCATTCAGTTAAAGTAAAAAACAAATTCCAACTCTGTTTAATCAGTACTTAAGCCCTTATAAAGCAATCACCATTGCTGCGTGTATTTTCCCAAGTATTTATCTTAATTATTTTTATTTTTTAGTTCCACGGTTTTCAACAGGCTCATTTAACTTTTTTCTGTAATTTATGTCAGCGGAGAGCATTATTTGAATACATACATGCATATGTATATGAATACTAGGGTGAACCAAAAACCTACCTATTTAATTCATGAGTTAGAATTGATTTTTTATGAAAAAAACCCATCTGAGCGAAATATTTATAAGGAAACTTAATGCTCTGCATGAAACCACGATGTACACAATTTTGACCTAAAGGTATGGTATTTGAAAATATAATTTTTAAATGTTATTTATACGCGAAACTTTGAATGGTCACCGACACCTTTCAAAATTAAGCTAAATATTTTAATTCGTTAATTCGAAAGGTTTGTTTTCGGCCCACCCTAATTTATTTAAGTTTAAAATTATTCACAGATGTGTATAGTCACATAGCAAATGCAACTGACTTTGACAGCAGAGGCATGTAATTCTTTGTTTGTGTGCAATGCGCATTTGCAAATTTTGTGTGCCATAAACACAATCACAACAAATACCAAGCGAGATGGTGTCCTTTTATGTCCCCTAACAATAAAAATAGCTACTGTTTCAGTTTCGTCCAAAAAGAGTCTCAACGCTAGAAGAGCTCGTTATTTTATTCCACATCTCTAAATATGTAAATATTCATGACCGAGAACAAACTTGTTTTGTGTTTTCGATATAAAATCTGCCTTAAGGTCTTACAAAATACCAAATTATTTATATGTTTAAATATCGACCGGAGCCAGAAGATCGACGATTATAACCGCACTCCCTATAAAAGTTAATGTTTAATACTCTTTTCTCGGAAAAATCATGAAACAGGCTACAACATTTAGATCGACTTAATTCAACAGATTTTTTCAGATATACAATTTGGTTATTATCGAAATAAAGAGGGATCGATTTCGAGGTTTCCTATTCTTTAAAGAAAAAAAGAACATTTTTTGACTTTTTTTTGAAGGTTATCTTTTTCAAATGTTGACCGCGGTCCATCTATGATTGAGTCCAATTTTCGATTACTCGTTCAAGCATTTTGACTGGTACCTGGTGAATGACACGCGTGATGTTTTGTTTCAAGGCCTGAATCGAAACAGGATTTTCCGCATAGGTATTACACTTTACATATCCAGGAAGAAGTCTAACAGTGTTATATCACACGACTATTGGCCAATCGACCGACCCAAAACGTGAAATGATCTGTTCACTGAAGTGTTCTCTCGATAAATCCATTAATTGATGCGATGTGTAGGAAGTGGCGCCGTCTTCTTGAAACCAAATATCGCAGAGATTACGAGCTTCAATTTCAGGCATCAAATCAGTTATCATGAGGCGATAGCGGTCGCTATGTTACATTCCCACCGGCACATTTTTGAAGAAATATGGACCGATGATTCCACCGGCCCATAAACCATACCAAACCGTTGTTTTTTCTTGACGAAATGACAGTTCTTGAATCTCTTCAAGTTGCTCTCCGTCCCAAATGCGCCAATTTTACTTGTTTACATACCCATTGAGGCAGAAATGAGCCGCATCACTAAACCAAATTTGACTCGAAAACGTCGGAACTTCGTAATAAATTTGAACAATTTAACATCAGATGATCAGGCGTAAGTCTTTCCATGATGAAATGCCAAACAATACTGAATAAAAATAACATGAAATGATCTATAAAAAAAGGCTACGGAAAAAAGGACCTATACTTGGATGGTGATCCAAGTCGTGATTAAGTCGTTATAAGTAATATTTTCGCATGTTGCACAGAGATTAAGGGGGGGTAAGATTTGACAACTTCTTTTTTCCATTTTTTTAAATTTTTTTCTGAACCATCAACATCTCAAGAATATTGTGTTAAAGTTTTAGGTCATTCGGAGAAAAACTAACGAAGTTACAGCAGGTTGAATAACGGTACCTCCAGCTACCTGCGCTGAGTGTACAAAACTTTGAATCGATTTTCCCAAATATGTCATTCTTACAGTCGGTGACCAGCCTACAAAAAAAAAACTACTGCATCGATCGTTTTGAAATTTTGTACAAATATTCTGCATATACATATATAGCTCTCGAATGACGTCGAGTCTTTCCAAAAATTTTCAGTTCTAAGAATTTTACAATAACAAATAAGTCGATTTTTTCGTCTAAAATCGTCATTTTGGCTTGAAAATGGTACCAAAAATTGAAAAATTGAAAAATTAAAAAAAAACTCGACGTCAATTGAAAGATAAACTATTAAACTAAAGAAAGCATTTTGATTTTTTGGTTTCGGATGATCCAGTGATGCTGTAGGCTGGTCACCGCACAAAAACTTTTTTTCGAGGTGCCTGCAGAGATCGACTATAAATCCGTTATTCCTCGCTATTTTTCGATAAAACTTTTTTTAAGTATCCTTCGAATGTTGTACTTTCATATAATAATAAGTAAAATAAACCTATACCAATAATTTTTTCTAAAAAAATTCACGAAAAAAGGTCTTTTTTCGACGAAACAAACCTTATAGACCGAAACCCCCTCTCCCCCCCCAGTAATCAAGTGTTGTATATAAAATTTTAATATTCGTTATCCAACTATTAGGTCACCGTTTGAGAGCCACTGTATACTATTTATTTATTCAAGGTCAAGCATTATTGCAATACTTATCCTTAATACACGAAGGAGGAAGCATCTTAGGTAGTACTTGGGTCATTCTCCTTTTATAAACTGATAAAGGTACATACATATGCACATATGAAATAATACAAAACGATATTATATCTTTAGTTGTATTGAAATATTGGTAGAAAAATATTTAAGTAGTTAAACTTTGCAAATAACTGACCACCTCTTGGCATCATTACTCGGCCGTTTGCTACAACTTCGCTTGGACTTTTCGCTGTTTGTACATTTGCACGGTTACAAACAAAGCCTTTAGATCTACACCAATGAAAGTGAGAATCGATTACAATCAATCAGAAACCTGTAATTTCCAATTTTTCCCATATATTCCCATATTTTTTTCATTTAATGGCATTTTGTGGGCGTGGCTGTAGTCTCAATTAGCCGTAAACCGGACCATATTTTGCTGTCAAGTAGCATGTGTAAAAAGTTTCATCAGTTTTGATATATTTTTTTAATAAATTTATAACTTGACGGGGAGACGGATGGAGAGATAGACACCCGGAAATTAATTCGTCTCATCAACTTGATCCAGGTACTTAAACATGCAGTGATCATTACCAATATTACTCAACTTAAGATACTTTTCCATACAACCAAAGATTTGATCTCATAAAAGTCGCAACTTCTCTGTCGTATTTAAATTGAGTGTGACGATTAGCCGTTAGAAACTTTATACATTTTTTACACACCAACAGTGCATCGCTTAAATTGCCCAATGAGTTAGCCTCAAATAACTGATTTTCTATATGTAAAAGTCTTTTGCTGTTTGCTAACTACTAGAATGAACCCTTTTCAACGTTTGCACAAATACATACTTATGTATGAACATTCTACGTCTAAAAAATGGCAACACACACGCAAAGTGGCATTACACATTACTTAGATTAGAAATGTAGTTATGTATTTGTGCTTTTGTATTTACTCATGCAAAAAATATTTTGTTCCAGCCAGGCAAAAATCACAACAATAAGTGTGTTTACATCTACGAGTCCATATATGCATACTTTTCTAAGTACGTGTGTGCGTCTCACTTGTTTGAATTTTACTACCTTTAAAAACCATAGCCAAACGAAATGTAGATACATACAGTATTAGGGTGTCCGTTATTTCCAAACTGATTTTTTTGTAGACGCTCTCTGAACTATCAGTTTTTCCCCTAAAGCGGTAATTCAACCTAAACCAGCTCTTTACTTTCAATTTAAACCTTGCCTAAATCATTTCACTTTTCCCGTGAACCAAAGGGTGTTATTTTAGACCTCTCGTTTCAAATAGAAATGAAACGCATGTTATTTAATGTAATGATCCAATTTTTGTCCAGGTTTAATTGTTTCGGTTGTACGGCATGTAGCATCATCTTGTTGGAAGCAAAGCCAATATTTTGGTAATAAATTTGATATTCCAGTAAGTCTGTTCATTAAGAAATGGCAATCCCAACTGAGTAGAAATCAATTAACAGCTTTCAACACGACGTCAAGTATTGCCTCATTTAAAAAAATTATCCCATATTATATATGTACATACATATATGGGAAAAGAAATATTATTTAGACACGGTTTAAATTTAAAATAAATACCTTTTTATGTCAGATGTCTCTAGGACAAGATCTGAAACTCCAGGAAGCGTCTGCAAAAAACATTTAGCATGGGAAATTACGGACACCCTAATAGGTATATGTATATTTGCTAATGGACAAAAGGCAGCACTTGACATGCATTTTATATATGCATTGTCAACAGAGTATGCAAATGTCAAGTGTACATACCCTCTAGGGAAACGTGCGAACTGTGTTAAAATTGCACGCAGCTTTCTAGAAATGAAAATACATAGTCTAGTTTTCCTTATCAAGCGCTCTGTTACTAGGCGATTCTTATATTAAAAATCGTTAATGAACATGTTATAAGTAGAGTATAATGAAATTCAAGCTAAAGCTTGTGTTAAATAATTTTGAGAAAGTAATTCTTCTTAATATTTATATAATTTATAACATTATATGTGACGTGGTCTACGGAAAGAGGCTTGGGTGTCAAAAAAAAGGAGAACAATTAATGAGATAACGAGAAACTGACGATTATTTTTAACAGCTTTTCCCAGAAAACTAGTTTTCGCAGGTTAGCTCCCTTTTCGTAGACCAGGTCACATATAACAACATATCGACATTTTTTAAATGCCGACCCAAATCACGTGCGAAATTTTTTGTTTGGTAATTCCATAGGCTGAAAATATTTTTTGTACATATTCAAATTTTATTTTGAAATTCGTTTGGTGTAACCTCTTAACATACCAAAATGATGCCAAATGTTTAGTTACAAGTAAGTGGAACTTACGAATACTTCATAATTGTTAAAGCTTTTCCAGCTATGTATGATAAGAGAATCGAGACAAGATGACTATTGGATTTTCATAAGAACCTTTTTCATAGCAAAATTGTATTCGATTGCTTAATTCCCACTTTCCTTATATAAAATCATCCTAATTGGCTTATAACTTCTTTACGTTTGTTTATGAAAACTTATAAATTTCCTAAGGGGTGTTTTAACGTCATACATATGTATTCAGTGCAATTTGATTTTTAGGTTGAAAGTAGATAAAATATTTTTATAATTATATGGGTTTAAATATTTTTGAAATTTTTACATCTGAACCGATTTGCGTGCAATTTGCTAACGCTCATCCTTCCTTTTGCTACATGCAAATCATCAGTCTAATGAATATATCAGACAATACAAGAAATATCTTAACGGGAATTAAATAAAAATGGAATTATAAACACAATTTACCTCTCTTAATTATTAATACCTTTTTATTTCTACAATATAACTTTCGATATTAAAAATTAATATATATGTTCCGATAACCAAAGCAACAACACCTACATATGGTGAAATAGCAAAATTTCTTTTTCGCTACAATACTTTACGGAACTCCATTTTTGAATGCGCACAAATCATTTATATTTTTTTTGCTTTTTTTAGCAAGTCATTTTGACTCTTCTATTCTTTGTCCTGCATAAATCGGTATTTCTACGAGTATTTATTTGTATACATTGAATTTCACTTTCATGAAATTGTTTGCTGCTTCATTGTGTGGTTGACTATTCAAAACTCAACTAACTTTCGACTTGTTGCATCTTCCGGTTAAACTGACTGCGTCTACATATCTAAGTCGGCGTGCCTTTGTAAGCCCGAAGTGATGGGTTACAATATAACTTCTAATAATACGGGTGAGCTGAATAATTTGTCTTTGTCATCCTCCTGTGGAAATTAATCAGGTTAAAAGGATTCGTATTAATTTCCTCCGGCGGCTGTCTTAACATAGAAAAGCTGTATCTACATGTATTTTCTCCATTTATTTATTTACTTAGTTACTTAAGTCTATAAGCATTAATTATTGTAGACTATTAGAAAATTTTGACTTAAATTACAATTACAAAAAAAAAAGAGTGAGAAAAATCAAAAAAGAGCTTTTTCGGAAATCGAGTCACACTCACGCAAAGTACGCTTGCGAGGGGCATATTCTACAGATTTAGTTTCCTCATTTTTAGAGTAAAGCGTAGAAAAAGACATGAGGCAACGCTGGGGAATATCGAACTTAAGTTTTCTTAACATATAGGGGCAGTCAATACCTCCATTAATATCATCGAAAGTAAATAAAGAGAACGGACCGTCGATTTTCAAGTGATTTAAGGTGTAATAGCAATAAACGAGATTCATAAGACAGTATAGGGTCAAGAAAAATCTTTTCAACGCGTTCAATCTCACTAATTAAGGATAGACAATATGGTCTCCGGATGAACACAGCATACTCCAAGATAGAACGAACAAAAGACGTAAACAATAATTTTAACGTTTAGAGGTCGGAAAATTTAGAAGCATTTCGACGGACAAAGCCAAGCACAGAAATCGATTTTGAAATAATATAACTGATGTGGCTAAAGATAACCTAAGATCTTTGATTTCGGTTACATATTTTAGGTTGCAATTTGAAATATTGTAACTAAAAGGTAAGATGCTACGTACCCTCGCATACGAGATTTGAGAATATTTATCCAAATTCAGAGTAAGCTGTGATTTCAGACATCAATCATAAAAACTATCAATGCCACACTGAAGTTTAATTACATCTTCAGAGCTTTTGATTATTGTGGATATTTTAAGCCATTTGCAAATAGCAAAAGTTTAGCAAAAGAGAAAAAACAGGAAAGGTCGTTGATAAACAGCACAAAGAAAACCATGGACAATAACAACACAACCTCTATTGCGCAAATATGACTTGATCCACTGCAAGACAGAGTAAAAACCTAAAGAGAATAACTTTTTAATTAGAGTATTGTGTGAAACTTAACAAAGACTATAGAGAAATCTGTATAAGCACAATCTACTTGAAATCCAGCGCAAAAGGCAGACATGGAATAATCACTAAAAAGAGCTAAATCTTACACAGTAGAGCCACCAGAGACAAACCCATGCTGATTGACGTTAAAGATTGCTTTCACTGAAAAAATAACTGATTTTTTTATTTGTAGAATTACGAACTTCCTAAAAGACTTAGGGTTCGATTTATTGTTAAACTCCGTGCTGTCAATAAACCTTTTATGGTATAATGTATCCAAATTATTAAGCAGTTTTGTGTATTGTTGAAATTGAACGAAGGAGGAGCTTTTGTTAAAGAAAATTGTCTATAATATTTATTTTTAAGATCTTCCAACCGTTTGAGGTTCTTAGTATAACAAGGCAACTTATATGTACATATATTTTAATGACAAATTGCTTGAATGGATTTCTTAAAAATAGAGAAATTATTAGCAATATCTAATGTAGAAAATAAATCATCCCATTTAAACTTAAGGAGCAGATCGTTGAGTTTTGTAAAGACGAGCAATGCAAAATTAAAACCTAATCCGGCAATAGTGTCAAACCTATCGAAATCAAACTCAAACATCAAATATAAATGAAGAATGGTGGCTGGAGTAATGGAAGAAAAACCATCAATGAACCGAAAGTTTAAATTATATCCGAGAAAGACTAAGTCAAGAAATCGATCAAGACTATTTGAATAAGAGTTAATTAAAATCAGATTGAGACAAAGCAGGCTATCAATGATAAATAACTCGTGAGAAGACATTAACATTAGAGGAAATAAGGTGAGGGTTTTAGGAACAACCGGACCAGACAATATTGACAAGTCACCAAGAACACATTTTTCTGTATTTTTCTGTTTTACTTATTTAAAACCAATTAGGAAATATTATTTGCATGCATCTGATACAACTCCAGAGGAATATTAGGAGAGATGTAGGAAACAATAATGAACAGAGAGTCATTGATACAAACGCTTAGTTGATTCAGAATAAAATCATCACTATCATGTAATATTAAATGAGGACGGAATTTGCGTCCGGTTTTTTCGGAATCCTTGCGGAAAACAAAAAATAAATTTGAGTCGAAGTACTCACTGTCATAATGACAAGAATTAAGCCAGGCCTCAACAATAACGAAAATATCAAAATCCAAACGTAAAGAAAATGTACAAAAAACATTTGATTTAGACCTAATAGATAAATTTTGATAGTAGACCTTAAGACAAGAGCAATTAGGGGAAGGTGCAGAAAATGAATGAGCAAAATTATGATTATTTTTCCCTCTCTTTGGAAGAAGCTTAAAAGTGCGCAACTTGATGCCATGTGCCCAACTGAAAAAAAAAACGGCATTCAAAAGATGGGGACACTTCTGACTTAAATTTTACCCTCTTAAGATTATTAACATTGATATCTTTTTTAATTAATTTACAAAGTAAAAGATCAACATTAACATGTTTAACAACGAAAGATGTAATATCTTCATCACTGAGTTCTTAAAGGTAGACAATAGCAAATTATATTCAATTTTCCTGTTTGAATTAATTCAGTACTTCCTTTTTATATTTTATTTAATTATAGTTTTGCACTTTATTTATAATAACACAATTATGACCCTTTTCTATTTTTTTGAAGTAATTTTAGAAGTTTGAAATGTCTTTCACCCTCTGGCTGTCAGGCTTTTTAATGCTTCCATTAACGATACTTTTTGAAGAAACTCCTGCTGACAACTTGTGGTAAATTTCTATTTTTAAATCTTTTAAAAAATGTTTGTAATAGACTTTTTTATGTACATATACTACTTCTTCTTCTTCTTCAAAGGCGTAGACACCACTTACGCGGTTATAGCCGAATTAACAACAGCGCGCCAGTTGTTTCTACTTTTAGCAATTTGGCGAGATACCAAGTGCAGCCAGGTCATTCTTCACCTGATCCCTTCAACGGAGTGGAGGTCTTCCTCTTCCTCTCCTTTCCCCGGCGGGTATTGCGTACTGAATACTCTTAAATCATAGTTCCTATTTATTATGTTTGTTGTGATCGTCATCAAAATTGGGGTCTTTTATCTTAGGCTGTTATTTCTTTTTCATTGGAAGTGATTTTCTACATTGCTAGTCCCACTTATATAGCGAGCAGCTTGCAGCGCTCGCAGCGCATCTCTGGTGAACAGACGCTGCAATTAGACTTCAGCGATCCCTTCAACCAAATATGTCGGATTGGCTCCGTTGATGCTTTCTCTGTTTTATCCGTAACCTTAGGCTCTACACGGGTTGACTACCGCATCTTACACAAAGGATTCAGCTACTGGGGTCCACACATTCAGTAGATAGGGGCTTGAACGGTCTTCGTTGGATTTTAACATTTTTTGATCACAAGATGGCAAACACTGAAGACATTATTAGTACAAAGTTTATACCGTTATATTAATTGATTCTTGATTTTTTACAATAAAAGAATCAAATGTAATTAAAATGGCCTTATATGGGATGTAGGCGTGGTTTCAGTCCGATTTTCGCACTGTGGAATGTGTGAAGAATGTTTCGTACCAAATTTGATTTAGGGGTGCTTAAAGGATTTGTCCGAAACGCTTTAGTGTTTGTAGCTTAAGTGGTTTAGGAGATATTCCAATTAAACCAATTAGGGGACGGGCCACGGCCACCTTTTCATAATTTTTAGCTCACAGGCGTCTATTGTAACTGCAACCGGCTCTGCCAAATTCCTTTCTTATTCTTTATCTTAATTTGGCACTAAGTTATGTCACTTTATATTTTTTCGCTTCATGGAATTTTGTGGTTTTGAACTCGTCTCTTCATCCTGATCATTTAAATTAACTTGATAGTTTTAGAAAACATATTTAATTGTCAAGTGAACAAAATAATTACACACTGCAGCAACATATAAAAAAACCAAACTGACTTTTATGCTAACATTCTTTCAGGTAGCAGAGTGTTAACTTCACTTTTCTATTCATAGAATTCATTTTTGGCACTTTCAAAAAATTTCTGTATAGCACCAAATATTTATTTTGTATCAGAATTTTTGTAAAGGAATCCAAAAAAGTCCGAGTTATCTTCGAACCGTTATTTTCAACCAGGGATAAAGGGATGTCCAACCTATTCAGTGTGGGAGCGCTTCACGTTAGCGTTTTTTATAACATTTTCCATTATGGCCAGATTGGATATTTATATATTTGGAATTTAAATTAAAACACCCAACATTTAATACGATTGAAAATTACCATATAGTGGTCATTCAATATATGGAAAAACTATTTAAATATTTTTATGCTATATTTAAATAATTTATTTTTGAACATTTAATACTTACTGAGAATATTAAGTTTTTCATTATTTTCCAAAGAAAATGAATACATCGAGTTCAGGAGGTTTAGACGTTTAGCAATTGCTCTCTCACTTCCAGTGAAAGATGAGTGGGACATCTCTTTATCTCTGTTTTCAACTTATCGATGAATGACTTAAGTCAGATATTCATTTTGGGTGGTTTAGAACCTGACGGTGTCCAAGGCCTGATATGCGAAGGAAACGAACTCTCGGTGAGAAAAAAGAGAACTCTATTCCATCGAGTTCATAACTACAACAACGAGTATTTTAGACAACTGCACGACTACACAACTGCAGGCTCTCAGTTGTCGCTCTCGTTAACTTGAAAATATTTTTAAATTTGCCGACGATGGTAGAGAGTACAGTAGAGTTGACAGTAGAGAGGAGTAATGCCACTATTGTGTAAAATGTAAAATTATTCAAAGCTCTAACAAACCTGACGTTATTTTACAAATAAAAGCATAAAATAGCTCAGTTATAGCATTTGTAATAACAATTGATAATTTAAAACAAAAATATTTACCTATTTACTTATTTTTTGCATAAAAAATTTCACTTTGAACAAAATATTAAAATTTCATTGAAGTGAAAGGTATCAGTATGGCCACAACGAAATTGTGTACATGCAAAATGGACAACTGCGTTGTTTTGTGTACATGCCGGCCATTGTTATGTCGCTGCCTTCTTACAAATGTTCATGTAGAAAGATTCACGATACGACATGGCAGCACGACAGTGAACTGAAAATTTCTATGTGTTCAGAGCGTTACACTCGACAAGAACCTTAATAGTGCCCATACACGAGCACACAAGTGCGTTCGATCGGTATGAATTCGTTTGCCCATACACGACACACAAATCCATTTTGCGTTCGTTCTTCACAGAGTTAACATATGCGACAGGCAAGAGGAACATTTCTTGGAATTTATTTCTAATGTAGCATTTTTATCTATTTCATTGTATTTCGTTAATAAGTTATTCCAACTTTTATTTTTCTTACACTAAATATGTATATGTATGAGCGTTTAGGCAAAAAGCGAAAACTTTGAAGCGTGATTTCTCGGTTTTTAATTTTTACGATTATTCTTAATTGACGGGAAGGATAGGAAAAATACTAAAAGTCGTATGGAATTAGGGCAAAGTTTATTATCATTGACATAAAATTATCTTATATTTAAACTAAAAAAAATATTAAGAAAAGTCAAGTTTTAACATATTTTTAAACAGCATTAAGTAAAATTCTTTTGATCAGAAGCCACTATTTATTCAATTTTTAATAAAATTTTAAATTTTACACATTTTTTTTGGAATTTTCTTAGTTTAACTAGAAGATAAATTAATAAAAAATATTAATCTCTTTGAATTTTTTGTTTCCGATAGAAATTGCGACCTGCATCCTGCCCGCCGTCCGAAAAATGTACATGCGAGATGCATCGGGTAATTGCTTCCCAAAGACAGAATATCAAATATTTCGTATCCAAAAAATTTGTGAAAGATGTTCAAATATATAACTATAAAGCCTAGAAATTTCTCTTCAATCAATTATTTCTTTCCCTCCCAAAAAAAATCCTCAAAAAAATCGATTTTTTGAAGCCTCGAAAGCAGGCTCTCCCCTTAACACTTGCCATTGTCCGCGATCTTCACTGTTCGGCGACACGAGAAAAATGAGATTTTGTGCGCCGACAACGCCATACACGATAAACATGTTCGCGCACCGATCGTAAAAAATCAAACATTTTCGCGAACATGGATCGGTACGCGAACAAGCCCATACACGATAAACCGCAAGCGCACACATACCGATCGAACGCACTTGTGTGCTCGTGTATGGGCGCTTTAAGGTAACCTGAAATATCACTGTTTTTATACTCGCGCAACAAAGTTGCTAAGGAGAGTATTATAGTTTTGTTCACATAACCGTTGTTTGTAAGTCCTAAAACTAAAAGAGTGAGATATAGGGTTATATATACCAAAGTGATCGGGGTGACGAGTAGAGTTGAAATCCGGGTGTCTGTCTGTCCGTCCGTCCGTCTGTCCGTCCGTCTGTCCGTCCGTCCGTCCGTGCAAGCTGTAACTTGAGTAAAAATTGAGATATCATGATGAAACTTGGTACACGTATTTCTTGGCTCCATAAGAAGGTTAAGTTCTAAGATGGGCAAAATCGGACCGAAAACCTATAAATTGTCATAACTAAGCCATAAATGAAGATATTAAAGTGAACAGTAAAGTTTGGCACAAAGGATCGCATTAGGGAGGGGCATATTTGGACGTAATTTTTTTGGAAAAGTGGGCGTGGCCCCGCCCCCTACTAAGTTTTTTGTACATATCTCGGAAACTACTATAGCTATGTCAACCAAACTCTACAGAGTCGTTTCCTTCAGGCATTTCCATATACAATTCAAAAATGGAAGAAATCGGATAATAACCACGCCCACCTCCCATACAAAGGTTATGTTGAAAATCACTAAAAGTGCGTTAACCGACTAACGAAAAACGTCAGAAACACTAAATTTTACGGAAGAAATTGAAATGGGCGTGGCCTCGCCCACTTATGGACCAAAAACCATATCTCAGGAACTACTCCACCGATTTCAATGAAATTCGGTATGTTATATTTTCTTAACACCCTGATGATATGTACAAAATATGGGTGAAATCGGTTCACAACCACGCCTTCTTCCAATATAACGCTATTTTGAATTCCATCTGATGCCTTCTCTGTATAATATATACATTAGGAACCAATGATGATAGCGGAATAAAACTTTACACAAATACGGTATTTGAAAAATATGTAAATGACTGATAATGAAATCTCGATTATCACTTTATCGTGCGAGAGTATAAAATGTTCGGTGACACCCGAACTTAGCCCTTCCTTACTTGTTACATTTAGCTTAGCACGAATCCTATCGGAACATGTTTACTTTGATTTAGGTAATTAATCAACTCTAATATCTTTTAGTAGTGTTTACTATTATACTAGGTTTTTGAAGTAATGCTGCAAACTTTTATTGTTGATCCGAGTATGTAAAAAATAAATCTAGATTTCGACATATCATTTAAAATTAGCCGATATGTTATATGGAATTAGCACACTTAACACATTGAGCTTGCAATTAAAAATCACTATCACCACAATCTTAAAGCGCCTTGCCAAACTCATCTACATCAAACAATTCAAGGCCATTCATAATCTATATTTGAATAATCCTCATTAACAAAGTCACATTAATCCCACTGAATTATTTATTTGTTCGCTCTTGGAATCGCATAGCATAAGTCAACGAACATAAAATAACTTTCTCACGAGCAGAACGAGTATTCAATTACGACTTTTGTCAACGGCAGTGAAATTAATTAAAATCATATTATGTGTCTATAATTAGCCAAAAGTTTTTGTCTGCTTCATACAAACATATGTACATACCAGTAATAAATATTTTCCTTCTCTTAAACAATTGACATTTGGCGCGGTTATAGGAAATAATTGTCATGATTTAATTAAAATTTAATTTCACTTTGAAGTTCATTTTTACAGATATACACATTAATTTAATTATATTTAAACACCTTTTACTTTCTTTAACTATAAGATATGATACATGCATACATACGAGTAAGTATATGCGTGGTAGAGATGAAATATAAAAGTCTACAAAATTAAATTTACACAAAATTTAAGAAAAATATAATGTAATAATATTTAGAAAGCTATACCATACAATATTTAACAATTCCCTAAAAAAGTCATTGGTGCAGTGATTGCGATCTTCACCGTGGCTCACAACAGAAATATAAAAAATATTATTAATATGTATGGTGATGCCTTCGGATTTAGAGCAGGTTCGCCTCCATGTGGTGTATCCTGGGTAACGCTAAATTTCCTGCGTCCTTCTTGACCTTTCTAGACTCTTACGGAATTTGAACCCTTGGCTTGACGCGGACATAGCTCGTACCGTTAGATGAATTGGTTTGAATCCTAGACTGTCAGCTGAGTATGCATAGTTAACACTCTGCAGAAATGGGTAATGGGTTAATGCCAAGGCTGCCTTGTCCCATTACAACCCTGGCAGGCCTCGGAGTACGTTCCCTTCCCGTCAACATTACATTGATGTGGTAAGATTGGTGTAAGTTGAGATGACTCCTTCTTTCCTCGCCTTGGCCTCGTAACTGTGATGAGTGGGGTCCCAATAAATATAAATAATGACAAAAACGTTAATAAGGGAGAAAGCAGATCGAAACCGACCTCAAAGAAATTGGACCGCCTCTCGGCAGCATCACCTAAAGAAACGAAAACGTCCTCCGGATAGGATAGTGCACGGCTTAACGTCGCAAGGAGCGGGAAGTTAGGGTGTGTTGGTAGGAATCTGCCGACAACGACTAAAGATAGGGCGTGCGAAGAGGAATAGCCAGCAATAATGTGCGGCCAGAGGCGGTTATTGAAACCTATCGATGTGAATCGACCTGCTTAAAGAACTTGAAGAACGAGATATTCAACTGTGCGAATAGAAGCGGTCCAGCCGTTAATCCAAATAAAACAGATAAGGTTTTATTTACTAGGAGGTATAAGATCCCAAATATGCCTATCCGCTCTTTCGGGTGCTTACGTCTTCAACCTTTTGAAAAGCTGAAATATGTACCTTATTCTTCACATTGAGGAGAAAATTAGAAAGGCATCAGTTGCCTTATTTTGCTATAGAGTAGCTATAGGAGAAAGGTGGAGACTCTCACCATATGTGCTGTTTTGGCTCTACGAAATCGTAGTCAAGTCAATTATGTTCTATGCTATTTTCGTCTGGTGGAAGATGCTCAAAAGGCTACACTTGCTAAAAAACTTGAGGGCATCAAAGAGCGGCTCTAATCGACTTCTTCAGTGTACTGCTGACTACATCAACATTAGCACTTTAACTGCTCAGGTTGCAGGTTTATCTTCCTAGTAAAATTTCTATCTCTAACTGCTTATTCAGATAAAACTCATCGCTTTTCTTGAAAATTCATACTTTGGCTATGTGCCATATGATATGCAGACGCCTAGCCGGCAGATCCTGAGGCTGCAAGCCAGGTATCATAAGATGGCTGTATACCATGATCGTAAGACCTATTGTCACTTATGGTTGCTTGGGCATCTAAGACAACGCAGCCTTCGGTAAACGACCTTAGCAAGAATGATAGAATACAAGATTACGACGACCGCCATTATGAAACGTCATAGTTACGTGTTGAGAAGAAGAAGAGTGAAAAACTGTCAAATGGCTTGCAAATTGTAAACAGAAAAGTAAACACTTTTGTAAATTCGCAAAATATTATTAATTCTTTCGATTTTAATGAAAAGTTTTAGTGAAGCGATTGAATATTGTTGAGTGAAAAGATTTGAATCATTTCTAAAGAAATATATCGGCCTATTGATAATAAAATTGTCTATTAAGTTGTGATTCAAATGGAGAAGACGTTTCTTGTGTTGTATATAAATATATACTACATATATTATAAGTTCAGATGTATCAGATGTATGAAATTATGATAAAAGAATTGTGAAATTATTAATTTAGTATTAAATATATCATTTCTTTTGCAAAATAACACCCATTTTTTGGCAACTTTTAAATCGGCCGGAAAACTGAAAAAACTCGTTTTCGATCCTTTAATTGCATAATAATTATTACAATAAGCCACTGCACATTTCATTTTAAAAAATTAATATATTTATGCTTAGAAATTTAAATAAATACAACAGTACACTTACACTGGTTTTCTTCATTTGAACAATTTCCACACATGCTACTCTATTTATTGTGGATGTGCCTAAAACTAATTATATACATATTTTCTCGCAACAATATTCTAAACATTCCACTGAAATTTTTCCTGCAAAGACGAATGAATTAATATTATTTTGGGAATTTCAAAAAGTGTTTACTTTTCTGTTTACAATTTGTATGCATTTCTATGCTTGTTCGTCTCAACGCATAAGTGTGACGTCACGAAATTGTTGCACAATGTATTTGTTTTTGTAAGAATTGTCAAGAGCTATACCAAAAAAAACTAACTGTAAACTAGTGTCGTAATCTTGTATTCTATCATTCTTGGACCTTACAGCCCTATTCTGAAAAAACCTCTCAACTGAGTTGAGAGGAAAAATTTGAGAGATTTCTTGTGAGGCATATTTTGTGAGGCTATTCTTGCTCAAACCTCATAAGAAAAAAGCTTAAAAAAGTCACCACGTGAGGTAAAAAGCTTTTCGCTGTCAAACAGCTGTTTTAATAAAAATAAATATGCATATCGCTGATAACCAATAAATCAAAAATAAATCCAATATTTGTTTATGCATTCATAAAAAAGATGGAAATAATTGTTGCAAACAATATAAGCGATAGTAGAAAATCATAAAATTGAACTCTGGTGCCTAATGAAATATTTTATTTAATTTTTGTTCAATTACCAGATGCAGTAGATTTGAAAATGCTTTCTAAAATGTTTGCTTTAATTAGGCAGAGTTTGATATTATATTTCACACGCTGTTCTAATTAACTTATCATTAACTTATAAAATCCTTTCCGGTTCATGAAAAGTGAGAGAGGAGTAGTGGCGTCTATGCTTGAGGGTGAAACAATCCCAATATGGGTACAATCGATTGAGCCGATTGTGCCCTTGATCCCAAAGCATATAACTATTACCAACGCATTTTTTGTAAGAGCCATGCCCGTAAAAACACAAACGCCAGGAAACGCAGATCAAAAGATATACTCGACTTCTGCACATCATGCGGCACCAATTCACCTATAAGTACTTTACATAGCGATTTTAGGAATCGAAATGTACTTATAAATGTTGTGTCTTGCATAGTAAAAGGATCGCTTTTATCTCGTAAACCCTTCAAAATTTTCCTCCTACTCCCCGATTCCTCCTCCTCAACAATATACCGCATACACAAAGAACTGTTCCTACATGCTAGTTATAACACTTAAATATTTTTTAAAAAAATGCCAAATATTGATGTAAAACAAAAAAAAAACACACATGTTTTCTATTATGATGGCTGCTTTCACACGTCACAGTTATTTGTGATAATAGTGAGCATTTGAGCTTTTGAATTTTCGCCAGAATAAGGTAACCCTCACTATAGTGAGAAACATCACTGTAGTGAGGTTGGTGACTTTTGTGAGGGCATGAGAATAAGGCTGTTAGTGGTAATGGTAAAAAAAAAGGTTAGAAACGGTTTTTATCGTTTCAACAAGTTTTGAGAAATAAAAATTTTTAATTAAGTGGTAACACTATTGAATTTAATCGATATAATTGCTAAATATCAATCATCTCTTTCACAGCTGATTTTATCCCACGAGAATAAACGGTTCTGTTATCATTTGCTGATATAACGTAACTAAAATGTTGAAAAGGTCTAAGAATACCGCCTTTCTTGGTATATTTCGATTATACACAACGGTCGCAGCAACTGCGGTTAAACCAAATCCAGGTGCAGCTCTTCCCAAAAAGCAAAGGCCCTTAATCAGTTGTAAGCGAACGCAGTTTCATTTATATGTACCAGCACCGGCGGACTCTGACTTTGGAACAATACCGCTAGCGACTAGTGGATGGAAGCATTACAAATCCAAAGATGATTATATGATATTTAACGCGACCTTAAGTAAGGCAGATATACAATCTGAGATGATAGATATAGATGAATTTCTCCGTTCAAACAATATTTGTTTTAATGAAAAATTAATGGAGAACCTCAGAAATGATCTGAATATAAAAACTTTTACAAACATTCAAACCAAAGCTATACCAAAAGTGTACGATAGTCACCATGTGTTAATTGCCGCAGAGACTGGATGTGGAAAAACACTCGCCTACATGTTACCCATTCTACAACAGATTATTGAACGAAAGCAAGCGCAAGCGGAGAAAATTAATCGAAAGTTCAATACGCCGTTGGCTGTCATCATAACACCTGGCCGTGAACTAGCAGTCCAAATAAGCAGGGTGGCTGAAAATCTTTGCCAGCACACAAATTTGCAAATCAAAACGATACTTGGAGGAAACACAAAGCGCCTAATGGTTAATCCCGAATTTGCTGATGTTGATGTTCTAGTCGCCACAGTTGGTGCTCTCAGCAAACTTGTAACAACGGGTATCTATCGCATGGAAGAAGTGCGACATGTCGTGC